>NC_138727.1:59798878-60398878 GCF_965113295.1 Leuciscus leuciscus
CTTATACTCATACTCGTCCTCCTCTAACTCACACTCTTCCTCCTCTTATACTCACACTCTTCCTCCTCTTATACTCGTACTCTTCCTCCTCTTATACTCACACTCTTCCTCCTCTTATACTCACACTCTTCCTCCTCTTATACTCACACTCTTCCTCCTCTAACTCACACTCTTCCTCCTCTTATACTCATACTCTTCCTCCTCTAACTCATACTCTTCCTCCTCTTATACTCATACTCGTCCTCCTCTAACTCACACTCTTCCTCCTCTTATACTCATACTCTTCCTCCTCTTACACTCATACTCTTCCTCCTCTTATACTCACACTCTTCCTCCTCTTATACTCATACTCTTCCTCCTCTTATACTCTTCCTCCTCTTATACTCACACTCTTCCTCCTCTTATACTCATACTCTTCCTCCTCTTATACTCATACTCTTTCTCCTCTAACTCACACTCTTCCTCTTCTTATACTCACACTCTTCCTCCTCTAACTCACACTCTTCCTCCTCTTATACTCACACTCTTCCTCCTCTAACTCACACTCTTCCTCCTCTTATACTTATACTCTTCCTCCTCTTATACTCGTACTCTTCCTCATCTTATACTCATACTCTTCCTCCTCTTATACTCATACTCTTCCTCCTCTAATCTTCAATGCAACATTTTGAGTCAATTTAGGCACTTGAAACTGTCTTGTATTTTGTACAGTTGGTTTCCTCTCATCATTAGAAATAAGTCTGAACAATTTTGAGTCGTTGTGTGTAAACGATGACAGCTGTGTTGTAGTTGTGTTTAACTTTAGCCTGCCTGTGTTTAGTGGTTTGAAACATAAGTGCATCATGGTTTAGGCTATTGAGAATTTGGTTCAGAGAAGTGGGTTTATTGTTTTAGCAATTCAGACAAACTGTAAATCCTGGAATATGACTAAATAAATATTTCACATATACACATTCACTTCTGAGAACAAGAGCAAAATATATTCACGATCTAGTGCTAGAGCAGGGCTGTGAACTGTCACACATTCAGCCTGAGTCTCCAATCGACACGTTTCACACACTCTCACGCCACACACACATTTTCTCACGCAGAGAAAAATCGCACTGACACTGACCAGAGGTCTATAGTCCAGGGGTCAGAAAGTAGAAGTCCTGCCATATGTTTATTCCACCCATGAACTCAGAAGCTGATTTCACTAATTAGTTCTCCTGGCTGAATTAGCAAATCCAGGTGATTGGAACAAAATACTGAGGAGGACTTTTACTTTCTGAACCTGGACTTTACACCTCTGACACTGAGAGACAAGACAGAGCTGGTTACTTTTGATATGAAACAAATTCTCAGCCCTCAGATTCTGTCAATTTTGTTTCGAAATTAAAACAATAAATATAGTTTTGGTGTTGTAAATGTGACGTGGCAGATCGCTGTAGAGCCTCAGTTCAAGCGGCACGTGAACCGGTCATCAACGAATGAACAATAGGTAGGCTATGTTGAAAGATACAGTAAAACTTACTGAAATGTATATGCCTCTGTAGTCGCATAGATTCAAATACTCGTATATTGTTATTCATATGTTTTATTATTATGTATTGTTGGTTACCATTTATTAAGTAGGCTATAGATGTTTATGTTAACATCACTTAAACCTGCGTGTACTGGCGAGTGACACTAGGGGGCAGTGGTGAGCCGCAGGGCGTTTCACTTTTTGACATGAAGGAGTCACACTGCCAGCTACTTTGGCCCTGTCCCAAATGGCCCACTCCGGACTTATGGACTTCCTCAGAGTCTACACTTAGGTGACGTCATGTAGTGCAGACCTATAATATCATATAACATATCTATTTATTGTTGTCTTTGTTGAATTTTCAGATTGTACAGCGTTTGACAGAAATAAAAATTATGTGTCACCAGAAAACACAGCCTCTTCTGTGTGTGCAACACCTCATACATAATATCGATCAATCAGTGATTTTCAGCTGCAGAAAGAAGTCAATAAAACAGCAAGAATATCACATAACGTTACATAACGCTGGAGAAGCAGAACATTACATTTACCCCAGGAAAGCCATTTAATGACCATAGCACATTAATTGGCTAGAAAAATTTGCTATAGAGACCATTTGCTAAATATGTGCACTATATTAGCCTACATATTTATTATATTTTTACCTATATCACTACAATATTATAATGCTGTTATTATAATGAAAACACATTATATTTAATTAGAGTTGTTATTTTCAACATTTAATAATAATAGCTGACAGCGCTCTGTATGAATACAGCATTATATGAGATTTATTTTTTCTTGAGAAAAATGTACATGTATCTACTGTACCTAATATTATCCAAATTAATCGATATTGAATCAAGATCGGAATCAAATCACAAGAATTGAATTGAATTCGTGATAGAGATTGAAAGAATTGAAATCATGAAATTTGTGTCAAGCAATAATAATAATTAAATTAAACAGTAGCCTACCAGTCATTGTACCATGTAAACATTTTAAGATGTTGTCACTAAACTTCTAAAATTCTGTTATTTTAAATAATACAATTCTGATGTTTTGCCAATCACAATAAACATTTTTTTTTTTTTTTTTTTTTTTTACACCCCATCAATCCCCCTTCCATAATTCTCCCTTTAAACTAAACTCAAACGTTGGCAGCCCTGTCCTACAGTGATCTTTTGATGAGCTTTGATGGATGGTGTTGCAGAAAAGCAGAAGTAAATGTACAGAGACAGAGTGAAGAGAGAACCACAAACAACATGATGCACTCTCAAATAATGAAATATATGAAAAATAAGACGAAGGAAATAATCAAAGTTGATTTATTAAATACCCAATCACATCAAAATATTAGTTTTGTGCTCATTTATGCTAGTGAACTCCTTTGACATGATAAATATTTAACATGTACACATTCACTTCCGAGAACATGAGCCAAACATATTCATGATCTGCTGCGCCAGTGAAATTTGTCCAATCAAAAGCTCTGAACTTTGAGAAAGTCCTTCCCCCTAAACCATGTGACACTGACTAACAAGTAGCGAAAGACTATTGGACATTTCTAAAAGGGACGAGCGTTTGACATGTTCAACACAAACTTCCTGTTTCAGAGAGAAATATGTGAGAACAGGACAGAAGGAAGTGCAGATCAGCCGCTCATCATGAGGCCTTAAATAAAACATCAGAGTGTTTCTAATGTGAATGTAAGAGAGACTCACCGTGAATCATGAGCAGAAAGAAGATCCGAGGAAGAGGAGGAGCCATTCTGACCCACATCAGCATAACATATATCTATAACACAGATACATATACATATACAATACACATCGTTTCAAAGCAGCTTTACAGAAAATACACAAGTCCACATTACAATTTAGAGTGATCTGTTATCAGAGGAAACTGTCTAAGATATGCATTTCAGAAATGTACATATACAAAGTCACAGTTAGCTAAAAATGTATTAATTTAAACAATGTAATAATTTCAGGCAGAAACAATGAGCTCATTGAAGTAATGAATACTTGCGTTAATATATTCATCACTTAAACAAGTATATGTAAATCACCCTTTTCTTAACATTTCTCATGTAAAGACACGTATGTTATATGAGCAATAATCATTTAAGCAAGAGTGTGTTTGTCTTACCGTGTTGAAGCTCATCAGATCAACAGCAACCAAATGACTGACTGTTTTAACACAAGCACTTTAGCTTTACAGTGAAGCTTTGTGTGGTTAACAGTTTATTAATAACCAGTGACAGAAATACCACAGTCCCTCCTTCAACAAGAGAACGTCTCAGGTTACGACTGTAACCTATGTTCCCTGAGAACAGGGAACGAGACACTACGTCAGAATGACGCTATGGGGAACGCCTCAGGCGTGACAGGTGTCTGAAATCAAATATCAACTCACGTCAATCATGTTGACCGGCGACAGCCCGTGAATCATCAGCTTGAATGATTAACGCGCGACCTGGATGTATAAAGGGGAGCCTTGCACACATGACAACATCCTATCGTCTGAAGGGACTGTTGCAGGCAGGCCCCGAGGCATGGCAGGGAGACGTAGTGTCTCGTTCCCTGTTCTCAGGGAACATAGGTTACAGTCGTAACCTGAGACGTTCCCTTTCGAAAGGGAACTCTACACTACGTCAGAATGACGCTATGGGGAACGATATACCAACGCCACCATGCTGAGGGGAGTGCATGCCCAAAGGCAGTGACAACTGTCCGAACCAGTAATTCAGAAAACACTGGAACCACTCACCCCTAGGTCACATCAGGCTGTCAGTGACAGCACTCCCTACCGGTCATAGCCCAAGCTAATGAACCAAGAAACCGCCAGAACATAGTCAATGGGGGGTAAATCTGGGCCAGCTCAAAGGCTTAGGACCACAGCTTCCAATAGAAGGGGTCACTTCTAGGGAGTGTGGCTAGGGGACCCAAGGGACCCCCAGCCAGTCACTATTCAGGGGAGCGTGCCACCTGAAATACCACCAGGCTGGCCTGGTGATCTATACTAAGACACACAGTCTGGCCATAGCCTGTCTGTCCGAGACAGAGCCTCTGGAAGTTGCCTTGGATAAGGCATCCAAAACCAAAGGCCTGCGAAGCTGGCAGAAACCATTCAGTTCCGGAACACAGAGACGGGATCTCCCGGAGAGTGTGACTCAACCTCAAGAAACGACGGAAGTCGTCCACTCAATCCACGGGTCTACCCAGTGCTCGCTCCGAACACTGGTGAAGTAAGAGAGGGTTCAAACCAGGAAGGTCTACTGAGACCGAAGACCTGATGACCTCCTCATATGGAGAGCTCCAGTACATGAGGGCTCATATCAGGAAGGCCGGTGAGGCCTGTAACCCGGCGACCACAATATGTGGGAGCTCATACTCAGGAAGGCCTGAGAGGCCTGAAACCTGGTGACCACAGTAAGTGGGAGCTCGTATTCAGGAAGGCCGGAGAGGCCTGTAACCTGATAGCCACACAATGTGGGGCTACCTTCAGAAAGGCCTAACGAGGCCTGTTACCACAAAATGTGGGAGATAGCTTGAAAGGGAGGCGCCTGTCGTAAAACATTGCGACAGCAAGACGCATCTAGAGTGGGACCCAAGGTGAAGAACCGGAGTCTGAGCCACGTAAAAAAGGGAATGAAGCAGAAGCGCATTACCCTTACCATAAATATGGATTCAAGAAAGTACACGAAACGAAAGTGCGTGTACTTACGCCAGTTTGAATCCAGGAAGGCCTGGTGAGGCCTCTAACCTGGCGACCACAGTATGTGGGAGCTCATACTCAGGAAGGCCTGTGAGGCCTAAATCAGTAAGTGGGAGCTCGTTTACAGGAAGGCCAGAGAGGCCTGTAACCTGACAGCCACACAATGTGGGGCTACCTTCAGAAAGGCCTAACAAGGCCTGTAACCACAGAATGTGGGAGATAGCTTAAAAGGGAGGCGTCTGTCGTAAAACATAGTGACAACAAGACGCATTTAGAGTGGGACTCGAGGTGAAGAACCGGAGTCTGAGCCACGTAAAAAAGGGAATGAAGCAGAAGCGCATTACCCTTACCATAAATATGGATTCAAGAAAGTACACGAAACGAAAGTGCCTGTACTTATGCCAGTCTGAATCCAGGAAGGCCTGGTGAGGCCTCTAACCTGGCGACCACAGTATGTGGGAGCTCATACTCAGGAAGGCCTGTGAGGCCTAAAACCTGGCGACCACAGTAAGTGGGAGCTCGTTTACAGGAAGGCCGGAGAGGCCTGTAACCTGACAGCCACACAACGTGGGGCTACCTTCAGAAAGGCCTAACGAGGCCTGTTACCACAAAATGTGGGAGATAGCTTGAAAGGGAGGCGCCTGTCGTAAAACATTGTGACGGCAAGACGCATCTAGAGTGGGACCCAAGGTGAAGAACCGGAGTCTGAGCCACGTAAAAAAGGGAATGAAGCAGAAGCGCATTACCCTTACCATAAATATGGATTTAAGAAAGTACACAAAACGAAAGTGCGTGTACTTAGCCATTCTGAATCCAGGAAGGCCTGGTGAGGCCTCTAACCTGGCGACCACAGCGTGTGGGAGCTCATACTCAGGAAGGCCTGTGAGGCCTGAGACCTGGCGACCACAGTAAGTGGGAGCTCGTATTCAGGAAGGCCGGAGAGGCCTGTAACCTGACAGCCACACAATGTGGGGCTACCTTCAGAAAGGCCTAATGAGGCCTGTAACCACAGAATGTGGGAGATAGCTTTAAAAGGGGAGGCGTCTGTTGTAAAACATTGTGACAACAAGATGCATTTAGAGTGGGACTCAAGGTGAAGAACCGGAGTCTGAGCCACGTAAAAAAGGGAATGAAGCGGACAGCGCATTAACCCTTACCATAAAAATGGATTTTAGAAAGTACACGAAACGAAAGTGCGTGTACTTAGCCATTCCGAATCCAGGAAGGCCTGGTGAGGCTTCTAACCTGGCAACCACAGTATGTGGGAGCTCATACTCAGGAAGGCCTGCCACAGTAAGTGGGAGCTCGTTTACAGGAAGGCCGGAGAGGCCTGTAACCTGACAGCCACACAATGTGGGGCTACCTTCAGAAAGGCCTAACGAGGCCTGTAACCACAGAATGTGGGAGATAGCTTAAAAGGGAGGCGTCTGTCGTAAAACATTGTGACCACAAGACGCCTTTAGAGTGGGACTCGAGGTGAAGAACCGGAGTCTGAGCCACGTAAAAAAGGGAATGAAGCGGAAGCGCATAACCCTTACCATAAATATGGATTTTAGAAAGTAAACGAAACGAAAGTGCGTGTACTTATGCCAGTCCGAATCCAGGAAGGCCTGGTGAGGCCTCAAACCTGGCGACCACAGCATGTGGGAGCTCGTACTCAGGAAGGCCGGTGAGGCCTGTAACCTGGCGACCAAAGCAGGTGGGAGCTCATACTCAGGAAGGCCAGTGAGGCCTGAAACCTAGTGACCACAACCTGTGGGAGCTTACTTTCAGGAAGGCCTGGTAAGGCCTGTAACCTGACAACCACACCATGTGGGGGCTACTTTCAGAAAGGCCTAATGAAGCCTGTAACCTGATCACCCCTGAATGTGGGAGATAGCTCAAGAGGGAAGCGTCTGTCGTAATCCATTGCGACAGCAAGACGCATCTAAAGTGGGACCCAAGGTGAAGACCCGGAGTCTGAACCACATAAAAAAGGGAACAAAGCGTACAGCGCATAACCCTTACCATAAATATGGATTTTAGAAAGTGCACGAAACGAAAGTGCGTGTACTTAGCCATTCTGAGTCCAGGAAGGCCTGGTGAGGCCTGTAACCTGGCAACCACAGCATGTGAGTCACAATGCGTGGGAGCTCACATTCAGGAAGGCCTGATGAGGCCTGCATCCTGACATGTGGAAGCTCACAACCAGTGAGGCCTATACCCTAGCGACCACAGTGAGTGGGAGTTCACACTCAGGAAGGCCTGGAGAGGCCTGTAACCTGACATGTGAAAACTCATAACCAGGAAGGCCTAGGAGGCCTGAAGCCTGGTGACCACTGAATGTGGGAGGTTAATACTCAGGAAGGCGGAGAGGCCTGAAACCTGGTGACCACAGTATGTGGGAACTCACATTCAGGAAGGCTGGATGAGACCTGTAACCTGACATGAGGAAACTCATAACTAGGAAGACCTGCGACCACCATGTGTGGGAGCTCATATTCAGGAAGGCCTAGTAAGGCCTGTAACCTGGCGACCACAGTATGTGGGAGCTCATAACCAGGAAGGCCGGATGAGGCCTGTAACCTGATGACCACAGTATGTGGGAGCTCACATTCAGGAAGGCCGGGTGAGGCCTGCAACCTGACATGTAGAAACCCATCACCAGGAAGGCCGGTGAGGCCTGTAACCTGGCGCCACAGTATGTGGGAGCTCATAACCAGGAAGGCCTGGCGAGGCCTGTAACCTGGCGACCACCGTGTATGGGAGCTCATATTCAGAAAGGCCTGGTGAGGCCTATAACTTGATAACCACAGTATGTGGGAGCTCATATTCAACCACAGTATGTGGGAGCTCATCCTCAGGAAGGCCTGGTGAGGCCTCTGACCTGATAACCACAGTATGTGGGAGCTCATATTCAGGAAGGCCTGGTGAGGCCTCTGACCTGATAACCACAGTCAATTCCTGGGAGCTCACCTCAGGGAGGCCCAAGCGCTGTCCGGTTGCAAAATGGGGACTGTCTGGTCAAGGAGGCCTGATAGGACCTACTACCTGACCAAGAAAAAATCTTTAGATTTACTTTCTTACCCACAACATTTTGCCCCAGACTCTAAAACAGGAGACGTGGTCTGAAAAGAAACAGAAATATGTTAATTTCACATTTTACAAAAAGACCAGAATTACACCTGCTCTTTTTGTTCACTGCTCATCATTTTAATTCCTCAATTAAAATGCAGCCAAAAACACTGGATAACGCGATCTGGATGATAGGCTGAATTACTAAATATCTAACTTCTTAAAAAGTCAGATAATATTCCATCATTTTAATTCATAGAATTAAATTCCGCCATAATCACCAGACAATACTGTTTTAACATTTATACGTTCTCGTAATCTACACACTGCCTCGGCAAGCTCGAGAAACGAGCCCTTAAAATATATTTGGCTTTCATCCCTTGAGAAGAAAGTCACCAGGTGCGAGGTTGAAACATCCGACAGCGCACGGATTTTTTCTTTCTCACGCGCGCCGAGATATTTCTTAATGAACACTGCCAGCACCCTCAGGAACTGACTGTGAACGCCTCGTACCCAAACAGTATTGTTTCACAGATCGCACGCACCACAGCTCAGATGCTGAACCCTCTTCCCTCGAGAAAAGGGTCCGACGAGAGCGGAGCATCTTTAAATGAAAAACGCTCACAGTTTGCACAAGAGGCTCTCTCGAGAGCCTCCCGCGCGCTTCAGCGATATTCTCAAAACAGACAAACAGTCCCTGAAGACGAAAAGATGTTGTCATGTGTGCAAGGCTCCCCTTTATACATCCAGGTCGCGCGTTAATCATTCAAGCTGATGATTCACGGGCTGTCGCCGGTCAACATGATTGACGTGAGTTGATATTTGATTTCAGACACCTGTCACGCCTGAGGCGTTCCCCATAGCGTCATTCTGACGTAGTGTAGAGTTCCCTTTCGAAAGGGAACAACATTACTGAACTAAACCTACTTAAAGAGAAATTATGATCTTTATCTGTAAGTTGAAGATGTATAATTATGAAGATGAATAATTGTGAAGAAGAATGAAGATGAATGATAGTGATTTACAGGTGAGGCTCATCAAGGTGGATGTCAGACGCAGGAGATGGTGACCTCTGGTGGCAGTTTGAGGGATTGAACTCAGTGCATATTTCCACTGTCATCATCTGGGATCAGTGCATATTTCCACTGTCATCATCTGGGATCAGTGCATATTTCCACTGTCATCATCTGGGATCAGTGCATATTTCCACTGTCATCATCTGGGATCAGTGCATATTTCCACTGTCTTCATCTGGGATCAGTGCATATTTCCACTGTCATCATCTGGGATCAGTGCATATTTCCACTGTCCACCAACAGGTTTGCAGGGCTGACTCAGTCGACGGCTGCCAGTCACTGAGATGTTCTCAGAAAGAGGAGGAATAAAATAAATTAACTCACATACTCAAAAGACAGCGGCCCTCCAGGACATATTTTTAGTGTTTCTATTATATACTGTTCATCGTTTTTTTTTAAACAATATCTAATATCATAATCTAATATCCATGTGTAAAAAGTCTGTTTTTCATAAAAAGTACAATATTTGCCTCTGAGATGAAGTGAAGTTGAATAACAATCTAAAGTACCTCAAAATTATACTTTATTCCAGAGTAAATGTATGTTGTTACATTCCACCACTGGTTATTTAGAAAATGAAACTAACAAAAATGTATTGTCACATTAACAAATTGTTGCTAGCTGTGTCCCAGGAGTTATTCAATGGGACTGTTGTGACGAGCAGCAGTAACATTTGTACTGTAGGCTAGGCTACTTTATATATAAAACTTTATATAAGTTATATATATATATATATATATATATAGATAGATAGATAGATAGATAGATAGATAGATAGATAGAAAGATATAGATATATAGATAGTTATAACTGCCTAAAAACAAAACAGGGTTGAAAACCTATCTAAACATGTTCGCCATGGTCAATTTATGTACATAATAAAGTCTAGAGTATTTACTAGCCTATGTAAAATCACATACTAGTAACATATAAGTCAACATTTGAACCTTTATTGTATTTTTTATTGTATTTAGCCTCGGCCACGTCTGCACCATGGCATCCAGTCCCAAGGGAGCTGGATGGGTGAGGGAGAACCAGAGCGGACAGTGGGTGTTCTCGTGAGAGGCGAACAGATCCACTTCCGCCTGACCAAACTCCCTCCATATTAACTCCACCATCTCGGGGTGGAGTCTCCATTCCCCGGGCCTCAGCCCCTGCCTCGACAAGATGTCTGCTCCCACATTTTCGTCCCCAGGAATAAACATAGCTCTGACTGAGAGAAGTTTGCCCTGGGACCACAGAAGAACCTGATGCGCCAATTTGCATAGTGGGCGCGATCTCAGGCCCCCCTGACGATTTATGTATGAGACCACCGACGTATTGTCTGTTCGAACTAGAACATGATGGCCTCTGAGGTCTGGAAGGAAATGTCTGAGTGCCAGAAATACAGCCAGCATCTCTAGGCAATTGATGTGCCAAGAGAGATGGTGGTCCTTCCACAGCCCCCTGGTGTAGCGGCCCTCCATGACCGCACCCCAGCCTGTGAGGGATGCATCCGTGGTCAAACTTTTTCTTTGACACGGTGCTCCTAACACAGGGCCCTGGGAGAGGAACCATGGTTTCTTCCACATTATCAAAGAACAAAGGCATCTGCGCGTTACTTTGATCGTGCAAAATGGGTTTCCCCTCGGGGAAAACCCTCTGGTCCTGAGCCACCACTGCAGGGCCCTCATATACAGCAGGCCAAAAGGTATCACGTTGGACGCTGCTGCTAGAAGACCCAGAATTCTTTGAAAATGTTTGACAGTGATGGCCTGGCCTAGCTTGATACTCGTTACCGTAGTCAAGATGGTGTTTGTGCCCACAATTGTGCCCACATCGTGACTGAGTCCCATACTATTCCTAGAAAAATTGTTTTCTGAAGAGGAATTAATGAACTCTTCTTGACATTGAGTCTCAATCCCAAGCACCTTAGATGGTTCAGAACAACATCTCGATGTTGAACCGCCATCTCCTCTGATTGTGCTAGAATGAGCCAATCGTCAATATAATTGAGGATGCGAATGCCTTGAAGTCTCAACGGAGCAAGGGCAGCATCTATGGCCTCCTTTGCCAGGAGGGACTGAACTTCTTGTTCCATGACCTGACCCTGCTCGGGGCTGACAAGCGCGTGTATGACCCCGTTGAATCTTGGTGGATGATAACTTTTCCACTGTGCGCAGGACCCACTGAGATATATTTTGAAGACCTTTCCAGGTGTCTAAATAATCTACTAGGGTCTACTAAATAATCTACTAATCTACTAAATAATCTAAGACCAGTCTGTCTGGACTGGCCTCGGATGTCATATTTTGAGTTTCGGTGACCTGAAGCAGTTGACTGGCAGGAATTAACCGATATCGTTTTTCTACAAGCCTTGTGAGAGGAAGCGTAATCGACAGGGCCGCAATATTTCGGGCGGACACTGCGATTCGCGTTCGCTGGAAACCGATGCGTCCCGAAGCGCACTTAGCGGCGGGAGGCAAACATCGATTTCCTGAGGGCTCCGCGAAGGAGCGAGATGTTGTTGCTCGATCGCGGGGGGGACCACCCTCAGAGGCCTGCGCATCGCGTCAGGGCCTCTTCGCCGAAGCCTTCCTCGCCTGAATAACAGTCCTCAGATCTGCTTTCGGCTTGGAAGGCTTCGGCTGAGAGTGTTGCCTCTGGCTCTAGGCCTTTTGCGGGGGAGCACGAGAAGCAACACTCTCCTTCTGCATCTGCAGGTGTGAGGAGCTGGCGGCGGCCTCGTGGGACTGCCCCCTGGCAGCAGACCCACGAGACCTGGAACGACGGCGGGGGATTAGCTGTTTGAACGCGGCTGACTGTCGTTTCGCCTCTCGATGACATTATTGACGGCGTCGCCGAAGAGGCCAGAAGGCGAAATTGGGGCATCGAGGAGGAAGGCCCTGTCCCTGTCCCCGATGCCCGACAGATTCAGCCACAGATATCTCTCCGTAGCCACCAAAGCTGCCATGGAGCGGCCAATGGCGCGGGCCGTCTCCTTGGTGGCTCGGAGAGACAAGTTGACCGCTCGACGCATTTCTTTAATGTCGTCGAGGGCAACCTCCCCGCTGTCGTCCACCTCCTTGAGGAGGTCGGCCTGGTGTGCCTGCAGTAGCCCCATTGTGTGCAGGCATGCACCAGCCCGACCTGCCGCCATATATGCTTTCCCTACCAAGGCCGATGTTGTACGGCAGGGCTTGGAGGGAAGCGCCGGAGCCCTCAGGGATGATGCAGCATCGGGCGAGAGATGTGATGCAAAAGTCTCTTCTACCCGCGGCATCATCCCATAGCCCTTCTCCTTCGCGCCCATAATGTTGGAATAATTATGTACGAGAGGGCTTATCCCACGATCTCGACACCTCAGTGTGGAGATCTGTGAAAAATGGAAGACTCCGACGCGAAGGTTGTGACCGCGATTGCAGGAAGCGCTCATCGAGTTTACTTTTTTTAGTCGCTTCCTGCTTCTCTGATGGCCATTCAATATTCAGTTTACTGACCGCTCTGGTCACAACCTTCAGCAGCTCCTCAAAGGCAGGAGAATGGGGTGGTGAATCACATTATCCTGCCTCAATGCTCATAACATCTAGCTCCTCGGAGCCAGATAGTTCGAGCATCGGGTCCGTTTCACGGGCGGAAGAAGCCGCAGAGCGGGCTTCCGATCCGTGAGCGGGACCGATGGAGCTGGCGTCTGAATGCTGAGAAAGGGTCGAAGCCGTCTCAACATCCTCAACCAGCTCCATCTGCGATCCCCATGAATGAAAGCGCCGATCCACGGGGAGCGCGTGCCTGGCCTGTCTCATCGAACAGGCTCAGGCGGGAGCGGAGCGTTCTCAGGGGCATTTGATCGCAGTTAGCACAGACAGCGCCCTCGAGCGCTGCCCGTGCATGCTCCGCACCCAAACAAACAACACACAGCGCGTGTGTATCACCCTCGCTTAGATAGCATGGGCAAGGGGACGCACACTGCCGAAATTGTTTGCGCTCTTTTGCTGCCATGATATATATATATATATGTGCTTGTGAAATACTGATAAAACAACACCAAATAAGACAGACAGTTGACATAGAATGCTTGCTGAAGAACAGAAGCTAACACTGTTTTTTGCCGGCGTCCTTTTATAGCTTCCGCATCACCGTCACATGCGACGTCACGAGTGACGTCATGACGTAACACCAATCAAGATTGGACTAGTTCTATACAGACTTCAGACGCGTCACGCTGAAGGCGTTCCCCAATGTGTCGATTCTCGACGCAGTGCGAGTTCCCTCGAAAGGGAACCCATGTTTTGTCATTAACAATTTTAATATTTTTTTATGGAATCAATACCAAGTAAGTAACTTGTGAGAATCTCTATATATTAATACTGCAGGATCTATCCCCTTAAAGGAATACTTCAGCATTTAGCATTAAGCTTTGTATCAGTAGAAAACCTGTAGTATTTTCGAATTACCGTGCTTCCCTCCCTCATGTCCCCCTGAGACGAGATATTTATGATATTAAATCGTCATTTTGCGTCATCGGAGGATTGTTTGGCCAGAGGCTAGAAACTACAGTCAGTAGTAGGAGCTGTCCCGCATGTTCTCAACCCGCCCACAGGGGGTGGGATCTCACTCACAGAATGTACAAATAGTGTCAGCCATCTTTTTTTGGAAGCTAAGCTAGCAGGCTCTTGTTCTGTGGAGAAAGCTGAGTAGTAGGGGTTACCATCCTCTTTTTCCCAGACATGTCCGGCCGTCGAGATCGTCCAAAATGTCCGGGATTCGTCTTTTGCTTTCTACAGTCGCCATTCATTGTTTACATGCACACCTTTTGTCTCAATCTAACTGAATTCATTCCGATTGGTGAATCTGAATGTAGTGTTTACATGAATGCTAAACAAGTGATCGGTTGATGTGCGTTTTAGCATTGCTAAGAAAATTCCCGTTCCTCCGTGAGAGATACGAGACCTGTGCGTCTCAGTAATCACACCACCGGCCTCGCCCGTTCTCCCGCGGCCCTCAGCCTCGTCTAGGGTTGGGTACCGAAACCCGGTTCCAATAGAGAACCGGTTCCGACGTAAACGGTAGTATCGAGACCGAATAAGAACGCAACTTTCGGTGCCTGATTTCGGTGCCTGACTTTTTTCACCGCCCCCTATAAAACATCTCGCGGCACGAATAATCCAATAACAAAACATCTCCAGTTAACCAGCAGAGCATTCATTTAGTTCGTTTGTTAAATAAGAGACGATCTAGCGCTGAACTGTTTTTTAAATGATCAAAGTGCTCATTGCCGCTGCGATCAGTGGCGCGGATACAGTGTTTTCTCTTGTGGCTCGCGCACACTGCACTTTCTTCACTCGGACGCACGATTCAATACGTTGCAGAGATCGATCTATTTATGAGGCGTCGTCTATATGAGTATGTGCAAAACATTTTCAACCCTAAAACTTAAAGAAAATCAATGTTAAATATCTGGACAAGCTCTGGGCCAGATTTTAGGTTGATGTCTCAATAAATGAGCTTTAGGAAAGATTGTATTGTGCGCAGTACCAAAATTTTCCACTAGATGACATCCACGATGACTCCACCGATGAGATCTTCGACTTCCATGTATGGTTTTAAGTGATCTGAACCTTACACTCAAACTATACCACATTTTTTTTGCAAATAATAGGCTATTGAAGTTGCAACATTTAAAATGTGCCCATCTATTGCAGCTCTCACACTGTCTGAAAATAAAAGAGATGAATATATGTGTAAATTAGTACATCTAAAACAATGTAGAATCTCTCTCTCTCTCTCTCTCTCTCTCTCTCTCTCTCTCTCTCTCTCTCTATATATATATATATATATATATATTGCTGTTACTTATTTGAGAAGTCTACCTTTTAATATATTATTGTAAGTATGCAGGTTTTCAATGGAGCAATACAGGCCTCCAAGAGGAAAGGCAGGCAAGCTTGTATGTATCATTCTTTAAGTGTATTGTTAAAGATAAAAGTTTAAAAGTGTTGACTTCCCTCTGTTTACACAGTCTCGGTTGTGTCAACAGTGTTTGGGTGCCTGTTGATGAGTCATGCTTTATTTGGTATTTTACTTTTCATTAAAAAAATAAACACAAATTTATTGTATATTGTGTATTTTCCTTTTTTGTTCTTTTTTTTGCATTGATGCATAATGTGCAGCACAAAGTGGTCCTGTTTAATTCATATTTATATTAATAAGTAGTTTTATTGTTTTACTCGTTATGTATTGCCCCTCTGTGTTCCATGATTTTGATTTGTTTTAATGAATTTGATTAATAATCTATTTTCTATATTTTTCTGCTTGATTATAACTAAATGATCTCAGTAATCTTATTTAAATTTACGTCATCAATTTACTTTATTATCTGTTAGGGTGTACCTAACATCTGTCGAGGAACTACAGATTGAAAACTTAGACTGTCAAATCATATCCGTTTATTTTTCTAATGGTAGAACAATCTGATATTTTGCACCGTAAAATAATCCTACCCTTTTATTTCATATAGGACAATCTGAGGTAACTTGCACTGCAAAATCTATGGAGCTTATAATATGACAAAACGATTTGAATTTGAATTGTGTAAATTTGAATTATTTGCAAGTGAAATCTAACAAAATTGAATTTTAGGTGGTAGTTTAAATAGTTCTGAATTTGATTTTTTTAAAACGAATATTGAACATTTGAAATTTAACAAACTGAAATGTTTTTATGGCTGAATTTTATAGACATGTATTTTCCAACAGCTAGTTTTTTTTTGTTCTGAATTCGTATACTGCAAATATTCAGTTTAAAAAAATACAGATTAGAGTTTTCAAGATGAAGAAATTCGGAACTTCAAATTCAGTTTTCTAAAATTCAAGTTCAAAAATTCAAGTTCAAAAATTCAAGTTCAAAAATTCAAGTTCAAAAATTCAGATCTTACAGAAAGTGGGTCACAGGTCATCCACAGGGAAGAGTAAAGGATCTCAGATAAGTCGAACAGAGCATTTTGGCTGCACTGCAGTAGTTTTCTGCCGCAAACGCGGTGGTGGTTCAAGAGAATCCGTGTATCTTTCGTTCAGTCGTTTTTTTATTTAATATTAAGAGTAGAAAAATGAGAAAACAGCTTGAGTATTAGATTTCTAATATTCTAGTAATAATAGTCCGCTGTTGCACGGAGCTTACAAAAATTGTGTATTGCAACTATAGGCTATATTTCATTTCCTCATCAAACAACTAGACTAACGAATGGCTCGGCACAACAGAAGAGCCCAGAAAGGGCTTTCTCTCTGTGTAGACCAGCAGTTGGTCTGAATTTGCTATAGCCTATTTTCCGGACTGTATAGGCTAAGTCACGTTTTATGAAACACGCTGTGATTTATTCCAAAGTGACTCTGGCATATATAATGCATTTAACATTAAATAATATAAATGTTGACTTTCAAAAGTAGGCGCGCCAAGAAGGCTATTCTCTGTATTTTGGTTCATTTTTGGTGAGCGCCAGAAAGATCTAAAGAGACCGAGACGTGCTAAAGCAGCGCATCATGTTGTTTTATTTATTTTTCAATGGCATTATATTTTGTAGTCATTTTGAATGTACACAAATTGACTATAAATAACAGAGTATTAAGTTATTTCCCAGCAGTGGAACAAATCCAAGTGATGGCGCTCGCGCATCGCGCTCTCACACAACATACTTTCAGACCTGACGTTACTTCATATCGCAGACTGTTCATTATCAAAATGAAACACAGTCAACCAAACATATAAAAAGTTATTCTGCCTAATTTTATTGGTCTGTTGTACAATATAAAGGGCAAGCTGTGCCGCACACAGTCCTACTCCAAACATTTCCCTTGCTGTGAAGACGCTGATTTAGCCTATACGTGTATTTTGGGATTCGACTGAAGTATGACGCCTTCTTTATATTAATAGTTAGCATCCACGTGTTACATTGCAAATATGAAAACTTTTGACTGAATGAGAGATGCGCGACCGTTTCGATTTAAATAAATTTGTTTAGGCTTGGCGTTTAAAATAGGCTAAATGTTGTTTGTAATAAAGGGCACAATATAGCCTCTTTTATAGGCTATGTAGCCTATATTATTTTATTAGGCCTATACATGGCTACTTATTTTTCATTCTTGTTGTTTTTTCTTGGTGGAGACCATTTGGGCAAAAAACAAACAAAAAAACAAACAAAAAAAAACATATTGTGTTCATTACCCCCACCCACATTTGGGCTTAATCACTGTTATAATTAGGGGTTCCTTGGAAATGTATTTAGGTGTAGACAAAATCAGTTATGTTTATTTCATAAATATGAACGCATCTCCCGGACACTAGCCGTTAGTCTACTTCCTTGGCCTATTTTTTTAGCTGGCCAATTCTCAAAATCTGTGTGGAAAAGCTGCGGAGCTTTTTTTTTTTTATTCTTTTTTATTATTATTTATTTTGGAAGTTTAGTTGCCATAGAAAATAACACAGTTTTGTTTAACATCAATTGATACTCAATATTAATGGAATAAATAAATGTAATGTCAGAGAATGCACAAAGCGCATCCTATTGAGATGTAAATTACAATACATTTTAATTTAAATAAAACACAAAAGGCCTAGCTACATCATAAAACTCAGAAGATGATGTATTTTAATATATTATATTATAATACAAATAAAAAGGCGTCATACTTCAGTCGAGTCCCAAAATACACGTAGCCTAGGCTATAGGCTAAATCAGCGTCTTCAAGGGAAATGTTTGGACTGTAGGCTACTGTGTGCGGCACAGCTTGCCTTTTATATTGTACAACAGACCAATTAAATTAGGCAGAATACCTTTTTATATGTTTGTTTGACTGTGTTTCATTTTGATAATGAGCAACGCCAGGTCTGATAGTAGGCTATGTTGTGTGAGAGCGCGATGCGCGAGCGCCATCACTTGGATTTGTTCCACTGCTGGGAAATAACTTAATACTCTGTTATTTATAGTCAATTTGTGTACATTCAAAATGACTACAAAATATAATGCCATTGAAAAATAAATAAAACAACATGATGCGCTGCTTTAGCGCGTCTCGGTCTCTTTAGATCTTTCTGGCGCTCACCAAAAATGAACCAAAATACAGAGAATAGCCTTCTTGGCGCGCCTACTTTTGAAAGTCAACATTTATATTATTTAATGTTAAATGCATTATATATGCCAGAGTCACTTTGGAATAAATCACAGCGTGTTTCATAAAACGTGACTTAGCCTATACAGTCCGGAAAATAGGCTATAGCAAATTCAGACCAACTGCTGGTCTACACAGAGAGAAAGCCCTTTCTGGGCTCTTCTGTTGTGCCGAGCCATTCGTTAGTCTAGTTGTTTGATGAGGAAATGAAATATAGCCTATAGTTGCAATACACAATTTTTGTAAGCTCCGTGCAACAGCGGACTATTATTACTAGAATATTAGAAATCTAATACTCAAGCTGTTTTCTCATTTTTCTACTCTTAATATTAAATAAAAAAACGACTGAACGAAAGATACACGGATTCTCTTGAACCACCACCGCGTTTGCGGCAGAAAACTACTGCAGTGCAGCCAAAATGCTCTGTTCGACTTATCTGAGATCCTTTACTCTTCCCTGTGGATGACCTGTGACCTACTTTCTGTAAGATCTGAATTTTTGAACTTGAATTTTTGAACTTGAATTTTTGAACTTGAATTTTAGAAAACTGAATTTGAAGTTCCGAATTTCTTCATCTTGAAAACTTGAATCTGTATTTTTTTAAACTGAATATTTGCAGTATACGAATTCAGAACAAAAAAAAACTAGCTGTTGGAAAATACATGTCTATAAAATTCAGCCATAAAAACATTTCAGTTTGTTAAATTTCAAATGTTCAATATTCGTTTTAAAAAAATCAAATTCAGAACTATTTAAACTACCACCTAAAATTCAATTTTGTTAGATTTCACTTGCAAATAATTCAAATTTACACAATTCAAATTCAAATCGTTTTGTCATATTATAAGCTCCATAAAAATCACCCTATTGCCTAATCTTCGGCAAAGTTACACTGAATTACTTTATGTGGTCACAGGCGTGAAAAAGAAACCATGAAAGAAACGCGCAAAATGTTACGATGTAGGAACCGATAGATGTGGCTATAATTTTGCGCTATAGGAAAATCTGACAAGGACAGCTCGACAGAACACTGAAATGCCACCCACGCCCAGCACTAATGGCTCATAGAATTTTGTTTCAGTGCATGATCACTTTTAACGACAGTTGTCGTCTTGTTTTGTCAACGGTAAACCCGAACCTTGACATTGTGGAAGCAACAATTGTAAGGTAGGTTCATATCACTGTTTTTCATTCACCGCCTTCCACTGCATGGATTTTCATTTTATGGAACCATTGTTGGCAGTGTTCTAAATTATTCATTGGAAGTAGGCTATGGGTAGAAAATCCGTCCATTAGCCTATTATTGGATAACTAGGCTACATGAATAAACGAGTGTATACTAATAAAACGCTCAAAGTCCCAAAATCTAAGATGTTGTCACGAATCCGGACCCAATTGTCCTGAAAAATATAGGCTATAGGCCTACTAAAGCAAATTCGATTAAATTCTAATTGGGGGTGCACTTAAAAAAAATTATTCGTTGAATTTAGCCTACTACTTTTTTTATAAGTGGTTCCACACAATTGATTTTAGCTACATTTAAACAAATGCATTAAGTTGAACTTATTACATTTTAGTTCAACTTAATACATTTGTTTAAATGTAGCTAAAATTAATTGTGTGGAACCACTTACCATAAAAAGATTTAGTAAATTCAACGAATCATTTTTTTCAGTGTGGGCGGGGTGACACGTACCCCATCCTTGAAACTTCATTCTGGGGTAACCTATAGGCTATGTCCACTGGTGACAAAGTCACTTGTGTAGACGCAGCTGAACGCAATATTGAGTCTCTAACCACTATTAACTAACAATAAACTCTGATTAATGTATTTGTTAGTATAATGCTCAGTTGACTGTGGTAGTTCATTATTAGCAAAGTAGGCTAATTACTATTTTTCATACTCTAGAGAACTACTAATATACAGGTTCATAATTAATGTGAAAAGTGATGTGTTACTATATCCTTCAGAAGGAATTAAGAATTATTTTGGATCAGTATGCTAAAGTGAAAAGTTTGATATTAGGTGACTGAAATCATTGTATAAGAATTTGTGCGTTTTTGGATTGCTGATACAAATTCCTTCTGAAGGATGTATTAACACATGAGTCTTTATTAGTGGGTTACCATCTTTACTTTAGAAAAATTAGGCTTATACATTAAGCATTACTCTCATTAATTATGCACCATATAGTTGGCCTAGTTATTGGTAGTTCTCTGGTTTCTACTAGTAATTACTTAATAGGTAATAGTTAACTACCACAGTCAACTGAGCACTATTACCAACTAAAAAAATAATCAGAGTTTATTGTTAGTTAATAGTAGTTACTATAAAGTTAATATTGCGTTACTTGTTTATTACTGTGTAGTTATTCATTAATGATGGAAGTTTTCTAAAGTGCAAGGCTAGGAACGATTCAGAACACTGCCAACAAAGTTCCATAAAATAAAAATCCATGTATTATTAATTTCAATCTTATTTTTGTCTCTTGAACTTTTTTTATGTAATGTGCTTTTAGATTGGAAACGGTGTTGATCACTTTACGCAGGGTACCATTAGGGACTGCTTCTGCACAAGAACTCATCTCTCTTCTTTCAGCATTCATTCAGATCCTGCGAGACCAGGCTAATAAATTTAATATAGCGATGTAATGAAGATGGCAAACATTTATACCCAATTTAAAGGAAAAATCATATTGAAATATATTAATCCATTTTGAATGCCAATCTAACCTGTTGCAGCTTTTCCAGTTTTCCAGTCAAATTTGTTAATGGGCAGAAATTATGCACCAGTTCATAATGCACGTTATGACCAGAGTCTGCATGCTAAATGCTGTCTTTTTTTTCTCTATACTTCCAGAAGGTGCAAGTGGGTATCAAGTTCCATTAAATCATGGTGGTATAGGTCCCCCATCATACAACATAACCAGGCCACAAATAGAATTTCTGGTGGAGTCTGGATTTACTTCAAGGCAAATTGCCGAAATCCTTCATGTGTCACGATCCACTGTGAGACGGCGACTAAGGCAAGGTTCAGCCAGTGTCTAACACACTGTGCATGCCATCAAATTACTGTAAATGTTCATGTGAGCACAGGGTTTAAAACAGAAATAATTTCTTCATAGTGTCTTAAATGTCCAAATGAACACAATAAAAGTGTGAAAGGGAGAAGTTCACAACCAGTGAGGTCTGCACAGGCTTTAAACTGAAGCCCGAACCCGGCCCGTATACCCGCGATCATTTAACCCGACCCGACCCGATAATTAGCCTACATTTACATGTTAAGCCCGAAACCGAGGTCCACTCTGTTTATATATATATATATTTGAGAGAGAGCCTGTGTGTCTGTGGTCTGTCTGTGTGTAGCTGCACATCTGCGCACGCATGTAGCCTACTTTCTCTCTCACGCGTGCCGGCAAAGCACACGGCACGTAAACTATATAGCCTATTTAGTTTTTCTTAGTTACAAACACGAACCCACCCAAACCTGATGCTGTTCATTAAACATTAACCCGAACCCGACCCGAAACCCGCACATTTTTCGGGACCCATCGGGCTCGGGTCGGGTAGCAGACCTCTGTCCAAGAGTGGACACATGACATGGGCCAGCTTAAAGGACTTTAATAGGGCCAAAATATGCGGGCTGTGTGAAACAAACAAACAAAACAAAATATTTCCCCTTGATAACTTATAAGAATTATCAAATTTTTGGGGTTATATTTTTTGACAGATATTTATCAAATAAAAAATGAGTGAAAACTAAATGGTTTACAATTTGAAGTAATTGCTTTGTAAAAACCTTCCTTTTACAGAATCTTTCATCTCAATCGCTCAAGACGCTATGCACAAATAACGGATCAGGAGCTTGACAGCATGGTCATCAATGCTGTCGGTCAAAATGATCTTCTTGGACCTGAGTCTGTGAGGGCTCAGTTAAGCTCAGCAGGTGTGCTTGTTCAAAGGAGGAGGGTGCGGGAGAGCATGCTCAGAACAAATCCAGAGGCAGCTGTTTTGAGAGCATTGTCACACAGACTACAGCGCAGAACATACCGCGTAGCTGGCCCGAACTCTCTATGGCACCTAGATGGTTACCACAAGCTCATAAGGTAATGATCATTTTTCTCATTCACCAATGTTTCTACATCAATCAAATGTCAGAAACTTAACGTTATGCAATCCACTGAACGAAATGCAGATACGCAATGTATTATATACAATCTCTACCGATAGTAACAATTATATACTATTTTGGGGTTTTTCCTGGATCAAAATTAGTTGAAGGTGGTAAAATCCTGCTTGGAAAATAGGTATCTGAACTTGGGCTGTCACGATTATTAAATTTGGCAGACGTCTACGAGGAGTTTTACCGCGACGTGCTGTTTGAATGCTGAATGGATCAAATTGATTGACAGCTGCAGCGGAGGGAAGACGAGTTTGCGTAAACTTTAATTTAACAATGTAAAATTTCTTCTGTCCCTCACAACAAGATATGAAATGGCTTTACACCACTTAAATCATTATATTAGAATTTGTGAATGATTGAGTAACAATATTTCTGATTATTTATCGCGACAGGCCTAATCTGAGCCTGTCTGAGTTTTGAGGACAGCCGGATAGGTCACACCATTTGACGGAGGCGGTCGCCTTGTAATTCTCAAAGCAGGAAAAACCCAAATAAATAATGTAATTAAAAGTCCACAAATTATCTAACGTTACTTAAGTATATATTAATGGCTATCCATCGTTACTAGGCCTAACAGTTATAGCTAACATTAACTGTACACTTGAAATATCAGATGACTCTGACCAAAATAAAACAGATATTCAACCAAACACATGCATGAATGCATTGAATTCTACTTTAATATTATACAAATGTATATCAACGGCAATAAAACTTAATGAAAACTTATTTTTATGATTACTCACCAATACTGTGGATCCGCAACGGTCTTCATACAGCAAAACAAGATGGCGGCCGAACAGAAAATTCTCGACCCAAGCTTGATGACGTCAGTAGTCACGTGGTTTGGACGTGGACGTAAAATTGTAATTTGATTTAAAGCAATTAGTTTAAATTACACCCAAAAAAATTGTTTTACTTCAAGACAACTAAACTCAATTACATTAGACCAACGACAAGCCAGAAAAGTGAATTTATTGAGTCAGATCAAGTATAAAAAGTTCTTTAAACTAATGACAAGCCATATGCACTTTTTAGAGTGTGGGAGATAAACAGCAGAACTGCACCGTCAGACTGAGTCATGTGACACTGAAGGATTCACACATGTACTATTTCAGATTCATCACTGATAAAGATGGAAAATGGATTGGTAAATCTGGAGTGACTCTTAATGTCACAGGTGAGTTTGATGAGGTTTATCTCTTCTTCTGTGTATTATGTTGAATAATAATCAGTGTATGACAGCAGCACTAGATATAATGTGTGTGTTGTGTTCAGATCTTCAGGTGGAGTCTCCTGAGAGAGTGACAGAGGGAGATTCAGTCAATCTGAGATGTAAAAGCAGCTGCGCTCTGACTGACAGAGCAACATTCATCTGGTACAGAAACTCACAGCCATTAACTGAGAGAAGAGACAGAAACAATGAACTCCTGCTGCAGTCAGTCAGAAGAGAGGATTCAGGCAGATATAGCTGTGCTGTAGACGGACACACTCACATCTCTCCTGCTGTTCAGCTCAATGTCATGTGTGAGTACAGATTGCCTTTTTCTCTTTAAAAAAATGGAAATTGTGTTTGATTTAAGGTTTTAATTCACCAGCACATCTTTTTAAAATTTCTAAATGTATCATTCTGTAATATTTACTGTTTAATGTTTTTTTGTTTTTTTGTTTTTTTTAGACCCCCCCGGGAACGTCTCAGTGTTGATGAGTGGATCTGGTGTAATAGTGGAGGGAGATTCAGTGACTCTGAACTGCATCAGTGACTCAAACCCTCCTGCTCTGAACTTCAGCTGGTTTAAGGAGAATGAACCCTCAGCTGTTGGATCTGGACAGAGTTTCAGTGCACTACAGAGTGGACGCTTCTACTGTCAGGCTCACAATCAACATGGATCTCAGAGATCAGACGCTGTAACTGTCACTGGTAAAGGTAGAGCGGCTCATATTACTTACATTACTCTTTCTATAGTGACTCAAATGAATCTGTTCAGATGTTTTACTCTTTTGTCTCAGTTGCAGGACGTCTGGTGATATTATACATATCCATTGGAGGGGTTTGTGGAGCTGCAGTGATCATTGCGATGTTAGTGATTTGGTAAGATGTGTGTCTGTGGTACTCTCTCGTGTGTGTGAATGAATGACTGAATGAATAAGAAAGTTGTTAATTCAGCGAGACGTCATGAACTAATAAAATAATAAAATAAAGATTAAATAGCTTGTTCCTGTTACGAACTGCTCCGAGACAAGGTTGAGGATCCAAATGCAGTTTGTTTAACAGGTTTTTCAGAATCGTTATCAAACACAAGCAAAGGGTCAAGCACAAGAAGGCAGTCCAAGCAAACAAACAAGGGTCAGCAGCAAAAAGGGAATCCGAGAAACAGGCAAAAATCCAAGAACCAAGAGACAATGCAGCACAACAACATACAAAACTTTGCAGTGAGTGATAGGAGGAACCAGGCTTATATGGGGTGAGCTAAACCAGATAATGAGACACAAGTGGATGCAGTCAGGGATGATGAGTCCTGGCAGTGAGTTATGGGAAATGTAGTTGTGAGTGAATCATGATAGTCTGATGTGGAGTGCCCTCTGGTGGCTCTCAAGGGCACTCCAGCTAATGACCGTTACAGTTCCTGTCACCACCACACAAAGTGCAGTTTTTATGGTGACAGTCCGTTATAAATATGAAGATTGTATTGTATCTTCTACTATAAAGATTGACATTTAAAAAGTTGTGAATTCAGTGAAACGTCATGAAATAATAAAATAAAGATTAAATAGCTTGTTCCTGTTACGAACGGCTAAATCTTTATTAACTAATTTTCCCTGGGACCCACGCACTTAATTTAGGTTTGTCTCTGGTCTTGATGAATGTGAGCCAAGGCAGAATTTCCCATTTTTTCTTTCCACACTGACAGCTACTCAGTTAGTTATTGAATGAGGAAATCTGAAGCTCACATCATTACTCCGTAAATCCTGAAGATAGACCAGATTTCATCACATTCAAAACGGCAGTGCCACGTCCTATAGAGAAATACCTTTAGTTCAAATCATATCTGTGTATTAAACATCAAATAATTTCTGAATCTGATTGGTTGTAATTGTGTCAAATCACTGTCTTTAAAGGGGAACCAGGAGGATGAAAAAGAGAAATGACACACAGGAGTCTCAGGTGAGAATAATTATCAGAAGTTTACTGATCAGGGAAATGAATTGGTATCTAAATGATTTAAAGTCTGAATGTAGCAGAAACTTATTCTAGTGAGTTGTTTATAGATATTATTTATTTTTTATTTATTCTTTTTTTTTCTTTAATGGCAAAGATGAATCATTCCAGACCTGATCATGACAGACTCGACGCTTATAATGTTGAATTGAGTGACCCTGTGTATGAGAATGTAACGGTAAGTGTTTCCTACAGAAGACTAAACTCTCTTCACCTTTAGTCAAAAGGAATTAAACGCTCAATGTCAGTGTGAACATATCTATATTGACTAAGTATACGGGAATTTAAATAACACACTCCTGTTTTCACTTTGTTTTCATTCATACAGACTGCTCAACTTGATGACTGTAAACCCGAACTGGACTCGTCTCTGTATGAAAATCTTCCAGTAAGTAAGAATACCCACTAGATAGAGACAAAACCCAATCTATTAGCCTTTCCTCTTGACACATGTTGTTGATGCTTTTATTGACATATTTCAGTATTAATGTTTTCACTTTCTTTCTTTCTTTCTTTCTTTCTTTCTTTCTTTCTTTCTTTCTTTCTTTCTTTATTTTTCAGCCTAACAAGAAGAGGCTGTAGTGTTTTGGACACAGTAAATATTACAGCCTTTTAGTGTTGTCAAAAATATCGATATTTCGATAAATATCGATACTGAAATATCTGAACGGTACCAATACTAATTTCCTGAAGTATCGATACTAGCCGAGCTGTCACTTTCACTTCTCTCCAAAGGCGCGTTGACAAACACCACACGCGCACCGTCTCATTCGCTCTGGTTAAATAGCAAAAGTGAAGTGAATGGGGCCGATCACACCTGACGCGTTTTTTTGCAGTGAGAGGCGCTATTTTAAACTGGTTTCCAGCGAGCGTTCTGCGCGCTGTTTATTCGCCTGCTGCGCCTCGCGGGTCTTCCGTTTTAATGATGAAAGCTAGTTGCTTGAACGCCCGGAGAGTGCGATGATGGAGGATAAACTTGTGGTGCTCTCGCGTTAACTACCACAATGTTAACAGAAAGTAAATAAAGTTAATAAAAGGCTGATTTGACGTGTACTTGACTGACAGGACAGCGGTTTCAGTGGTTGCCGAGCAACATAACAAACGCAGCGCACTGCTGGTTCTGTGTGATGGTAAGTGCAGCTGTGTGCCTCGCGTTTTCGAACCTGAAAAATGCGTTAGGTCAATAGGTGTGATCGGGGCCTAATATAGCAAAGCACCTGAAAGACCGACACCGGGATCTATATAAATAATTTCGAGAGGTTGGTAACTCTTCTCATTTGAACATTTCTGAAACATTAACCAAGATGGCCTAGTATTGTTGTTGATATGAGTGTGTGTTGTCTCGTTTTTTTCACCGTAATTCTTAAAGTTAATATAATCTGACTGAGAAATCTTAGACAAGTAACGTTAAATATTTTAACTGTGGTCAAATGTAAATTAACTTGTGCTTATTTAACTTTATTCAAAAATTTGTATTTAATTCTGCAATTTGCCTTCATATCTTATCATCAATTTGATTACACAGATACTAATTAAACTAAACTGAGCTATTGAATGACATCTTTAAATTCAATAATGCAATGCCTTTAACTGAAAATGTAATGTTTTATCTTATTATTATACATTACTGACACTCTACACAGTAAATTCCACAGTGTTAAATCAACACTGCTCAGAGCAAATATGGTCCCACTCTACAGAGTGTTAAAGTAACACTAAAGCAGTGTTAAAGTTAATGAGATAATTAAGTGATTAATTTAGTGATGATTGACTATTATTGAAGACACCTGATATTAACAAGCAGAATCACTGAAGGAGAAAATCATAAATTGTAAGTTACCATTATGGTGATGGGTGTTTGCTTTAGTTGGGCTCTTGACCCTTATATGTTTACTTTAATATTTACTGTTGTTTGTCTGCTGTTATTGATTTATAACAGTAAAATGAACAAAGTAAAGTGTGATCTGATAGTGTTGGTTATGTTTTGACGTAATCATGCTGTGATCTGAAAAATGAAACTTATTGAGATAGTTTGGTTTAACTTGTTACCAGCAGCTTTGTGATTTTAACAGCATATGATTATCAATACTTTACTAATAATCCAAAATATTTCATAAACATTGTTCTGATCAAAACACTTTCAAATTAATTTATTTAGAAACACAAACATCAATAATCAGCCTGTGAATCTCAACAATGGTGACAATAATAAAGCATGTTGCAGTGGCTGCCACCAATCACAACTCATTAATGGCTCCCATCATGCATTGCGGTATGAATAAATTATGATCTGAATTGTCTATTTAATTTACTTTTCCTAATTGAATATTCTGCTCGTCACCATTGTTGAGATGCATAGACTGAATCTTGACGTCTGTGTGTGCCTAAAGGAAAGATTTTTTTGTTTTAAACAACTTTTAAGAAATCCTTTATATTATATCAAAAATTCTGGATATTTATGCAGATTCACAGTTATTTTGTAACCAACAACATAAATCGAAGTCAGAAATAAGGATCATAATGAGTTCAGTGATCAAGTTCAAATGATGAATGTCATAATATAACCAACACCATCAGATCACTTTTTTTCTTTGTTCATCTGGCAGTTATAACTCAGATACAAGAGCCTAACTAACTCTAAAGTAAATATATAAGGGTCAAGAGCCCAACTAAAGCAAACACCCATCACCATAATGGTAACTTACAATTTATGATTTTCTCCTTCAGTGATTCTGCTTGTTAACTGCAGGTGTCTTCAATAATGCTCAATCATCACTAAATTAATCACTTAATTATCTCATTAACTTTAACACTGCTTTAGTGTTACTTTAACACTCTGTAGAGTGGGACCATATTTGCTCTGAGCAGTGTTGATTTAACACTGTGGAATTTACTGTGTATCCTCCAATTTGATACTGTTAAGTGCTTTGACACAATCTGTATTGTTAAAAGCACTAATAGCATTGTTTTCGCGTGTAATGCACACACGTTTGCGTTTAAATCTGTTCATCAAATAACGTTAATGTATTAACCAGCATTAATGCTTTTGAACAAGTGCACTACTTCAGGACATTTTTGTTCATGTAAAATATACCTCATTGTCATGTTCTAGACTTGTTATATTTAGCTTTAAATAATAAAAAAAAAACTTAATATTGTGGCAGTTTTTTTCTCCGTGGTATCGAAAATGGTATCGAATATCGATATTTTTCAAGGTATCGTATCGAAGTTAGAAATTCTAGTATCGTGACAACACTACAGCCTTTATGCATCTCTTTGTGGGAGGAGCCCTGAATGATTGACAGGAGTGCCATGATGACGTGTGACTGAAGTAATCAGGCGATTATTTTTTAGATGGATGTGCGATAATGAACGTAAATGGTTTATGAATTATGTAAAAGTGTGTAATCACTAGTGTGTTTCTCTTTATGCTTTTTTTTTTTTTAATGATGTATGAAGCTTACTTCATTTAGATTATTAATGTTTTAAAACTTGAATATCCATATTGTTCATGTTTCCAATAAAAGGCAGAAAAAAATAAGGCTCTAGTTGTAAAATTCCACATTTTTTCTGACATTCAATAAATTAGAATAACAGCATAACAGATATTAAAGACCATTACACTTAGAGATTGCTAGAGAGAGAAAAAATAGATTGAAGTAGATAAGATTATTAATACAAGGATTACTGCACAAAATTACACTCGCTGTTGTTCGGAACAACATTCCTATAAAAAAGTCCTTAATATAGCCTATAGCAACATACATTTCAACTGGAAGTTAGTTCATATTCATTCTACGATGATGAAAACAGAGCCGTTAAATATGAGAGTTGTGATCTCGCCGTCACATGGTTCATGAGTCTCTACATAGTTCCAAACAATTCTGCGTTGCCACTGATTTTAACTGATTTTTTTTGCAGCAATTATCTGTAAATATTGACGCATAATGTACATTGATTATTACGTTGACACTGATTTTTTTTCTGGGGAGTAGCAGAAACACAGCATTAATACAATTTTATTACAATTGTTTATCGGTAAATATATGATGGAGAGACGGCATTACGTTAACAGTGCGGTTAGTTGACATGAAACTTGAGATATGGTTACTGAGTGGAATAACTATGTTCATAACATTAACGTAAGTGTTAATGGGATTAATTTCAGTACATTTACATGTACACATACTGTACACAGTACATCATATGCATGTATTTGTGTGTGTGTTCTGATGAATGGTTTGAAAGGATGTAGAGGTACATTAGCCATACTAAAATTAATCCTTTAACAGTAACGTTAATGTTATGGATCGTATTTGGAAACGTAATTTGGAAATAGTAACAGTAACCATCTCTCCAGTTACACACACACACACACACACACACACACACACACACACACACACACACACACACACACACACACACACACACACACACACACACGTGTATATACACTCACCTAAAGGATTATTAGGAACACCTGTTCAATTTCTCATTAATGCAATTATCTAATCAACCAATCACATGGCAGTTGCTTCAATGCATTTAGGGGTGTGGTCCTGGTCAAGACAATCTCCTGAACTCCAAACTGAATGTCAGAATGGGAAAGAAAGGTGATTTAAGCAATTTTGAGCGTGGCATGGTTGTTGGTGCCAGACAGGCCGGTCTGAGTATTTCACAATCTGCTCAGTTACTGGGATTTTCACGCACAACCATTTCTAGGGTTTACAAAGAATGGTGTGAAAAGGGAAAAACATCCAGTATGCGGCAGTCCTGTGAAAATGCCTTGTTGATGCTAGAGGTCAGAGGAGAATGGGCCGACTGATTCAAGCTGATAGAAGAGCAACTTTGACTGAAATAACCACTCGTTACAACCGAGGTATGCAGCAAAGCATTTGTGAAGCCACAACACGCACAACCTTGAGGCGGATGGGCTACAACAGCAGAAGACCCCACCGGGTACCACTCATCTCCACTACAAATAGGAAAAAGAGGCTACAATTTGCAAGAGCTCACCAAAATTGGACAGTTGAAGACTGGAAAAATGTTGCCTGGTCTGATGAGTCTCGATTTCTGTTGAGACATTCAGATGGTAGAGTCAGAATTTGGCGTAAACAGAATGAGAACATGGATCCATCATGCCTTGTTACCACTGTGCAGGCTGGTGGTGGTGGTGTAATGGTGTGGGGGATGTTTTCTTGGCACACTTTAGGCCCCTTAGTGCCAATTGGGCATCGTTTAAATGCCACGGCCTACCTGAGCATTGTTTCTGACCATGTCCATCCTTTTATGACCACCATGTACCCATCCTCTGATGGCTACTTCCAGCAGGATAATGCACCATGTCACAAAGTTCGAATCATTTCAAATTGGTTTCTTGAACATGACAATGAGTTCACTGTACTAAAATGGCCCCCACAGTCACCAGATTTCAACCCAATAGAGCATCTTTGGGATGTGGTGGAACGGGAGCTTCGTGCCCTGGATGTGCATCCCACAAATCTCCATCAACTGCAAGATGCTATCCTACCAATATGGGCCAACATTTCTTAAGAATGCTTTCAGCACCTTGTTGAATCAATGCCACGTAGAATTAAGGCAGTTCTGAAGGCGAAAGGGGGTCAAACACAGTATTAGTATGGTGTTCCTAATAATCCTTTAGGTGAGTGTATTTATACACACCTCATAACATCAGTAATTCGACAGCCCTACCTAGAATGGTTTTCCTCAGCGTTTGTAATGTCTGCACAAAGGGCAGCTGTGCGAAGATTCGCCTTTGGAGAAAACAGTTGATTTTATACTCAAAAAATGTAAGTATCATTAATATAAAAAATTTATATTACCCCAGAATGAATTGCATTGCTATCCCACCCCAAAACATACAATAATAACAACGATAAATGCTGACCAATACTTAATTATATTACTTTTTACTGAAAATGATATAATTCAATAAAACAAACAAAATGTAATGTATGTCATATGACATAGCTATGCATGAATACACTCTAGATGTGTATATAGTGAACATATCTACATTTTCATTCAAACAATTAATTAAAGCATTAATTAAATAATTATATTTTTATTTACTGACAACAATGAGAAATATTAATAAATTAGTAAAAAAAAGAATGAATCAAAGTCACCATCACACAATAAACAAATGCATATACAAGTCAACACATGAAACAAAGCTTTATTCAAACTACAATCATGTATGTAGGCTACAGGCGCTGAACCCCACATCCTTCTGCCATCTCAACACAGCGGCTTTTTTTCTGCGGCTTTATTCAAATGAATCAGCTGACCGTCAGAGGTGAGCCTTTCCTTCATGCCTGAGGTTGTTGCGTGATGTGTTGTGCTTCACAATCTGAGGCAATAAGAGCAGGTGGAGTGATGGAGGGTCTCGTAAGGGCAGGTGGAGTGATGGAGGGTCCCGTAAGGGCAGGTGGGAGTGATGGAGGGTCTCGTAAGGGCAGGTGGAGTGATGGAGGGTATCGTAAGGGCAGGTGGAGTGATGGAGGGTCCCGTAAGGGCAGGTGGGAGTGATGGAGGGTCTCGTAAGGGCAGGTGGAGTGATGGAGGGTCCCGTAAGGGCAGGTGGGAGTGATGGAGGGTCTCGTAAGGACAGGTGGAGTGATGGAGGGTCTCGTAAGGGCAGGTGGAGTGATGGAGGGTCTCGTAAGGACAGGTGGAGTGATGGTGGGTCTCGTAAGGGCAGGTGGAGTGATGGAGGGTCTCGTAAGGGCAGGTGGAGTGATGGAGGGTATCGTAAGGGCAGGTGGAGTGATGGAGGGTCTCGTAAGGGCAGGTGGAGTGATGGAGGGTATCGTAAGGGCAGGTGGAGTGATGGAGGGTATCGTAAGGGCAGGTGGAGTGATGGAGGGTCCCGTAAGGGCAGGTGGAGTGATGGAGGGTATCGTAAGGGCAGGTGGAGTGATGGAGGGTATCGTAAGGGCAGGTGGAGTGATGGAGGGTCTCGTAAGGGCAGGTGGAGTGATGGAGGGTCTCGTAAGGGCAGGTGGAGTGATGGAGGGTCTCGTAAGGGCAGGTGGAGTGATGGAGGTTCTCGTAAGGACAGGTGGAGTGATGGAGGGTCTCATAAGGACAGGTGGAGTGATGGAGGGTCTCGTCCATGGCACCATCTCCAGGATTCAGCTCTGGGCTCCTCATCCTCAGTGCTTACACCAGTCTGCTGACATCTCGGATCCTACAAAACTGCACAAACATAACACAAAAGCAGTAATTTTAACAGCACAATGTCATTTGATTTCTGTATTATTTAGAAGACAAAAACGTTTTTTTTCACAAATGCCGCCATCATCTTTCCTTGTAGGTCCTGCTCCACCACAAAAGATCTGCAGCAAATGCACAGAAATCAAGAATCAGAAAAGTGCTGTAAGAGCTCTTTTTGAAATTACAATAATTAAAATAAACTACAACTTAATATTTAAATAGTTGTTGTTATTCATTTCTGTAGTATACTCACTCAAAGCCTTTGATGGCAGCATTCAGCTTCATGAGCCGCTCTCCACCGGATAAACACACATACATAGTTCATCTGTCCCTGTAACATCCAGACAAGATTCACATTACATCTGTGATTTATGAGCTCAACACTACATTTACATGTTGAGGTTGTTTTAACTTTTTATCCAACATAAATGTTCCTCAATTGATCAACAGTACTAATGGACAAATAAAATAGATAACTTATGTTTAGTTACTTTATAGATTTGTTCTACATAATAGCACACATTCATCACTCAGATGTCTATCATGTTGTGATGTGCTCTTCTGCAATACTTACTTAAGATTTTCCTGTCGGATGTAAATAGACATTTAAAATAAGCGTCTTTAAGATGTATATGGTTTATGTAAATCCACTTTAGAGACGTAACTTACGTGTCCTTACTGGAGCTCCCCTGTTAGCTATACATAATAAAACGTGTTTTTACAGCAACATCACAACTATACTACACTGTGTAACGTCTTTACACCTTCAACAATTCAACAGTTTACTCTACAGTAGTTCAACACATGCAATTTTAACACAAGGAACCGTGTTTACTCACATTTGAAAGCACCCGCGTCGCCGATCTCTGCGATGTTTGATAATGACGTATCCTCTCGCGAGGCCTCCTGGGATAGAAGAGGATCCATCAGATGAGCACTCGAAAATCTGGGCTGAAGCAGTAAGCCATCCGGTGATTTCTCGCCTACTCTTTTATGAATATATGTTTCGAACATACTTTTTATTTCACGTACTGTTTTCGCCTACTATATAGTAGGAAAGTATGCATATTCGAACGCACTATAAGTATACGTACGTCCGAATCTCGCGATAATTAGTACGTCACCCAGGTAATTCTCGCCTACTCTTTTATGAATACAGAGGATTCGTACATACTTTTTCGCTCGCCTACTCTTTTTCCCTTACTATATAGTAGGGAAGTATGCGGTTTCGAACGCAGCCTATCTCTCTGTTTTAGACATGTATTTTACATAAAAGTTTTACTAAAAACCTGTATGTTTTACAAGTTTTGCTAAAACATTAGGAGTGTTTTATTGTTTTGGCTGCAAAATATACATTTGAAGAAATAATTCACACAAATTACATATTTACATAGAGGCATTACATACATATTATCTGACAAACACCAACATTAGCATCCTCAGGTGAGAACAACATCAGTTAGCACTACATCCGCCTGTGTAAGCTATACTATTAACACATTTCGGGCCCTATTTTAACGATCTGAAACGCAAGTGTCAAAGCGCAAAGCGCAAGTAACTTTGTGGGCGGGTCTCGGCGCTGTTGCTATTTTCCCGGCGGGATAAATGACTATTGCGCCAGGCGCAAATCTAAAATGGGTTGGTCTGAAGTAGCTTCATTATTCATAGGTGTGGTTTGGGCGTAACGTGAAATAAACCAATCAGAGCGTCATCTCACATTCCCTTTAAGAGCAAACGCGCTTTTTCCATAGCGGATTGCTATTGAAACGGCGGATTTGCCAGGCGCGCGCCAGGAGCGGTTCACAGCCAAGGAGAGCAACGCTCTCGTCACGGCCGTAAAAGAGAGAAGTTACATTGAAATGGAGAAACCCACCCAAATTAACTTCGGTTAAACAGGCGTATGATAATTTGGGTAAATGTGTAAGCTAGATGTATGCTTTTATAATAAATAGTCTATCTATCTATCTATCTATCTATCTATCTATCTATCTATCTATCTATCTATCTATCGTAATAATGTATTCAAAAATGAAAACTTCTGTGTAGATGAGAGAATCAAAGTGTAGGCTATGTGCGTTGTGCACACGCTACATTGATTATGGCCAAGCATGCGCCCTTAAAATAGCATATGAATAACATGCGCAACGCGCCACTGACTTTAAACTATTTTTTCCTGGTTAGTGGCGCAATTGTTTTCTAAACCTGCAAAATAGCATGAATGAACGTTTGCGCCGGAACACGCCTCCTCTTTGCGCTGAACCGCCCCCGGGAGCGCAAGTGTATTTCCTAACTTACCGACGTGCTTCTGTGGAGGGAAAAGTCCGCTTTGCGCGGGTGCAAAATAGGAATGATACATGCGTCGGTGTACAAAGTCACTTGCGCTGGGTGCAAGATAGGGCCCTTCATGTTGCTTTAACACAAAATGCATACAATTAACACAAATTTAAAATGCTTGAACTTCTTTTACACACAAGCTCAAACAAGACCAAAACAATGGATTTTTACTGCCAAATTTACCAATGCTTTAACACTGTATGTCAGAACAGATAACACCATGTTCTACACCTAACCTTACAGGCTAAAGTCAAGGTAAACAGCTGTTTATAGTGTGATTTGAAACACAAATATATCCCCTGTATTTTATTCTATTGTTACTGAGAAACAGCTGATTGAATTATGCAAATAGATAATTAGAAGATGACTCTTTTTTTTTTTTTTTTTTTGTGCTTTTTCTGTTTGTATATTTTGTATTTTCACATAATAAATGGCAGCTATATTGCATTTTTTTTTTTTTATCTTGCAGTAATGTCCTTTTGCAAATAACAATATACTGTCTGTTGTATAAGGGCACACCTGACACATGTCATTCCATCTGATCTTAGTGTTTTTATGACATTTTGCTATGATTGACTAAATCTTCCTGTTGGACGAGAATATATGTTAGTGTTTTGAAAAAATATTTGATTTTGAGACATGTTTGCAGTGTTTTGGTAGACATAGTGTATTGTTGCTAGTGTATTATTGTATTTTGAAAATTAGTGTTGGAGTTTAGTTTACAATGTGTGATTTTGAGCATGAAATTAACTGTTTTGCCAATTGTGTGTTGTAGGTGTGTTGGTGCGTTAAGAAGAGTTTAGGAAATTTGTTAAAAGTATTGAAAAAATTGTCATAGCGATTGTAAAAAACTGTAAATGTCTTGAAGGCTAATCAGGTTTATTGAAGCACTGATCCTAGTTGTAAAAACAGAGTAAAACAGGCAGAGGAAACTCTTTATAGAATACATTAATACATAAAATGAAATACTTTTGCATTAGAATATTAATAAGTTATCACTTGTCTGATTTCAAATCTTACGCCCCAATCTGAAGAGCAAAAAATACTGAATAACAACAAACTCTATACTAACAGATTAAACTCAAACAAACTTCAAAAAAACAAACAAATATATATATATATATATATATATATATATATATATATATATATAATTACACACAAAAAAATTAAACAAGTAAGAAACAGACTTTACATCAGTCCAGCACACAATTACTGTCATTCTCTCACAAAGAGTCAAAGAGAACAAATGAGTCTTAATGTGGGTGATGAACATGTTTATATTGGTTGTGGTCTGAACAGAAGGGTAAATTATTCCACAACTATACAATAATCCACCAATCGTTCATTAAACGACTGAACACAGGCTTTGTGTTCGCTGGTCTCTAGCACTCATTTGACGCTGCTGTAGATCACTGATGAATCTTCCACAATCTGAACAGTTGATCGCCTAAACAATCAAAACAAACAGGAGCACCACAATATTATAGCCCAGATTATATGATCTGTGGTTGTTAAGATAGTACTGGTTAAATTGGTTTTGGTTAAGCTGGTACTGGTTAAGCTGGTGCTGGTTAAGTTGGTGCTGGTTAAGCTGGTACTGGTTAAGTTGGTACTGGTTAAAGGTATAGCGGAGGATGTTTTACTTCCTGGTGGGTAACCTATACTATTGGTCCTCCTAATTGTCAATCATTCTGGTGAATCAATCAAACTGTTCAAAAAGTGGAGAGGGCGGGTCTTATCTAAAATTTGGAAAGATCCTCCGCTATACCTTTAAGTTGGTGCTGGTTAAGTTGGTGCTGGTTAAGTTGCACTGGTTAAATGAGTACTGGTTAAGTTGGTACTGGTTAAGTTGGAACTGGTTAAGTTGGTGCTGGTTAAGTTGGTACTGGTTAAGTTGCACTGGTTAAATTAGTACTGGTTAAGTTGGAACTGGTTAAGTTGGTGCTGGTTAAGTTGGTGCTGGTTAAGTTGCACTGGTTAAATTAGTACTGGTTAAGTTGGTGCTGGTTAAGTTGGTACTGGTTAAGTTGGAACTGGTTAAGTTGGTGCTGGTTAAGTTGGTGCTGGTTAAGTTGGTATTGGTTAAGTTGGTACTGGTTAAGCTCACTGCAGCATCAGGCTGATGAACTCTAATATCGTCATATTGACATTCATTAACACCAGTTACCGCTCTTTGGCTTTGTTCTGGAACGCTCAAATTGAGTTACGGTGCTCTGCCTTTGTTTAGCCACGCGTCAATATGAAGTTACAGTGCCGGTGTCACATAATCTACCAGATTGTACGGTTATCTGCCTTTGTTTTACTGTCCATTAAAATTCAAATTACAGTGTAGCCTGTGTACTTTGCACAGCTGCCATCAGTCCCTCTAACTTCTGATATCCTCAGAGCTTTGTCCTGCACAAATGCGGTCAGAACATTTAGTATGGTCTGAACCCGCTCCATCAACTAACGTGCGATATCGATCGCGAAGGATTATGCAGAGTTGACAGAAACATGTTACACATGCCGTATCAGATGAATACAACAAATAACTAAAGCCCCGCCTCACCCAGTTCGGGTACCGGACCTGGTTGAAACACTCATGAATCTAGCTGGCAGAGTGCCAAAACTTCGCCGGCGCCTTCAGCACCGCCCTAAACACGGTCGAGTCAGCGCTGGACTAATATATCTATGGAGGTATTTTGTCATGTCTAATGTATTAATAATGCCATCAGAATGCAACCAAAGCACAGGATAGCAATAAGTAGATGGCTATTAATAATTGTAAATCATACAAAATAATTGCCATGATCACTAGATTTTACACAGGTGTTACTATAATGATTTTGTTAATGGTGATCAGCAACCAAATATTGATAAAGTGGAAGTTACTGCCTTTTGCCTTGGCATGACTTCTCACTTTTTGCTGACAATACAAAGGCAGAGTACAGTAACTTTAAAATAGTGGTCAAAAGTCAAGTTTGAGCTCAAGATTTTTTTTATGTATATAATTTTCATTACTAAAACATCTATTTTCCAGATTTCCCAGTGTCCTACCTATAATTAATTTGGTGGGACAACTAAAAATCCCGTAATTTTTCTCAGTTCCACATTCTAGCGAGTTAAGGTATTTTATTAATAATAATAATAATAATAATAATAATACGTTTTATTTATATAGCGCCTTTCCAGGGCTCAAGGACGCTTTACAATAAACAAACAACAATAAAGGCAATTGACAAAGACAGCAGACAAAACAACAGTAGGTAGATGAGAGTGTAAGTACAGTAAATGAAAATTAGGTAGATGGGGCGGCAACCAGCAGAATACAAACAGATATAACCTTTGCCTTTGTAGGGCAGCATTCTCCTCTGCTCTCTTCGTCTCTGTCTTTCTGTGATGTTGGACAGTTGCGTACTGGATCTCCTCAGTATCTCTGGATTTAGGAGTTTTTCCTCTTAATTTTGTGGGTTTCACACTGGCATACAGAGCGCCATTGGCTGAATCCGGTTCAGAAAGAGGCTTATCATGGACTGAAACGCTCTGTGACACGCAAGAATAGAGATCATTCTGAAATACAAGAACATTCGTAATTATTATTAAGATATGTAAATCAGATTGATCTGAAGATTCTCAGTCTAGAGGAGTTTTCCTCAAACTTTTCAGATCAAGTATCAGGTTAGATCAAATCAATGTAGTGATGTAAAATACATGTATATTTCATTGATTCACACATGGAGTGGAGAAGAATAGGGCAGAATGAGTAAATAAAGTGAAATGTTCATTCATCACACTATGTGTTAATGATTATGCAATTAGACCAACAAACCTATATTAAAACAGTAAATATAAAAGTATTCCATTAAACCATGGAAAAATTAGTTATTTATTAATTTAAAAAAATCTGTATTGCCTTGATAAAGACTTTGATAATGTTAGTTTCCCATCAGTTTGTACAGTTACAGTCTGAGACACAGATAACGGCTGATCGACTGTATTTCTGCTTCTGTAAAGTCGTCTTGTGTTTGGATGATTTACCTCTTTCACTGTGAGATCTTCAGCTTTAACACTCCTTTGTTTCTTCCTGTTATAATCACAGACATATGGACAAATGTATTAAATTAAGAGAAAATATGAACACTGTTTTTAAAGATTACTAATAATAAAATACAAATTAGCCATTTTCTTCTACATCAGACCAAATGTGAACTTATACAATCACTGCAGTTTTTTTATTAAACCCACATAATGAACAGGATGAAGATGATGATGAAGATGATGATGATGAAGACTAATCCTCCAGATGCCGCTGTGATCACAATCACATTCCCACCAGCAACATGATGAACTGAAAGAGGAAGATAATCATGATTAACTCTCCAAACTGATGAATGATGTGAAGATACAGGAGTGTGTTAATAAAAGCTTTACCTGTGACAGTTACAGCGTCTGATCTCTGAGATCCATGTTGATTGTGAGCCTGACAGTAGAAGCGTCCACTCTGTAGTGCACTGAAACTCTGTCCAGATCCAACAGCTGAGGTTTCATTCTCCTTAAACCAGCTGAAGTTCAGAGCAGGAGGGTTTGAGTCACTGATGCAGTTCAGAGTCACTGAATCTCCCTCCACTATTACACCAGATCCACTCATCAACACTGAGACGCTCCTGGGTGGGTCTAAAAAGAACAAATTAGAACATTCACAATAAACATAAAAAAATGAATGAATTTGGAAATTTTAAACAATGTACATATGATTATTAACTCACACATGACATTTAAAGTCACAGTATCAGAGTATTTCTCTCCATGTTTAATGATGGACTTGCACTTGTATTCTCCACTGTCATCAGAGCTGATCTTTGAGATGCTGTAGATTCTTCCAGATCCTACAAACGTTCCTCCTTTAATCCAGCTGATTTCTGCAGGAGGGTTTGAGTCACTGATGCAGTTCAGAGTCACTGAATCTCCCTCCACTATTACACCAGATGGACTGATGGACACTGAGACATTCCTGGGTGGGTCTAAAACAGACAAAAATTAAAGTTCAATGAATATGATGATGGCTGAGGTGTCTGAGCACCAGGTCCCTGTGTTCGCACAACTGATCTCGCGAGTGGGCCAAGAAGAAGAGGACGGCCTCCGCGACCTTCGTAAATATACGGGGTGACAGGGAGGACTTTGTACTGGTATGCCCGTCCCTCGAACTCAAAGCGTAGGAACGATCTGTGTCGAGGGAGAATTGAGACATTAAAGTACACGTCCTTCAGGTCGATCGCTGCGAACCAATCTTAGGGGCGAACACATTCTGCATTAGCATTTTGAACGGAAGCTTGTGAAGGGCCCGATTCAAAACACACACATCCAAGATTTGATGTAACCCACCGCTCTTCTTGGGAACAATGAAGTAGGATCTTTTAAACCCTGACCTCACAATCTCGCAATCTCCGCATGCAGAACAAGGGGCCTATACGTTCGCCGCTGTACTGAATCGCTTAGCCAAATCTGAATGTCCCAATGAGCCAGCGTGACGTGCGCTAGCCAGGCTCCCAGCGACCGAACCAGCAGGACCAATGGGACTACAGACGTACCCGTGGTGGGGCAGTGAGGTGGAGGACAGAGACCCGTCCCGGAGTGGGGTCTGAGTGTGCAGTGCAACACGTACCTGGCTCCACAGTTTGGCAGGGCGTGCGTGAGAAAGCATACGGCTTGATAACTGAGACACTGCTTATGATTTATGGGGATTGAAAAAGGTGGTTGTGTACACACACTGCCGACACATTTGTTAAAAATCTAAAATACTTCAGAGCACAGACTTAAGTTTGGTATCTTTTTAAAGGGAACACTTCACAGATTATTGTAGAAATATATATTTTTTTAAGTTTTATATTTTATATAAAATATATATTTTACAAAACATTTTCAACTAAAACTAAGAAAATTAAAGCTAAATATCTGAACAAATTCTGTGACAAACTGTAGGTTGATATAACAAATATGTGACCCTGGATAACAAAACCAGTCTTAAGTAGCACGGGTATATTTGTGGCAATAGCCAACAAAACATTGTATGGGTAAAAATTATCGATTTTTCTTTTATGCCAAAAATCATCAGGATATTAAGTAAAGATCATGATCCATGAAGATATTTAGTCAATTTCCCACCTTAAATATATTAAAAAATTATTTTTGTGAGTGGATGCAGCACAATCGCCTATAGAAATGGACAACTTTAAAGGCGATTTTCTCAATATTTCGATTTTTCTGCACCCTCAGTTTCCAGATTTTCAAATAGTTGTATCTTGGCCAAATATTGTCATATCCTAACAAACCTAATATCAATGGAAAGATTATGTATTTAGCTTTCAGATGATGTATAAATCTCAATTTAAAAAAAAATACACATAAGACTGATTTTGTGGTCCAGGGTCACATATAAAAAAATAATTCAGTATGATTTTTTTGAGTGCAGTACCAAACTTTTCCACTAGATGACATCCAGACTCCTCTGGTGACCATATAAGGACTCTTCTATTTCCATATATGGATTAAGTGATCCTAACTACAGTCTGAACGCTTTCAAATGCTATATAGTTGGATTACTTTAGGTTTAGACTAAGATATTATTGTTATAAATGTATAATGGCAAGTGTCCCACGGGTGTCGGGGAGGGGCAGTCTTAAAAATGATGGTTAAAACATTTTTATAAATCATAAATTCAGAAATGTATTCTTTGTAATGTGTGAAAAGTATTGATATTAAAAGTTCATTATTTGTACCTGATTGTAATTATTATTAAAAAAAATTCATAGTGTGTTTTTTGGGGAACTGAATACAATTAGGGTCAGTTTGACCTGGACCACACAGACTAACCAGAAATGTAAAGAGCATGAGGGTTAAAGAGAGAAAGTCAGTCTGTACTCACACATGACATTGAGCTGAACAGCAGGAGAGATGTGAGTGTGTCCGTCTACAGCACAGCTATATCTGCCTGAATCCTCTCTTCTGACTGACTGCAGCAGGAGTTCATTGTTTCTGTCTCTTCTCTCAGTTAATGGCTGTGAGTTTCTGTACCAGATGAATGTTGCTCTGTCAGTCAGAGCGCAGCTGCTTTTACATCTCAGAGTGACTGAATCTCCCTCTGTCACTCTCTCAGGAGACTCCACCTGAAGATCTGAACACAACACACACATTATATCTAGTGCTGCTGTCATACACTGATTATTATTCAGCATAATGCACAGAAGAAGAGATAAACCTCATCAAAGTCACCTGTGACAGTAAGAGTCACTCCTGGAGCACCAATCCATTTTCCATCTTTATCAGTGATGAATCTGAAATAGTACATGTGTGAATCCTTCAGTGTCACATGACTCAGTCTGACGGTGCAGTTCTGCTGTTTATCTCCCAGATACTGAAGCCTCTGACTGTATTCAGGGTCCTCAGACAGATCTGGAAACTCTTCATTTTCCTTTTTATCTTTTGTTTTGGTCCAGAACGCTTTCTTGATCTGATGTCCAGTAGGGTATGTATAAGTGCATCTCATTATCACTGTTGAGTCCTTTAGTGCACAGATGTGTGAAGGACTGTAACTCACTCTCCAATCAGCACTAGAAACCCCTGAAACACAGAATTCATCAAACTGTAAATGTTGCTTTATCTGTTATATTGGGCCATGAAAACATGACAATACTTTATTACTATTAGAAAACAGCGACTCATTACAGGAAATATAAGATAAATGTAAATAAATAATCTCAGTGTGAATTACTTTAAGACAGAGGAGTGAAGAGAGAACCAAGAAATCAGCCGAAAACAACAAGCTGCACAATTACAGTTTTTCTGAATTGCTAAAACACATTTCTTGAAACCATCGCTCACTTTCTCAAAACCTTAAACACAAAAGCAAATGTTCAAAACTCATTCAGAGAATCTCTGACTCTTCTGGCAAAATCAAACAATGCTTTCAGATCTTACACACATCAGTCAATATTAGAAACACTACAGATCATTCGTTAGACACTACATGAAGAATGGAGAACACAGAATCAATAAAAAGTAGTACTGACACCTGACAGTGGTGAGGAGAATAAATACTGTATGCACTGCAAGTACTGTATAGTATTGTACTGAATATTGTATAGTGTGGAATGTCTGTATATTCAGCATTTGCATACTGTGAAATACAGTGACCAACTGCAGAAGCCCAAAAGGTTACAGTAAAAAACTGTAAATGAAAAGCATGTTACTGTAAAGTACAGTCAGAAGAGTTGAGCAACTGCAGAATCAAGGTCAGTGAGAGAGATTTATTCTGCTTCAGCTTCACGTCTTCATGTCGGTCCGGCCGGAGAATATCATCTCTGCAGGAGAAGAGGAAAACCCTGAAGCAGATCCAGCCTTGACAACATTCTCCACACCTTCCTCTTCCTCCTCATTCATCACCTCTTTCACACACTCTTCCTCTTCCTCCTCCTCCTCTTATACTCACACTCTTCCTCCTCTCATACTCTTCCTCCTCTTATACTCATACTCTTCCTCCTCTTATACTCTTATACTCACACTCTTCCTCCTCTTATACTCATACTCTTCCTCCTCTTATACTCATACTCTTCCTCCTCTTATACTCTTATACTCACACTCTTCCTCCTCTTATACTCATACTCTTCCTCCTCTTATACTCATACTCTTCCTCCTCTTATACTCACACTCTTCCTCCTCTTATACTAACACTCTTCCTCCTCTTATACTCTTCCTCCTCTTATACTCACACTCTTCCTCCTCTTATACTCATACTCGTCCTCCTCTAACTCACACTCTTCCTCTTCTTATACTCACACTCTTCCTCCTCTAACTCACACTCTTCCTCCTCTAACTCACACTCTTCCTCCTCTTATACTCACACTCTTCCTCCTCTAACTCACACTCTTCCTCCTCTTATACTCGTACTCTTCCTCATCTTATACTCATACTCTTCCTCCTCTTATACTCATACTCTTCCTCCTCTTATACTCATACTCTTCCTCCTCTAATCTTCAATGCAACATTTTGAGTCAATTTAGGCACTTGAAACTGTCTTGTATTTTGTACAGTTGGTTTCCTCTCATCATTAGAAATAAGTGTGAACAATTTTGAGTCGTTGTGTGTAAACGATGACAGCTGTGTTGTAGTTGTGTTTAACTTTAGCCTGCCTGTGTTTAGTGGTTTGAAACATAAGTGCATCATGGTTTAGGCTATTGAGAATTTGGTTCAGAGAAGTGGGTTTATTGTTTTAGCAATTCAGACAAACTGTAAATCCTGAAATATGACTAAATAAATATTTCACATATACATATTCACTTCCGAGAACAAGAGCAAAAGATATTCACGATCTAGTGCTAGAGCAGGGCTGCGAACTGTCACACTTTCAGCCTGAGACTCTAATCGACACGTTTCACACACTCTCACGCCACACACACATTTTCTCACGCAGAGAAAAATCGCACTGACACTGACCAGAGGTGTATAGTCCAGGGGTCAGAAAGTAGAAGTCCTGCCATATGTTTATTCCACCCATGAACTCAGAAGCTGATTTCACTAATTAGTTCTCCTGGCTGAATTAGCAAATCCAGGCGATTGGAACAAAATACTGAGGAGGACTTTTACTTTCTGAACCTGGACTTTACACCTCTGACACTGAGAGACAAGACAGAGCTGGTTACTTTTGATATGAAACAAATTCTCAGCCCTCAGATTCTGTCAATTTTATTTAGAAATTAAAACAATAAATATAGTTTTGGCGTTGTAAATGTGACGTGGCAGATCGCTGTAGCGCCTCAGTTCAAGCGGCACATGAACCGATCATCAACGAATGAACAATAGGTAGGCTATGTTGAAAGATACAGTAAAACTTACTGAAATGTATATGCCTCTGTAGTCGCATAGATTCAAATACTCGTATATTGTTATTCATATGTTTTATTATTATGTATTGTTGGTTACCATTTATTAAGTAGGCTATAGATGTTTATGTTAACATCACTTAAACCTGCGTGTACTGGCGAGTGACACTAGGGGGCAGTGGTGAGCCGCAGGGCGTTTCACTTTTTGACATGAAGTAGTCACACTGCCAGCTACTTTGGCCCTGTCCCAAATGGCCCACACTTTGGTGATGTCATGTAGTGCAGACCTAGCCTATAATATAAAATAATATACCTATTTATTGTTGTCTTTGTTGAATTTTCAGATTGTACAGCGTTTGACAGAAATAAAAATGATGTGTCACCAGAAAACACAGCCTCTTCTGTGTGTGCAACACCTCATACATAATATCGATCAATCAGTGATTTTCAGCTGCAGAAAGAAGTCAATAAAACAGCTGGAGAACAAGAATATCACATAACGTTACATAACGCTGGAGAAGCAGAACATTACATTTACCCCAGGAAAGCCATTTAATGACCATAGCACGTTAATTGGCTAGAAAATTTGCTATAGAGACCATTTGCTAAATATGTGCACTTTATTAGCCTACATATTTATTAAATTTTTAGCTATATCACTACAATATTATAATGCTGTTATTATAATAAAAACACATTATATGTAATTAGAGTTGTTATTTTCAACATTTAATAATAATAGCTGACAGCGCTCTGTATGAATACAGCATTATATGAGATTTATTTTTTCTTGAGAAAAATGTACATGTATCTACTGTACCTAATATCATCCAAATTAATCGATATTGAATCAAGATCGGAATCAAATCACAAGAATTGAATTGAATTCGTGATAGAGATTGAAAGAATTGAAATCATGAAATTTGTGTCAAGCAATAATAATAATTAAATTAAACAGTAGCCTACCAGTCATTGTACCATGTAAACATTTTAAGATGTTGTCACTAAACTTCTAAAATTCTGTTATTTTAAATAATACAATTCTGATGTTTTGCCAATCACAATAAAAGGTTTTTTTTGTTGTTGTTGTTGTTGTTTTTTTTTACACCCCATCAATCCCCCTTCCATAATTCTCCCTTTAAACTAAACTCAAACGTTGGCAGCCCTGTCCTACAGTGATCTTTTGATGAGCTTTGATGGATGGTGTTGCAGAAAAGCAGAAGTAAATGTACAGTGACAGAGTGAAGAGAGAACCACAAACAACATGATGCACTCTCAAATAATGAAATATATGAAAAATAAGACGAAGGAAATAATCAAAGTTGATTTATTAAATACCCAATCACATCAAAATATTAGTTTTGTGCTCATTTATGCTAGTGAACTCCTTTGACATGATAAATATTTAACATGTACAAATTCACTTCCGAGAACATGAGCCAAACATATTCATGATCTGCTGCTCCAGTGAAATTTGTCCAATCAAAAGCTCTGAACTTTGAGAAAGTCCCTCCCCCTAAACCATGTGACACTGACTAACAAGTAGCGAAAGACTATTGGACATTTCTAAAAGGGACGAGCGTTTGACATGTTCAACACAAACTTCCTGTTTCAGAGAGAAATATGTGAGAACAGGACAGAAGAAAGTGCAGATCAGCCGCTCATGAGGCCTTAAATAAAACATCAGAGTGTTTCTAATGTGAATGTAAGAGAGACTCACCGTGAATCATGAGCAGAAAGAAGATCAGAGGAAGAGGAGGAGCCATTCTGACCCACATCAGCATAACATATATCTATAATACAGCATTCAATTCAATTCACATTTATTTGTATAGCGCTTTTCACAATACACATCGTTTCAAAGCAGCTTTACAGAAAATACCGTATTTTCCGGACTATAAGTCACACTTTTTTTCATAGTTTGGTTGGTCCTGCGACTTATATTCAGGTGCGACTTATATATCAAAATGAATTCAGACTGAGATGAACCAAGAGAAAACATTACCGTCTACAGCCGCGAGAGGGCGCTCTAGTTGGCGGAGTTGTTCAAAAGCGACACCAAGGATGAAGAAAATGATGTGGAATGAGATCGCGGGAGCTTGGTAAACTTGTTTACTGGTAACTTGCTTGTTGGACTCGCTGGCTTATGTTAATTTAGCCTATTCAGCCTCCCAGGTATATGTTCTTTATGCTATTGTGTAGCTGAATAACTGTTAATGTGTTTTGTTACCATACCGGACACCTATTCAGCCTGTTGTTCTGTATAGTTGAATAACTTGCCTTTCCAGATTAAATGTCTGTTCTTGGTCTTGGATTTTGTTAAATAAATTTCTAAATAAATGCGACTTATAGTCCAGTGCGACTTATATGTTTTTTCCTCTTCATGACGCATTTTTTGACTGATGCGACTTATACTCCGAAGCGACTTATAGTCCGGAAAATACGGTACATGAGTCCACATTACAATTTAGAGTGATCTGTTATCAGAGGAAACTGTCTTAAGATATGCATTTCAGAAATGTACATATACAAAGTCACAGTTAGTTAAAAATTTATTAATTTAAACAATGTAATAATTTCAAGCAGAAACAATGAGCTCTTTGAAGTAATGAATACTTGCGCTAATATATTCATCACTTAAACAAGTATATGTAAATCACCCTATTCTTAACATTTCTCATGTAAAGACATGCATGTTATATGAGCAATAATCATCAGTTTCATTTAAGTAAGAGTGTGTTTGTCTTACCGTGTTGAAGCTCATCAGATCAACAGCAACCAAATGACTGACTGTTTTAACACAAGCACTTTAGCTTTACAGGGAAGCTTTGTGTGGTTAACACTGTTTATTAATGACCAGCGACGGAAATATCACAGTCCCTCCCTTAACAAGAGAACAACATTACTGAACTAAACCTACTTAACCCTTTCACGCATAGTGGTCACTACAGTGGACAGCTATTAAAAAAGCATTTTCTTGAATTTGCACAGGTTTTTATGGCAAAGTTGCACATCAGCCTCTTCATTGAACCCTGGTGCATCATCCTATAAATTGCAACCAAGTGGCAAGCCTTTGTATTTCGATTTTTTCCCCCTCCAAACCAAGATGGCCAAGGGTCAGTCAGACATGCCAAGTTGCTCCGGAATATCCACCCATTACTTCTATCTAATGCGTTTCTTTACTCGTTACATCAAAAAGCAATCTGATTAGGTAATGCACATTACTTGTAGTTAATTACTTGTTAGATCAAAAAGTAATCTGATTAGGTAATGTATGTTACTTGTAACACATTACTTTACTTGTAACATCAAAAAAGTAATCTGAATGCGTTATGCATGTTACTTGTAATGCGTTACCCCCAACACTGATCATTTCAGATGAGATTGAAAAAAATGTATCGCTAGGTTTTCTCAGAGGAGGGCTATGATAGAAATGTGCATGTCTATCTTGAACATAATCAGAATTATCAGCTAATAAGGGTAAATCTCCATACTCTGGTGCACTGGAGGGAGCATCTGAGTGGTTTCCACAGTTGTACCTTGACAGGCTGTAGAAAACTCTGATGGAATAACGTCCTCAAGTTCTGATATAAAAAATATGCAAAGTGCAACTTGTATGAAGTTGTATGAAGCCTTTGCAATATTTTGCATTTATACTTGTATGGCGTAGTCACAGTGTAACTTAGGCGAATTGGGACGCAGCATATGGCTTTACACGATGACGATCGCTCTGATTGGTTTTAGGTCTATCCAGTTGTGCCCAGAGGCATTTGAGCGACGTCCGTTGGTGACGCCCCTTTGGAAATGAGTTATTAATGAAGCTTTGCCAGACCATAACTCAGTTACTACTGAGAATGGTCTGGTTTTAACCAGGCTAGTGTGTTGGATCAATATTTCACAAATTGAATCTTTCTTTCATTTTGACTCCTACTTATCTGTTAATAAGTGATAAGTGACAGGCAGCGAGCATATGACAGATTGTGTGCAGAGTATTGCTGCGCTACATTACTGCCGTTCTCGACAACGCACCAAAAGTGGGGATTTAGTACGTACTCACATGAAGAACAAATATAGACACAGAGTGAGAGATTTAAGACTCAAACTTTCTTTGATACAAAAACACCTTGTGCGAGTTGTTGTTTTTAATGTTGATAACGAGCAAGAATGCAATTGTTCCCAAATATCCACACGATGACAAATGTGACATTGATTATCATATAACAGGTCAACAAAATCTGAAACACAAAATGTGTATTGTAAACACAGTACTATCAGTACTTACTCTATTTTGCAACGAAACAATAGTTCCAACGAAAGAGAAAAGCAGAACTACAGCACACAATTGCCTAACTCCTCGATGCAACTCAAAAGGGTTAGATTTGTTAGAGTTTGTCAGAATGGATGAACGAAGACATAAATATAGAATGTTTACCCACTTGATAAAACGACTCCCAGACCCAAATTGCACTTGTAGTGCAAGTGTGGTAAAGTGGACTAACATACTCGTGATGTGTTCACAATCTGAGTTCACAGTGAGCTAAAAGTGTAACTTCACAGCGCCCTCACTGTGTGCTCATGCTATAGTCACAATGTGAGGTCAAAGTGCACACAAAGACTGATTTGATTTCGCCCTGCAGCTCAGGCTGGAAACATGTACATTCTTTTATCCTGCTTCCATTACAAATATGTGGGAACCAATCACAAACTGCCTTATCCACCTGGCGCGCTATTGGCGGATTTAACATAATGACGATAGACCTGGATCGTTGGTCTGATTGGTTGAAGGACTATCCAATTGCGTTCAGAGTCATTTGAACTATGCCCGTTGATCACGCCTCTTGTGCAGGAGAAAACACAGAGCAGACTCACCAGACTAATGTTCAATCTTAAAAGATTGAGCTTGGTCTGGTGATAGCCAGACTACACAAAGACTAGATACCCAGCATGCATTGCAGCATGAAGGTTTCGATCGACACCATTGTTGAGATTCATAAGCTGATTCTTGATGTCTCTTTGTGTCTAAATGACACAGTAGTTCAAATGTTTGTGTCTTATGCAATTCAGATCCATTTTAAATGATTATGACACTGTTGGATATCAAACTGTGTAATCTGAGGTCTATTATAACTTAAAATATCAATATCAAACAAAATAATAAACCATCAACATCTAAATCTCTATTAATTCTCAATAAGAGCTTCTGTAGACGTCAGGCAGAAATAAAGTCAGTCTGGTTAGTAATAAGTGAAGCTGGTAATGCTGTTTGTGGAGTTGTTTAATCCTCCTCTGCTGAGATCTTCACAGATTTAATGTCTCCTTTTATTTCATCTAAGGCTGTGGCTGAAGTCAGTTGTATGTTTGGAGAATGTTCTTATAAGAAAGATCTGTTATCAGGGTGTGCACTCATACTGTGAGCTGACCATGTGACACCACGCATGTCCCATCATTGCCTCTCAAAGCAAAGACAAAGACTGATAATGGAAAAAATAAATAAAATGAAAAGGTATTTTACAAGAGAAAGACCTGAACTTTTGTGTACAGATAATGTATACTTTGTGTTTTGAATGAGCGATTTCTCCATAACTGAGACGCTGAGTGTTGTGTGTGAGGAAGTGATGCGGGTCAGTGTATGTGGTGTGAACACTCCCTCATCATCATCTACAGAGGATTCTGTGGTTTCTGTTATCTCGCCTCTTTACATCCTTACACAGGGTTCCCACACCTTGGTTAAACACTGCGAGCCCTAGGCCTCCCAACTGAGTGGGTTTCTGTACGTGCGCTTTTGCTATTCGGGGAGTCTTGTAAGCCATCTTGTAATATCATCCAAATTAATCGATATTGAATCAAGATCGGAATCAAATCACAAGAATTGCATTGAATTCGTGATAGAGATTGAAAGAATTGAAATCATGAAATTTGTGTCAAGCAATAATAATAATTAAATTAAACAGTAGCCTACCAGTCATTGTACCATGTAAACATTTTAAGATGTTGTCACTAAACTTCTAAAATTCTGTTATTTTAAATAATACAATTCTGATGTTTTGCCAATCACAATAAACATATTTTTATTTATTTTTTACACCCCATCAATCCGCCTTCCATAATTCTCCCTTTAAACTAAACTCAAACGTTGGCAGCCCTGTCCTACAGTGATCTTTTGATGAGCTTTGATGGATGGTGTTGCAGAAAAGCAGAAGTAAATGTACAGAGACAGAATGAAGAGAGAACCACAAACAACATGATGCACTCTCAAATAATGAAATATATGAAAAATAAGACGAAGGAAATAATCAAAGTTGATTTATTAAATACCCAATCACATCAAAATATTAGTTTTGTGCTCATTTATGCTAGTGAACTCCTTTGACATGATAAATATTTAACATGTACACATTCACTTCCGAGAACATGAGCCAAACATATTCATGATCTGCTGCTCCAGTGAAATTTGTCCAATCAAAAGCTCTGAACTTTGAGAAAGTCCCTCCCCCTAAACCATGTGACACTGACTAACAAGTAGCGAAAGACTATTGGACATTTCTAAAAGGGACGAGCATTTGACATGTTCAACACAAACTTCCTGTTTCAGAGAGAAATATGTGAGAACAGGACAGAAGAAAGTGCAGATCAGCCGCTCATGAGGCCTTAAATAAAACATCAGAGTGTTTCTAATGTGAATGTAAGAGAGACTCACCGTGAATCATGAGCAGAAAGAAGATCAGAGGAAGAGGAGGAGCCATTCTAACCCACATCAGCATAACATATATCTATAATACAGATACATATACAATATACATATACAATACACATCGTTTCAAAGCAGCTTTACAGAAAATACACAAGTCCACATTACAATTTAGAGTGATCTGTTATCAGAGGAAACTGTCTAAGATATGCATTTCAGAAATGTACATATACAAAATCACAGTTAGCTAAAATTTTTTTAATTTAAACAATGTAATAATTTCAGGCAGAAACAATGAGCTCATTGAAGTAATGAATAATTGCGTTAATATATTCATCACTTAAACAAGTATATGTAAATCACCCTATTCTTAACATTTCTCATGTAAAGACACGTATGTTATATGAGCAATAATCATTTAAGCAAGAGTGTGTTTGTCTTACCGTGTTGAAGCTCATCAGATCAACAGCAACCAAATGACTGACATTTGCTTAACACAAGCACTTTAGCTTTACAGGGAAGCTTTGTGTGGTTAACAGTTTATTAATAACCAGCGACAGAAACATCACAGTCCCTCCCTCAACAAGAGAACAACATTACTGAACTAAACCTACTTAAAGAGAAATGATGATCTTTTTCTGTAAGTTGAAGATGAATAATTCTGAAGAAGAATGAAGAGGAACTAGATGTACCGCATGGCGGTACAAAATATGACCGCCGCTCAGGCCTGCACTGGCTTTCCACAAAAATAAATGACGTGGAGCAATTTGGCTGTATTGCGTGTTTATGTATATACCTAAAAAAAGTAGTAGTATGTGCATGTCTGTCTGTGTGTGTGTGTATGTGTGTGTGTTTGTGTATGTGTGTGTCTGTGTGTGTGTGTGTCTGTGCGTGTATGTATGCGTGCGTACATGTGTGTGCGCGTGTGTGTTTGTGTGTGTGTGTCTGTGCATGTGGATTTGTATGTGTGTGTATGGGTGTGTGTCTGTGCGTGTGGATGTCAGTGTGTGTGCATGCTTGCGTTTGTTTGTATTCCTGCATGTGTGTGTGTGACAGTATCATCCTAAACCAGCAACCCTTCGCTCAACACCACCATCTACAGGCCGATGAGTGTACAGTCACTAAATGTGCACATAAATGAATTTATTTTATACCCCCCCATGGATGAAATTCTACGAAACTTAGCATACCCCCAGAGGATGTCAAGTTAATCATACACATGAAATATGGTGCAGATCTGAACATCTCAACTGAAGATAGGGGCGATTAAAGCAGAATAATATTGCATTTTCATTTTTTATGGGAGGGGCGCAAATCACAAATGAGTGATTATGGGCTAGGTTGATGTGGGCCCTTAAGACCAACATACCATAAAAATTTCTTCATCCTCGGTGCCACGGTTCAAGTAGTTATTTAGGAAAAACTGCATTTTTTGGGTTTGGGGGGGCCCAGCGCGGGGGGGGAGTGGCCCCCGGGGACCAAACGAAATTTTTCCGTAAAAGTCTAGTGGGGCTACATGCCCACCAAATTTCATGTTCCCCGGTGTTTCGGTGTCCCTGGTATCGTTGACGAAAAATTCAGTAGATGACGAAAAAAAAAAGAAAAAAAAAACTTTGACAATCCCTATATGACCGCTTTCGCTAGCTACGCTAGCGGCGGTCATAATGATAGTGATTTAGAGGTGAGGCTCATCAAGGTGGATGTCAGACGCAGGAGATGGTGACCTCTGGTGGCAGTTTGAGGGATTGAACTGCATATTTCCACTATCATCATCTGGGATCAGTGCATATTTCCACTGTCTTCATCTGGGATCAGGGCATATTTCCACTGTCATCATCTGGGATCAGGGCATATTTCCACTGTCATCATCTGGGATCAGGGCATATTTCCACTGTCATCATCTGGGATCAATGCATATTTCCACTGTCATCATCTGGGATCAGTGCATATTTCCACTGTCATCATCTGGGATCAGTGCATATTTCCACTGTCATCATCTGGGATCAGTGCATATTTCCACTGTCATCATCTGGGATCAGTGCATATTTCCACTGTCTTCATCTGGGATCAGTGCATATTTCCACTGTCATCATCTGGGATCAATGCATATTTCCACTGTCATCATCTGGGATCAGTGCATATTTCCACTGTCATCATCTGGGATCAGTGCATATTTCCACTGTCATCATCTGGGATCAGTGCATATTTCCACTGCATCATCTGGGATCAGTGCATATTTCCACTATCATCATCTGGGATCAGGGCATATTTCCACTGTCATCATCAGGGATCAGTGCATATTTCCACTGTCCACCAACAGGTTTGCAGGGCTGACTCAGTCGACGGCTGCCAGTCACTGAGATGTTCTCAGAAAGAGGAGGAATAAAAGAAATTAACTCACATACTCAAAAGACAGCGGCCCTCCAGGACATATTTTAGTGTTTCTATTATATACTGTTCATAGTTTTTTTTAAAACAATATCTAATATCATAATCTAATATCCATGTGTAAAAAGTCAGTTTTTCATAAAAAGTACAATATTTGCCTCTGAGATGAAGTGAAGTTGAATAACAATCTAAAGTACTTCAAAATTATACTTATATATATATATATATATATATATATATATATATATATATATATATATATAGATATATATAGATAGATAGATAGATAGATAGATATAGATATATAGATAGTTATAACTGCCTAAAAACAAAACGGGGTTGAAAACCTATCTGAACATGTTCGCCATGGTCAATTTATGTACATAATAAAGTCTAGAGTATTTACTAGCCTATGTAAAATCACATACTAGTAACATATAAGTCAACATTTGAACCTTTATTGTATTTTTTATTGTATTTAGCCTTGGCCACGTCTGCACCATGGCATCCAGTCCCAAGGGAGCTGGATGGGTGAGAGAGAACCAGAGCGGACAGTGGGTGTTCTCGTGAGAGGCGAACAGATCCACTTCCGCCTGACCAAACTCCCTCCATATTAACCCTCTGAGGTCTGAGGGTTTTTTGGGGTCCTTGAGATGTTCTGACATGCCCTGACATTTGTGCTTTTTTCAGTTGCTTATAAACATATTAATGGCAAATGTATAATTACACTCTATTTAGCACAAACAGGGCTACCATAATATGTGAGCAACATGCATGTACATGTTTGTATTTTTGAGAGAATAATGTTTATGCATGGTTATTGAAAAAACTAAAAACTAAAGTTTCTGAAATAAGGCCACAAAACACATACTAAATATGTGACAATAAGACTTTTGACTAATGGGTGTCATTGCCTAGAGTTTTTTCTTCAAAATGATATGAAAATCATCCTGCCCTTATCATTCACATAACACAATACATTGATTTAAATCTTGTAAAACACTTTTTGTTTGTAAAGGCAATATGCGCAAGGGGCGTCAACCATTCAACAGCATCATGCATATATAGTGGTTCACACCTGAGGAGACAATGGGGCCCGCATACTTAATGAGCCATTCATTCAGGTGTTTCACCAATAGCCACAAGAAAGAATGCAAGAGCAATATATATATATATATATATATATATATTCATATTCTACCAAATTGGTTCACAGTTGGAAGCATGTCAATTTTTTTATTTTATTTTATTTTTTCACAAATTTTGCTTGCAAATTGTATAATATCCAAGGAAAACATGTCTAGTAATTGTGCAGTTAATTCTCATACTGTATTTTCAGTTTTGGAATATGTATCCTCTCCCCAAATTTGTCAATAATAAAACACAATAAAAATTATTTAAAGAAAAGGCTTACCTTTAAAAATTTGTTTACATCTACCTTGTAAATATATTTTTTTTATTAAAAAGGTTACAATTACAACAACAATTGAAGTGTAATCTTTCCTTGTAAAAACTAAAGTATACATTTTATCATACATATTTCAAAGTTAACCCATTTAATCCCAAATTTTTCCCAGAGATGAAATTTATGAGTTTGTGTGGTATTTGCAAGTATATTAAACAATCAATGTCAATAATGTAAAAAAATATTTGAAAAGTCCATGAAAATAAGAGTTTTATCTCTGGTCACAATTGTGACCGGTGGTAGAACACAGGGAGTCTAAGTCTATGGGGTATACAATAAATAAAAAATCTCCAGAAATTAGTTTGAAGACAGAATTAAATTGTTGAAGTGATTTATTCGATTGACAAATAGTTAAACATTGTCTGGCCCAGTTTAAAAAATGACAAAATAGCAATCCTATGCAGCAACATGGCACAAATATTTTAATTAAATTATGATGAAATAATAAATTATAGGAAATTGCTTAGAATGCAATCATTATAAATGATGAAAAATACTTAAAATTACAAAATGAAAAGAAAAAAACGTACAGAAATAAAATAAATAAATTAAAATAAACAAATTAAAATAAACAAATGATTAAAAATTAGCCTATGGTAGGAAACATGTAACAATGCCAAGGAACATGTAACAATTCATGAATAACAGGAAAGCATCACAAAAATTATCAATCAACAGTCACAACTGTGTGCTGGTGTGGAACTCATTATATATCACCTTCCTAAAGAAATAACAGTGGAATTATTTTTTTTTTTTTTAATCACAACTGTGTCCTGCCTACCTGTGTTTATCAGCCAGTGGGCAACACCATCAAACCTGGGTATATCAGTCACAGCAGCTGACACTGAGGATGGCCTCCCTTGTCCTTTTGGTGCAGTACCAAATATTTTCAGGAGACTTTGGGCAACTACTTGCTGAAATCCATAGATCATAGTCACAATTCATGACATCTCTGTGGAACAGCCAACTGTTGATCACAGCACTGTGTAGAGTCCAGGCATGTCATGCTTGAAGTTGCATCCACCTGGAACACCAGCTTGTTCAGCCAAACCCATCACTACACTGGGCCCATGACCTAACCCAGTCTCTGGAAGACAGAGCATATCCAGCTCCAGCAGCCATATCACCCTGTAGCCCAAGAGTGGTCTCCCACTGAAGCTAAGCAGGGCTGAGGCTGGTTAGTACCTGGATGGGAGGCCTCCTGAGAAAACCAGGAGTTGGTGCTGGAGGAGGTGTTAGTGAGGCCAGCAGGGGGCGCTCACCCTGTGGTCTGTGTCGGTCCTAACACCCCAGTGTAGTGATCGGGGACACTACTGGCAAAGAGGACCGTCCTTCGGGTGAGAATAACGGTGCTCAGGGAGTCACTCTGGGGTCATTAAAAATCCCAGAATGTCCTTCGAAAACAGTAGGGGTTTTACCACGGTATCTTGGCCAAATTTGCCCCTTGGCCTCTGTCCATCATGGCCTTCTAATCATCCCCATATACTGACTGGCTTCATCACTGTCTCCTCTCCACCAGTAAGCTGGTGTGTGGTGGGCGTTCTGGTCCAATATGGCTGCCGTCGCATCATCCAAGTGGATGCTGCACATTGGTGAAGGTTGAGGAGATTCCCCCTTCCATATGTGAAGCGCTTTAAGTACCCAAGTGCTTTATAAATGTAACAAATTATTAATTATTAATATTATTATTATTAAGTAAATCCAAAACTTGACTTAAAGTCAGTCTGAAAGAGAGTTCATAAAAATAACACAGAATTACATATGGGGAACATAGACTCCCTGTGTTCTACCACCGGTCACTATTGTAACCGTCTTCATTTATCTGCAGTTTCACAACAGAATAAAGCATGTATTAATTTAATTTCAATGTGTATGTATAGGTAACCCTTTCATGATGATATGTGCAAAAAATGTATAAGCTATTCAAAAAGGAACTTAGTATTCTTACCTGTCCTTTCTGAGCTTTTATGTCATCCTTTCGTTAAGACGACAGTACCAAGAAATAAATGTGTGTGGTCACATAACCAAACAAACTAATCATGTTAGACCTGCCATAAACTCTTATAGACATCTTACATTTTCATTATATATGAATATGTACTTCATAATATGAGTTACTTTTTAATTTCACACTAAAATATGCAAAGAAAAATTGTGGTCACAATTGTGACCAGTGGGATTAAATGGGTTAAGGATTCATTACTTCGAATATAGCCTACATTGACAAAACATACTATATTTAACATATTAGCAAAAATTGGCAAACAAAAGCTTATTTGAGGTGGCAGATATTTTACAGTAAAAATGTGTAATCTATCCAAAACTAATCAACGAAATGTTGTCTTTCATTTGTCTGTAACATAGGTCTTTCGTTTTTATTATAAGGAATATAAATGTTAATTTGCAGTTTAATATGTTGCTGATACAAATACATTTTATTTCAACATATTTCAGTCGATTTTTACTCAGTATAGCAAAATAGTTTGCTAAAAGCAGATCATTCATTCACACACAGAAACGCAATTCAAATTTAAACTGTCTTTTTGCGAGTTGTGGTAAACAGGGCATCTCTGCCGTTCATTCATTCACACAGAAACGCGATTTACTTGAGAATGAAAAAAAAACTTACTACAGTATTCCATCCGTTGCTCCTCGAAATACCAGCACTTCTGAGGTACGTTTTCCATTATTATTATTCCTCACAGCGCTGCGAGACAGTGTAGACAAGTACACTATAAACTTGTGTTTTCTCGAACTGATATGTGGGCGTTCACAGTTTGTATGGGATCGTCTCAGTCATTTGCGTTTGAATAGCGCGCGCTCTCCGTGGGCGGGCCGATTAAAACGTAATGAGCTGAGATGAGCTCGACTGGAATCGCTCTCTTTTAATACAGATTTCACAAGATGAGAATATTTGTTTTTTATATAAATTACTTCATTTAAAAGAAGAGAATTCAAGCTTCATGCCTGTGTGTCTGTATGTCTGTTTGACTGAGTATTCGCTGAGTTATTGTTCATTTTCGGACGCGTTTCAGAATGGACTTCACTGGCAGAGAGAAGGCAGAACTCGCTTCGTGTTTATTTTTCTTTATTTGGCAAAAAGCACAACACTTTGTTTTTATTGTGAGTATACACAAAAATAATACACATTTAACAGAATCGATTGATGTATGAAACTCCTATGGAAAATCAAAGTCAACAGAGTATTTATGAGTTTCTTTTACACTGCTAAAAAAAAAAAGCGAGCTGGTATCGCCGGCGATACAGCCGACCTCAGGGGGTTAACTCCACCGTCTCGGGGTGGAGTCTCCATTCCCCGGGCCTCAGCCCCTGCCTCGACAAGATGTCTGCTCCCACATTTTCGTCCCCAGGAATAAACATAGCTCTGACTGAGAGAAGTTTGCCCTGGGACCACAGAAGAACCTGATGCGCCAATTTGCATAGTGGACGCGATCTCAGGCCCCCCTGACGATGTATGTATGAGACCACCGACGTATTGTCTGTTCGAACTAGAACATGATGGCCTCTGAGGTCTGGAAGGAAATGTCTGAGTGCCAGAAATACAGCCAGCATCTCTAGGCAATTGATGTGCCAAGAGAGATGGTGGTCCTTCCACAGCCCCCTGGTGTAGCGGCCCTCCATGACCGCACCCCAGCCTGTGAGGGATGCATCCGTGGTCAAACTTTTTCTTTGACACGGTGCTCCTAACACAGGGCCCTGGGAGAGGAACCATGGTTTCTTCCACATTATCAAAGAACAAAGGCATCTGCGCGTTACTTTGATCGTGCAAAATGGGTTTCCCCTCGGGGAAAACCCTCTGGTCCTGAGCCACCACTGCAGGGCCCTCATATACAGCAGGCCAAAAGGTATCACGTTGGACGCTGCTGCTAGAAGACCCAGAATTCTTTGAAAATGTTTGACAATGATGGCCTGGCCTAGCTTGATACTCGTTACCGTAGTCAAGATGGTGTTTACACGAGCAGGAGACAATTGTGCCCACATCGTGACTGAGTCCCATACTATTCCTAGAAAAATTGTTTTCTGAAGAGGAATTAATGAACTCTTCTTGACATTGAGTCTCAATCCCAAGCACCTTAGATGGTTCAGAACAACATCTCGATGTTGAACCGCCATCTCCTCTGATTGTGCTAGAATGAGCCAATCGTCAATATAATTGAGGATGCGAATGCCTTGAAGTCTCAACGGAGCAAGGGCAGCATCCATGCATTTCGTGAAGGTGCGAGGTGACAGTGCTAGGCCGAATGGAAGAACCCTGTATTGATACGCTTTTCCCCCAAAAGCGAACCTTAGAAACTTCCTGTGTTGGGGAAGGATGGATATATGGAAGTAAGCGTCTTTTAGATCTATCGTGACAAACCAGTCCTCGGACCTGATCTGACTCACGATTAACGGTATGGTTAGCATTTTGAACCTGAATCTCCTCAGAGACCAGTTATAGAGACCTGAGATCTATAATAGGATGTAACCCCCCCATCCTTCTTGGGAACTATGAAGTACCGGCTGTAGAACCCGGCTTCCCTCTCCTGAGGAGGAACCTGCTCTATGGCCTCCTTTGCCAGGAGGGACTGAACTTCTTGTTCCATGACCTGACCCTGCTCGGGGCTGACAAGCGTGTGTATGACCCCGTTGAATCTTGGTGGATGATAACTTTTCCACTGTGCGCAGGACCCACTGAGATATATTTTGAAGACCTTTCCAGGTGTCTAAATAATCTACTAGGGTCTACTAAATAATCTACTAATCTACTAAATAATCTAAGACCAGTCTGTCTGGACTGGCCTCGGATGTCATATTTTGAGTTTCGGTGACCTGAAGCAGTTGACTGGCAGGAATTAACCGATATCGTTTTTCTACAAGCCTTGTGAGAGGAAGCGTAATCGACAGGGCCGCAATATTTCGGGGGCGGACACTGCGATTCGCGTCCGCTGGAAACCGATGCGTCCCGAAGCGCACTTTGCGGCGGGAGGCAAACATCGATTTCCTGAGGGCTCCGCGAAGGAGCGAGATGTTGTTGCTCGATCGCGGGGGGGACCACCCTCAGAGGCCTGCGCATCGCGTCAGGGCCTCTTCGCCGAAGCCTTCCTCGCCTGAATAACAGTCCTCAGATCTGCTTTCGGCTTGGAAGGCTTGGGCTGAGAGTGTTGCCTCTGGCTCCAGGCCTTTTGCGGGGGAGCACGAGAAGCAACACTCTCCTTCTGCATCTGCAGGTGTGAGGAGCTGGCGGCGGCCTCGTGGGACTGCCCCCTGGCAGCAGACCCACGAGACCTGGAACGACGGCGGGGGATTAGCTGTTTGAACGCGGCTGACTGTCGTTTCGCCTCTCGATGACATTATTGACGGCGTCGCCGAAGAGGCCAGAAGGCGAAATTGGGGCATCGAGGAGGAAGGCCCTGTCCCTGTCCCCGATGCCCGACAGATTCAGCCACAGATATCTCTCCGTAGCCACCAAAGCTGCCATGGAGCGGCCAATGGCGCGGGCCGTCTCCTTGGTGGCTCGGAGAGACAAGTTGACCGCTCGACGCATTTCTTTAATGTCGTCGAGGGCAACCTCCCCGCTGTCGTCCACCTCCTTGAGGAGGTCGGCCTGGTGTGCCTGCAGTAGCCCCATTGTGTGCAGGCATGCACCAGCCCGACCTGCCGCCATATATGCTTTCCCTACCAAGGCCGATGTTGTACGGCAGGGCTTGGAGGGAAGCGCCGGAGCCCTCAGGGATGATGCAGCATCGGGCGAGAGATGTGATGCAAAAGTCTCTTCTACCCGCGGCATCATCCCATAGCCCTTCTCCTTCGCGCCCATAATGTTGGAATAATTATGTACGAGAGGGCTTATCCCACGATCTCGACACCTCAGTGTGGAGATCTGTGAAAAATGGAAGACTCCGACGCGAAGGTTGTGACCGCGATTGCAGGAAGCGCTCATCGAGTTTACTTTTTTTAGTCGCTTCCTGCTTCTGTGATGGCCATTCAATATTCAGTTTACTGACCGCTCTGGTCACAACCTTCAGCAGCTCCTCAAAGGCAGGAGAATGGGGTGGTGAATCACATTATCCTGCCTCAATGCTCATAACATCTAGCTCCTCGGAGCCAGATAGTTCGAGCATCGGGTCCGTTTCACGGGCGGAAGAAGCCGCAGAGCGGGCTTCCGATCCGTGAGCGGGACCGATGGAGCTGGCGTCTGAATGCTGAGAAAGGGTCGAAGCCGTCTCAACATCCTCAACCAGCTCCATCTGCGATCCCCATGAATGCAAGCGCCGATCCAGGCGGGAGCGGAGCGTTCTCAGGGGCATTTGATCGCAGTTAGCACAGACAGCGCCCTCGAGCGCTGCCCGTGCATGCTCCGCACCCAAACAAACAACACACAGCGCGTGTGTATCACCCTCGCTTAGATAGCATGGGCAAGGGGACGCACACTGCCGAAATTTTTTGCGCTCTTTTGCTGCCATGATATATATATATATATATGTGCTTGTGAAATACTGATAAAACAACACCAAATAAGACAGACAGTTGACATAGAATGCTTGCTGAAGAACAGAAGCTAACACTGTTATTTGCCGGCGTCCTTTTATAGCTTCCGCATCACCGTCACATGCGACGTCACGAGTGACGTCATGACGTAACACCAATCAAGATTGGACTAGTTCTATACAGACTTCAGACGCGTCACGCTGAAGGCGTTCCCCAATGTGTCGATTCTCGACGCAGTGCGAGTTCCCTCGAAAGGGAACCCATGTTTTGTCATTAACAATTTTAATATTTTTTTATGGAATCAATACCAAGTAAGTAACTTGTGAGAATCTCTATATATTAATACTGCAGGATCTATCCCCTTAAAGGAATACTTCAGCATTTAGCATTAAGCTTTGTATCAGTAGAAAACCTGTAGTATTTTCGAATTACCGTGCTTCCCTCCCTCATGTCCCCCTGAGACGAGATATTTATGTATTTTTTGTGTGGAAAAAATCCTCCGATGATGCAAAAATCGTCATTTTGCGTCATCGGAGGATTGTTTGGCCAGAGGCTAGAAACTACAGTCAGTAGTAGGAGCTGTCCCGCATGTTCTCAACCCGCCCACAGGGGGTGGGATCTCACTCACAGAATGTACAAATAGTGTCAGCCATCTTTTTTTGGAAGCTAAGCTAGCAGGCTCTTGTTCTGTGGAGAAAGCTGAGTAGTAGGGGTTACCATCCTCTTTTTCCCAGACATGTCCGGCCGTCGAGATCGTCCAAAATGTCCGGGATTCGTCTTTTGCTTTCTACAGTCGCCATTCATTGTTTACATGCACACCTTTTGTTTCAATCTAACTGAATTCATTCCGATTGGTGAATCTGAATGTAGTGTTTACATGAATGCTAAACAAGTGATCGGTTGATGTGTGTTTTAGCATTGCTAAGAAAATTCCCGTTCCTCCGTGAGAGATACGAGACCTGTGCGTCTCAGTAATCACACCACCGGCCTCGCGCCGTTCTCCCGCGGCCCTCAGCCTCGTCTAGGGTTGGGTAGCGAAACCCGGTTCCAATAGAGAACCGGTTCCGACGTAAACGGTAGTATCGAGACCGAATAAGAACGCAACTTTCGGTGCCTGATTTCGGTGCCTGACTTTTTTCACCGCCCCCTATAAAACATCTCGCGGCACGAATGATCCAATAACAAAACATCTCCAGTTAACCAGCAGAGCATTCATTTAGTTCGTTTGTTAAATAAGAGACGATCTAGCGCTGAACTGTGTTTTTTAAATGATCAAAGTGCTCGTTGCCGCTGCGATCAGTGGCGCGGATACAGTGTTTTCTCTTGTGGCTCGCGCACACTGCACTTTCTTCACTCGGACGCACGATTCAATACGTTGCAGAGATCGATCTATTTATGAGGCGTCGTCTATATGAGTATGTGCGTATGGCAAGCCAAAGTATTCATAAACGCCTGGTCAGGCGTCTGATTGCACACTGCCACGTCAAAAGCGTGCGTTTGCGCGCGCGATTTGCCATAAAAGCGCGCGTTCTTAACGTGCGCTTTGTGGTCACTGAAAACGCGCGTCAGAAACGCGCGCTTTTTGCATCAAATCGCGCGTCCTCGACGTGTGATCTGCTATTTAAAACGCACGTTTGCAACGTGCGCTTTGGGGTCACCGAAAACGCGCGTTTTTGACGCGCGTTTATAATAACAAAAATGGGCGTTGAAAACGTGTGTTTTGACTAGGACAAAACGCACGCTTTTGACGTGTAAACAGTTAACCCAAACAGGCAGTACAAACGTGTGTGAAGTTTCCAACCAGGCGAAAAGGACGCGTGAAATACGAGTTAAAAACAGTTTGAACGGGTCAGTGTCATTGGCTGCTGAAGGCTTGGGTCTAACCATTTCTGTGGGCTTAGGGGGGTTTAGCTACTGTTCTAGGCTACCACCATTTAACATGCCATAGATCAGGTTATTCAGCCTATCTATTTTGTCCTTTTTTTGTAGAACTTATAGAAATAATATATTTAAATTGCAGTTTTATCAAAATTTAGATAAAAATGAAATTGCCTTGTTTTTCTTCGCTCATGCCTTTGTCCCTATGTGGTTTAGGTCTCTTGTATTATCATTAAACGCAAGCAAAACATCATGGAATTATTGATGGCAAATTTTACAGAGGAGGGGATTATAATTGGTGATTTATTATAATCCAATAGTTATCGTTTAAGTTTAAAAAAAGAAAGAGAGAACAGTTTTTTTTATTTTCCAATTGTAATTTTGGTAACATTTTACAAAAAAGGTTTCATACATTATTTAAGTACATTAGTTCACATGAATTAATAATGAACTGCACTTCTACATGTTAATTTCAAATTTCATTTCAACCTTTACTAATATTTATTAAAATCAAAAGTTGTTGTTAACATTACTTAATGTACTGCGAACTAACAGGGTACTAAAAGGGTACACTTCTCAGATTAGTAAAGTAAAACAAAGTTGTTAAAGTAGTTTAAGTTTATGAACATTTTAAATGTATACAATACATAATGTTGTTTATATATATATATATATATATATATATATTAGGGCTGTCAATCGATTAAAATTTTTAATCGCGATTAATCGCATGATTGTCATGAGTTAACTCGCGATTAATCGCATTTAATCGCACTTTTTTTTATTTGTTCTAAATGTACCTTAAATTAATACTTTTCAAGTTTGTAATACTCTAATCAACGTGGGCATGGATAAATATAGATGCTTTATGCAAATGTATGTTTATTATTGAAACCATAGTCAATATAGAGCATAAGGACGAGACATGTTTCAAAGGTCATAGATGTTTTTCAAATAACTTGTTCATGTCTATTAGACATATTTAGAAAGAACAAAAAAATGCCAGGTTACCATTACTTCTCTTTCTTTGTACTGAGCAATTTACTAACACAAACATGTTTAGATTTTTGCATGACAGGGCAGCCCTTCTGAAAATGCTAAATGTACATTTATTATTTATTATTACATTGTAGTTTGTCTCTCTCTGTGCCCATTTTGATGAAGCTAAATTCTCAATAAAACTGTTTTCATTGGTATATTTTACTGTTTCTGTTGTCAAACAACGGAATGAATTTGAAATGGTGACTGAAACGCGACCCATTAAGACATAACCAGCTCTCCCTTCCAAGATGTTAAGTTAATCTGCACAACAATTCTGATAATCGAGCTGTCGTCTGGTGAAATCAAATTCACATAAGATAAAGACAATATCTGTGCTCTGATTTCGGCTATACTTGTAAAATTAGTGAAGCAACATAATATCTGTGCTTAACTGAATTAAAGCGCTGCTCCTTCGCGCGAGACGCAGAGAGAGAGAGCGAGCAAGAGTGCGCGCGCGGGCTGAGAGAGCAGTACCGGCGGTACCGGTAGATTCTCAGAAACTAAACAAGGTTTGGGCGCTTTGTTGAAGGGAAAAAAAAATCGCTAAAGGCGTCTGCAATGTCGCTAAGTTGGCAACACTGTGTATCTCCATTTCTCCAACTAGAGGTTGGGCCACGGGTCAAACAGAAAATACGCGCTGCGTTAATCGCACGTTAAAAAAATGAGTGCCGTCAATATGATTTTGCGTTAACGCATTATTAACGCGTTAACTTTGACAGCCCTAATATATATATATATAATTATTTATTTTATTTTATTTTTTTACAAAACATTTTCAACCCTAAAACTTAAAGAAAATCAATGTTAAATATCTGGACAAGCTCTGGGCCAGATTTTAGGTTGATGTCTCAATAAATGAGCTTTAGGAAAGATTGTATTGTGCGCAGTACCAAAATTTTCCACTAGATGACATCCACGATGACTCCACCGATGAGATCTTCGACTTCCATGTATGGTTTTAAGTGATCTGAACCTTACACTCAAACTATACCACATGTTTTTTTGCAAATAATAGGCTATTGAAGTTGCAACATCTAAAATGTGCCCATCTATTGCAGCTCTCACACTGTCTGAAAATAAAAGAGATGAATATATGTGTAAATTAGTACATCTAAAACAATGTAGAATCTCTCTCTCTCTCTCTCTCTCTCTCTCTCTCTCTCTATATATATATATATATATATATATATATATATTGCTGTTACTTATTTGAGAAGTCTACCTTTTAATATATTATTGTAAGTATGCAGGTTTTCAATGGAGCAATACAGGCCTCCAAGAGGAAAGGCAGGCAAGCTTGTATGTATCATTCTTTAAGTGTATTGTTAAAGATAAAAGTTTAAAAGTGTTGACTTCCCTCTGTTTACACAGTCTCGGTTGTGTCAACAGTGTTTGGGTGCCTGTTGATGAGTCATGCTTTATTTGGTATTTTACTTTTCATAAAAAAAATAAACACAAATTTATTGTATATTGTGTATTTTCCTTTTTTGTTCTTTTTTTTTGCATTGATGCATAATGTGCAGCACAAAGTGGTCCTGTTTAATTCATATTTATATTAATAAGTAGTTTTATTGTTTTACTCGTTATGTATTGCGCCTCTGTGTTCCATGATTTTGATTTGTTTTAATGAATTTGATTAATAATCTATTTTCTATATTTTTCTGCTTGATTATAACTAAATGATCTCAGTAATCTTATTTAAATTTACGTCATCAATTTACTTTATTATCTGTTAGGGTGTACCTAACATCGGTCGAGGAACTACAGATTGAAAACTTAGACTGTCAAATCATATCCGTTTATTTTTCTAATGGTAGAACAATCTGATATTTTGCACCGTAAAATAATCCTACCCTTTTATTTCATATAGGACAATCTGAGGTAACTTGCACTGCAAAATCACCCTATTGCCTAATCTTCGGCAAAGTTACACTGAATTACTTTATGTGGTCACAGGCGTGAAAAAGAAACCATGAAAGAAACGCGCAAAATGTTACGATGTAGGAACCGATAGATGTGGCTATAATTTTGCGCTATAGGAAAATCTGACAAGGACAGCTCGACAGAACACTGAAATGCCACCCACGCCCAGCACTAATGGCTCATAGAATTTTGTTTCAGTGCATGATCACTTTTAACGACAGTTGTCGTCTTGTTTTGTCAACGGTAAACCCGAACCTTGACATTGTGGAAGCAACAATTGTAAGGTAGGTTCATATCACTGTTTTTCCATTCACCGCCTTCCACTGCATGGATTTTCATTTTATGGAACCATTGTTGGCAGTGTTCTAAATTATTCATTGGAAGTAGGCTATGGGTAGAAAATCCGTCCATTAGCCTATTATTGAATAACTAGGCTACATGAATAAACGAGTGTATACTAATAAAACGCTCAAAGTCCCAAAATCTAAGATGTTGTCACGAATCCGGACCCAATTGTCCTGAAAAATATAGGCTATAGGCCTACTAAAGCAAATTCTATTAAATTCTAATTGGGGGTGCACTGAAAAAAAATGATTCGTTGAATTTAACCTACTACTTTTTTTATAAGTGGTTCCACACAATTGATTTTAGCTACATTTAAACAAATGCATTAAGTTGAACTTAAACTAACAATAAACTCTGATTAATGTATTTGTTAGTATAATGCTCAGTTGACTGTGGTAGTTCATTATTAGCTAAGTAGGCTAATTACTATTTTTCATACTCTAGAGAACTACTAATATACAGGTTCATAATTAATGTGAAAAGTGATGTGTTACTATATCCTTCAGAATGAATTAATAATTATTTTGGATCAGTATGCTAAAGTGAAAAGTTTGATATTAGGTGACTGAAATCATTGTATAAGAATTTGTGCGTTTTTGGATTGCTGATACAAATTCCTTCTGAAGGATGTATTAACACATGAGTCTTTATTAGTGGGTTACCATCTTTACTTTAGAAAAATTAGGCTTATACATTAAGCATTACTCTCATTAATTCTTCTTCTTTGATCCCTAGCTGGCGCTTGGTCTGGATTGGCTCCTAAGTCCGTACGCTGCTGTGGGTGCCAATGGTTGTCGAATCTCATTTACGAGACGTTTCCATGCGGGACGATCCAAGGCGGTCGTTCTGGCGTCGTGGATATTTAGTCTACGATTCCTGATGTCCTCCTCAACCTGTTTGAGCCACGTTTTCTTTGGTGCCGTTCGCTGGATTCTCCACTGGGAGGGTCGGTCATGCCAAAGGAGTTGGTGTGGTAGTCGGCTCCCACTCATTCTGCAGACATGACCAAACCATCGCATTCGTCGTTTTTGTCCGATCCAATCCATCCAAACTCTCATTAATTATGCACCATATAGTTGGCCTAGTTATTGGTAGTTCTCTGGTTTCTACACTGTAAAAAATGATGCAGGAGGGTGTTAAATTCAACCTGTGTAAATTAGTTATATTTTACTTAAGTATATTAGTTAGCAAGAAAAATATATTAAAATGGGTACATTCTAACTACACTACCTATTTTTTATCAGTAATATCGGCAACCTTAAAATAATGAGTAAAACATACCCCCAATTTATTAGTTCAGTGGTCGCAAATTGCACATGCGCCAACTTCAACGTCCAGGCGGGAATCACGGAATTCAAATTCAACGTCTTATAGCGAGACCACGAAGCTTTGAGCTCAAGGTAAGTTTTGTTTTGTTTGTTATTGTTGTTGTTTATCGTGTTGATATAACATAACGCATATGTTAACTTATTTAATGGTAAGATTTAGTGTACCAATGTGTGTAATGTGCTCGCTTCTGTGTCGGCGCGGCCATAGACAGTATGGGCGCGGCGACACAACCATAGCTGAGGATGGTCGATTTCGCGTAGTTCCAGGGTCATATACACCTGCAAATGCGAGTAAAAATCTACATTCATGAGTAAAATATTAGTGTTATGTACATGGATGAAATAAGTGAACAAAGAGCAGCGCACATTGCATCTGTGTGTTTGACAGAGAGAGACTGTTGACGGGTAACGTTAGGCGATCAAGGCAGAGTAAAACTGTTTGTGGTTTGCTGGATAATTATTTTTAAGGTTTCCTTGCATTTATATGATGATCTCTGTGTTAGAAGGGATCAAATCATAAAGTACTTTTATTATTGTTATTTTTTACGGAGATATGATCATTATTGTGTGCATTTCTGTTGGATTATTTCACTTAATGTAGGCTATGTCAAAAACGGTAGCTTAGTTATGTTAATATATTTGGGCAATTTGTACATGTTTTCACTTGGGTTCGCGATGTGATTAATTCGTTATCCATATCCTCATTTAACGTACACAAAATTGTTCACATATTATGCTAGCATATCACCTAGCTTTAACTGCTGCTCTCCTCTTTTGATTTTGCATCATGCAGATGTAATTATGCATCATGCAATAGCAGTGTTGTTGTTTTTTTAAGCAAGATGCAGCTTACAGTGATTTAAGCCTAAATGCAGTTAATTTATGTCTTGATTAAATCTATAATCAAAAATTAATAATTAAAACATTTCTTACTTTCTTTTTCTTCCACAGAAAGATCTTTATGAAAACATTTGAAGACCGTGCAAGAAGAATATTATAAGTTCAGCCACAGACTGTTTCATCCCATGAAGGCATTTATTTTGAATGGGAAGTGTTGAAGAAGTTTTATAACGTAAGTGGTAAAACTTTACAATAAGGTTTCATTTGTTAACATTAGTTAATGCATTAATTAAGATGGACTATTAATGAGCAATACAATGTTAATCTTTACTAAGATTTACAGTCGTTCATTGTTCATATTAGTTCACAGTGCATTATAATGTTAACAACTTTTTATTATAATAATTAATTGATAAATGCTGAAATTAACATGAACTAAGATTAATAAATGCTGTAGAAGTGTTGTTCATTCAAAGTAGTTAAAGTGATAGCCTAGTTCACCCAAACATTTAAGTTATGTCATTAATTACTCACCTTCATGTCGTTTCAAACCTGTAAGACCTTCTTTTATCTTCAGAACACAAATAAAGATATTTTTAATGAAATCTGAGAGATTTCTCTCCCTCCATTGACAGTCTACAACTAACTCATTGACTCTTCAAAAAGTTCATGAAGAGATTGTTAAACAAATCCATATGAATTAAGTGGTTAAGTTCAAATTTTCTGAAGAGAGACGATCCCTTTTTATGATAAACATATTCAATTCAGGCTTTTATTCACATAAACATTGTTCAGCGAACAAATAGAAGCTCATTGGTTCTTGCTGAAGCTCAAATGTGCTGCGTAACACGAGAATGAACCTCATTGGTTCTCGCACATCAAGGGAACATGTTTGAGCTTCCGTTTACCACAACTGATGTCTGAGTTGATGAATGTTTATATGTGAATAAAAGCCTACATTTAATCTGTTCATCATATAAAGTGATTGTCTTTCTTCAGAACATTTGCGCTAAACCACTTAATTCATAAGGATTAGTTTTACGATCTCTTTACGAACTTTTTGAAGCTTCAAAGTTGTGTAGATTGCAAATGGAGGGACAGAAATCTCTCAGATTTCATCAAAAAGACCTTCATTTGTGAACATAAGTCTTATGGGTTTGGAACGACATGAGGGTGAGTAGCCTAAATGATGACAGAATTTAAAGTTTTGGGTGAATAACCATTTAACTAATGTTAACTAATGAAACCTTATTGTAAAGTGTTATCACGTGAGTGAAATGAAGTTGTATGTCGCTTAAAATTGGATGTTGAATAATGGTTATTTTTTACCTACATTAATTTGTGTTAAGTTTATAACAAATGTAATGTTTGTTTGTATCCATATTACATGTCAGTCCATTAAGGTAAATGAGATCTGTTTGAAATAACAAAATGTGAGAGAGATTTAATGTTGCTTTTAATGTAGGCTATATTCTGACTTCCCATTATTTTTAAATTGAAAGTTGTGAAGAAGTTGTATGTTATATGAATGTAAGAGGGCTCTTTTGTAGTTCCTTTGTTAGTTTGAAATGTTTGTTTTTTGGTCAATAAAAAAGTAATAGATGAAATATCCTGTGTCTGGCCATTTTTAGGTAAATTTAACCATCTCTGAATAAGTAATTTTTAATTATTTCTATTGACTTATTATTATTAATAAAAATTAAATAGATGGACTTTTGCCTGCTAACAATAGAGTAATTATTACTCAGTAATTAGTTGTGTAATGTATTGAGAAATATTAGGTAGACTTTACCTAATTTTGTTTAGTATGTCATAGCCATTAAATTTAGGTACTCTCTATTCAAAAATATGGGATGAAATCTACCCAAACAAAGTGAGTGCAAATTGTTACCTCAATTTTATTGGGTAGATTCTATAGGTTTGTTTTTACAGTGTACTAGTAATTACTTAATAGGTAATAGTTAACTACCACAGTCAACTGAGCACTATTACCAACTAAAAAAATAATCAGAGTTTATTGTTAGTTAATAGTAGTTACTATAAAGTTAATATTGCGTTACTTGTTTATTACTGTGTAGTTATTCATTCATGATGGAAGTTTTCTAAAGTGCAAGGCTAGGAACGATTCAGAACACTGCCAACAAAGTTCCATAAAATAAAAATCCATGTATTATTCATTTCAATCTTATTTTTGTCTCTTGAACTTTTTTTATGTAATGTGCTTTTAGATTGGAAACGGTGTTGATCACTTTACGCAGGGTACCATTAGGGACTGCTTCTGCACAAGAACTCATCTCTCTTCTTTCAGCATTCATTCAGATCCTGCGAGACCAGGCTAATACATTTAATATAGCGATGTAATGAAGATGGCAAACATTTATACCCAATTTAAAGGAAAAATCATATTGAAATATATTAATCCATTTTGAATGCCAATCTAACCTGTTGCAGCTTTTCCAGTTTTCCAGTCAAATTTGTTAATGGGCAGAAATTATGCACCAGTTCATAATGCACGTTATGACCAGAGTCTGCATGCTAAATGCTGTCTTTTTTTTCTATACTTCCAGAAGGTGCAAGTGGGTATCAAGTTCCATTAAATCATGGTGGTATAGGTCCCCCATCATACAACATAACCAGGCCACAAATAGAATTTCTGGTGGAGTCTGGATTTACTTCAAGGCAAATTGCCGAAATCCTTCATGTGTCACGATCCACTGTGAGACGGCGACTAAGGCAAGGTTCAGCCAGTGTCTAACACACTGTGCATGCCATCAAATTACTGTAAATGTTCATGTGAGCACAGGGTTTAAAACAGAAATAATTTCTTCATAGTGTCTTAAATGTCCAAATGAACACAATAAAAGTGTGAAAGGGAGAAGTTCACAACCAGTGAGGTCTGCACAGGCTTTAAACTGAAGCCCGAACCCGGCCCGTATACCCGCGATCATTTAACCCGACCCGACCCGATAATTAGCCTACATTTACATGTTAAGCCCGAAACCGAGGTCCACTCTGTTTATATATATTTGAGAGAGAGCCTGTGTGTCTGTGGTCTGTCTGTGTGTAGCTGCACATCTGCGCACGCATGTAGCCTACTTTCTCTCTCACGCGTGCCGGCAAAGCACACGGCACGTAAACTATATAGCCTATTTAGTTTTTCTTAGTTACAAACACGAACCCACCCAAACCTGATGCTGTTCATTAAACATTAACCCGAACCCGACCCGAAACCCGCACATTTTTCGGGACCCATCGGGCTCGGGTCGGGTAGCAGACCTCTGTCCAAGAGTGGACACATGACATGGGCCAGCTTAAAGGACTTTAATAGGGCCAAAATATGCGGGCTGTGTGAAACAAACAAACAAAACAAAATATTTCCCCTTGATAACTTATAAGAATTATCAAATTTTTGGGGTTATATTTTTTGACAGATATTTATCAAATAAAAAATGAGTGAAAACTAAATGGTTTACAATTTGAAGTAATTGCTTTGTAAAAACCTTCCTTTTACAGAATCTTTCATCTCAATCGCTCAAGACGCTATGCACAAATAACGGATCAGGAGCTTGACAGCATGGTCATCAATGCTGTCGGTCAAAATGATCTTCTTGGACCTGAGTCTGTGAGGGCTCAGTTAAGCTCAGCAGGTGTGCTTGTTCAAAGGAGGAGGGTGCGGGAGAGCATGCTCAGAACAAATCCAGAGGCAGCTGTTTTGAGAGCATTGTCACACAGACTACAGCGCAGAACATACCGCGTAGCTGGCCCAAACTCTCTATGGCACCTAGATGGTTACCACAAGCTCATAAGGTAATGATTAATAGGGCACGATCACCGATGGTGTGAGAACCCTCTTGAAATTGCTCCGTTTATTAGGGGCCATGCACAGAAAATGGATAGGCACCTCTTTAAATTTAGCCAAGTTACCAAATCCAAAAGGCTTATACATCTTCCAACACTTCATACATGAAAACATTCAGGAATTTAAATTTTGCTAACTTTAACAGTGCTATAATGTTCCTTCATATTCATATTAAACTATAAGAAGCTGTCTGATAATATAACAAATAATTTGCTTTCAAAAGGTGGCGAATTGTGGTCCATGGATCCATTGACGGCTATAGCCGGCTTGTGGTTTTCCGCCGTCGCTGGAATAATCACGGCCTGCGCACTGAGGGATTTAGCACTCCAGTACAGCTGTTTGTCCGAGTATGCCTGCGAATGCAGAACAGGCCCTTGAGAGCCATTCAAGGAGTATTTGAAGGACCCGTGAATGCACCAGAACTTCAAGGTGGTGTTCTGGGGCCAGATCCAGGAATGGCACAAGAACAGGACACACCTGAGTACCAAAATGCTAATCCTCTATGGAGAGATGCCATTAATGTCCCTGAAAGCCTGCTCAATCTAAATGAAGGTGATGTTCATCAACTTCAACGCTTGGTGGATCCTCTGGATGTCTCCAGTGATGGCATGGGTGTTGACCTTCTTCAGATGACAATTATGTTCCTGCAGTCTGTTGTTCATCCATAGACTCTGATTAGTTTTGTGACACATTTTTTACAGCTTTTATAAGTATTGTGTTTAATTAAGCCATTGTAAGTTAGTCCTTTTTGTCAATTACATAGGTTTAGCTTGTGTTTGTGTGATGTAGACTGCATTGCATATTATTTGTAAATAATTTTTCTGGATGTAGTATATGGAGTATTAAAAGGGTAGTTGTGTGTTTTATCCCTGTTGAACTATCTTTGTTATTTTGTCCTCTGACATAGCCTATTAATCACCAGTTCATACAATATATAAAAAAGCCAAGTAGTAGTCTAAAATTAAAAAATGTATAGATTCCTACTAATTAATACTTTTGTATATGTGTCCATCATATTACATATTACATATGATTAGTAATACATTTATTTAGATTAAATGGTTACACTGTACATTAAGGTCCATGATCTAATGTTAGTTAACTATAATTAGGAAGAACTAAATGAACTGCACTTTTACTGCATTTTCTATTTAAATTTTTTTATTAACTAACGTTTACACAGATGAACAAATACAGTAACATATGTATTTCTCATGGTTAGTTCATGTTAGTTAATATATTATGTAAACTAATGAACCTTTAGAAGTGTAGGCTACCAATCTACTTTCACCAATGCTAGACGGTGACGTTTGGTTTAATATAATATTCTAATATAATTAACTAAAGTCTGGAATGTGATGTTTACTTATAGGTATAATCTATAGCAAATCTGTAAATAAATAAATATATATATAAAAATTTATTTAACGAATTTAACGTGAGACGTGGGAAACTCCACCCCAACCAACAGGATGATGGGAAAACGTGGTCTGCATCGTCTGCTTAGACGAGCACATTAGCAAGCAAGCATCGTGGAGAAAGTTCAGAGCTCAGCCTGCTGTACTGTACAAGACATGTCGGATCAAAGGTATAGATCACGTCTTTTAAGTTTAAGATCTCAAATAAATGCAAATTTTGACAGATTGATAGGACAAGCGGGAAACGAGGACCAAGAAGGCAGTCTTGTTGAAAGGTAATTTGTAAAATAATGTAAAGTCATGTATATAGGCTAATAAGTATAATTGCAAGACAGATCATTTGTTTATTTTAAGTACGACCGAGCAGTAAATTATATTAATTATAATTGAATATGATGTTGGGCTATTTAGGCCTAATTATATGATGTCTAGTTGGGCCTAATTGATGAAGCCTTGGGCCTTGATTATGTAGTTAGGCCTAACGTTAATTACTTTTTGGCGGGCGATCACTTTTTTTTGCAAGATGTGGCTTTTGCTAAAAGAAATGTCAATCATTTGAGCGTAACTAATACTGCGTTGACGTTAACGATATTCTAAAACAAAATGTCCTATTTTGTGTGACTTTTGTACTTGTAGATTTCGAGAGTTCAGAAATGACACTAATCCAACAAGGCCACAAAGGAGGAGGAGGAGAGTAGTCAACACCCCGCGGACGTTAAGGGTACGCGTGGGATTTATGAATGAGTGAACCAATCGACCAGTTACTAGACGTAAGTATTATCATAATTTATTATAAACACAGGGCTTGCACAATATTAAAGAAAAATGCGATAACTCATTAAAAGGGATACTTCAGCTCTGGAAAGATGAATGTGTATTTTAAATGGGTATTTTATGTAGTAAATGTGAAATTAATTTTGAATTTGGAGCTTTCTAGACTGAGAAAAGCCAGAAAATTAATTTTTTATCTTTGAAATATATTAAATTATATAACCAACATGTGTTTCAATTTTTTTTTGTGAAATTAAAATATCCCTACAACTTCTGAAAGTGAACAGTGTTTTAGTGAAGCATAAGAAGTGTTATTTTAACATCAGCATACACATACATGCTGATTCTTATTAAAGCTACAAAAGTTATTCTGCCAAGAGCAGTGAGTGTTTTTCTCTGTCTTTTGTTCATGACCCCAGTTTTTGCAAGCCATTGTGATATGCATATAACAATATATACATTTGCAATATTTTGATAATTCCGATATATTGTGCAGCCCTAAAGAACACTATAATCTGCCAAGTGTCTTCTTTGAAACAAGACCAACCTTAGGTCTTTATTCCCAACGCATTCTTGAATTACAACCAGAAGTTTTGAAAATGCTTTTCATGTCTGCGAAAAAAGAGAGGTTGATGGATAAGGGGTTAAGTTGTAGAAAACTTTAGTCAGTTTTAAATGGTTCACTAGCTAGCTGTATTGGCCATAGGTGTCGTGACACAGGATTGTTAATTTTTTATTTTTATTTTTTATTATTGCAGAAAGCCAAGGGATTGTCAATCTCTATGTTCCTGAGGACCAGACAGAGGAGGAGTTTGTAACTGAATGAAGGCGTGTTTTCCCGGGAATTGGTGATAGGCCATTCGAGCTCTGCCGGATGGATGCCCACCATAATGTTATAGTTCTGAATTTGCCTGGCATCACACCACGTGATATTAAAGAATGCCTTGAATTAAATAGGTCTGCGGTTTATGTCAGAATCAAGGTAACCAATTTTGTATAGACGCAGCATTATCTTTTGTCAGCTTTTTTGATATATTGATGTACTGTATACTGAAGAACAGCTTCATCCACCAGGCTGTCAGGCAGATGAACTCTCCTCCCTCTTAACTCTTAGCCCTTCCATGAGATGCACTGAACTGTGACTCTTTGCCCTCATAACACAAACACACACACAATGCACTAGACACTTTAACAATTGCTGCTCTCTCTTATTGCATATTGTTTTGCACCTTATAATGTAAACCTATTTGAATTCTCATATGCCTGATGATTTTTTTTTGTATTGTATATTTATATATATTTTTAATACTTGTCTGTGTTATATTGGGTGTTTTACACCATGGGTCTGAGGGAAATGGAATTTCAAACCTCTGTATGTCCTGCACATATAGTAGAATTGACAAACTTGAACTTGATTTGGATGTTGGTATGCAATACTACTAACCTGTCATTTGTACCCACAGGGTGAGGACCAACCCCCTGTTACTGTGCTGAACCAGCCACCCTCACTTGGAACGCCAAATCCCCCTCCTACCAGGCAGAGACTGTCAGACAACAGCGGTAGGCAGACCCGCACAGAAGAATCACCAATTTCCTTATCACCAGGAAGGATGCCCTTAAGCACTACACATTAAACAAGCATACTGTCACATCAGGTCCATAATGATGTCAGTGGTAGGGATTTGGACTCTGTGTTTGTGGAGGTAAGATGAACTTTGGTTAAATTGTTACTATTTGGAATCCAAATCTGTTCCAATCATGATTGCAAAGGAGGCGATGATGATAAGCCTCCAAGTCACAAGGGGAGGGTGGCTGAGGTTAAAACCTTTCCTTAAAAGCATACATTGTTTTGGTTCCAATTTAACAGATGAATAATTGTCTCCGGTGTTCACAACTCTTTAATGAAATGTGTACTCTTGTGTATGCCTTTGTGATTATTTTTTTATATATTTTTTCTTAATTCAGGAAATACAGCTGGCAGAGCCCTCAGGGGAAATTCCAGAGGTGCCATCTATTGAACAGATAGTGGAAGTGAGTTTCATATATGCTAACTTAATAAATGTGTATATGCAATAATTTGAACTTCATAGTAGTGCTGCTGCAATTAGTCGACGTAATCGACCATGAAAATGAGTTGACAGTAATTATTTTATTTTTTTTACTATTGACCGGCTATTTCTTTTTTGGACTCCCGTCTCAAACGGCTCACTGTAATTCACCTCCACACACCAGTCCATGCGTGCCCTGCTGGTTAATCTGCTATCCTCTTTCTTCCCCTTCACTGCTTTAATATGAAAAATGGCAGAGGCAGGTGATGGTGCTTTGACACTGACTACCTTTGCTGCGGTCCGAGCGCCCCCCGCAGAGTTGGTCTGGTTTCACACTCAACTTAATTCTACCGAACCCTGGTGCGTTTGCACGCATCTTACATCATTGCAAACGTGCGCGGCGCATGATAGAAAACAGAACACGGGTCAATATTTTTTTTTATTATTATTCATTCGGTACTATTATGCGCAGCTGAGTGAACAACACAGGTTTACTGTGCATGTATAGCATAAGGTGGCCTTCTAATCAGATTCCAAGGTAAATCATCAACACTATCATCCCTTACATGCGTTTTATTTAACTAAATACTTCCTGAAGTTCGCACGCAAGTCTGTCGAGTTCACGCGCATTGGTTAAGTACCTATGATCACGCGCGTGAACTCGACAATCGATTACTATGGACTTCGACCGAACACAGGATGTAAATACAGGTATGAGCGCTGGCTGAATAAACATAATTTTTATTAATATCTTTCACATCTACTGCAGTCAGATTCACCCGTGTTCACTCTGAAGGGATCACTCACATTGGCTGGGCACTTGTAATGACACATCAAGGATGTTAAGAGGGTAAAAGCAGGTTTAAAATATGCCCCATTGAAGTCAGCAGAGTGCAAATTTTAAAAAGATTTTTTTAAATCTTTTTAAAAAAGATTGATGTTTTTAGATGTTTTTTCCAAACTGACAGCACTCCAAATTTACAAAATGATGCAAAAACATTTGTTTTACTAAGAGATTTACTTTTGGTTGAACTTATCTTTTAGGTGAGGGAGATAATGAAGAGGTTATGTTTGCTGGATTGACACCTTCCATCTTAGATATATAGTTGGGCTTTAAATTTGGGTTTAACTGTAATATTGTATTTTAAGTGAACTCTGACTGAAATACACTTCTCTGTAATTAGGAAGCACAGAGACTGGCATTGGAGCATAGTAATGAAGCTGTGCAGTTGATGGAAGAGAGGAGATTGAATGCAAGTAAATTGGATCCTTTAGTGGGATTTATCAGTGAGCTGGAGGAGGCAAGGAAATTTCTATGAAAAGTCTTTAGTTTCAGCTCAGTATTACTGACGGCTGAGCAAAAAAAAAGAGATATTTGAGTTAATTGAGTTTTTTTTTTAAATGTGGTCGATTCAAAATTGATTCTCAAAGGCCACGAGTAGATTCCCGAAAGCCAGTATTAGTTTTCCTACACTGTTCATAGGTGAACAGTAGGGCTGCACGATACTGGGAAAATATGCGATGTTGTTGAATATTGTGATGTGATAACTACATAACTTTCCTAGAGAAATGCTATTTTTATTAACTATTTAAAAAAACATTTATATATGTAATGATCATACTAAAATAATCAGGTAAAATATATTCTTCTGATCTAATTAAAGGATTAGCTCACCTTCAAAAACTTTTTGCTGATAATTCACTCACCCAGATGTTGGGAGCAACTGAACTTAAACCACCTCCTCCAGGTAGTCTTGGGTTCGGTACCCCAGCATGACAGGTTCACATTAGCGATTTTTCATGATCATTTATTTTTCACTGTGCCCCGTTCCGAACTAAACTGCCAGTTGAAAGCCCCCTAAATCTAGCGGGTTGGTAGCTGTGTCCCAATGTGAAGGCTGCATCCTCCGAAGGCCGTATTTGAAGGACGATTGCGTCACAGCGGCGCGACGAAGGACGTCCCAATTCAAAGGCTGCATCCTTGGAAGGTCGCATTTGAAGGGCCGATTGCGTCACCGCGGCGCGATGAAGGCTGTCCCAATTCAGTTCTGCATCCTCCGAAGTCCGTATTTGAAGGCCGGTTGCGTCATCGCGACGCGACGAAGGCTTCCCTGATTCAAAAGCGACGCCAAATGCGTCCTTCGTTTCCCCGTGAAAGGAAGGATACATAAATGAACACTTAGGCCCTGTCCCAAATGGCACACTCCGGACTTGTGGACTTCCTCAGAGTCCACACTTTGGTGACGTCATGTAGTGCAGACCTATAGGGTCCTTGCCGTGAGTCCACGAGGGCGCATTGAGAGGTATTTTTGGGACAGACTCGATCGGCATGCCGGAAATAACGGCCTGGTTGTTGTTGGACAGGAGAAATCACATTTTTGCGCTCCGACGTCTCATCTGCATGTCCACTACACAGCCTAATTTTACAGTTCTATATTTTGATATTGTGCATATCACCTGGGCATTAGACAATAGATAAATCATGCTTATTTAAATGATGTATACAGTTGTACTAATACATAATGTTCCATTTGAACTAAGATTACAATTTTAAAACATAATTTAAACATCATTTTTTCAATTTACAGGTTTCAATATTCATACTATGTTTACATATATGACTCAGTAAAGCCCTGCCATTCGGTCCTATTTATTTAATGAATCATAATAGGATCGTATTATTAAACGCGCTATTATTATGTTTGAGACATCAACCACTGCTCGATGACCATAATGTTTGTATAAACTGTAGGTAACAACTGGTAAAATGTACATTTAGGTCATAAAAACAGTAATATTTTCTTCTCGGCCATGTCAACAATTATCCGTGAGTGAAATCTCCTCCCATCTGTTGTCTGATTGGCCTTTCGCAAGGATTCCTGGGTAGTTCAAGTGCGTGGAGCCTGCTTCTATGCGGGCTTCGTGGAAGACCGCTTCAAGGGTACAAAGGGGGCGCTGCTGAGCACACTTCAGAGCGGTAAAATGCTGAATGGGACGGCCTACGGACTCGTAGACTCAGCGAGCACGCGCAATTCAAGTCCACGAGACCGAAAGTCCGCATGAAGTGCGCCATTTGGGACAGGGCCTTAGCGGCCTATCCTACCCTATTCTACCCCATAACTCATTGCGCGCCGTTGACGACAGCATTTCTTTATTTATTTTTAAAGGCGGCCGAGACTAGAGATCGGTGGTGGACAGCAAATTCACATTTAAATGTAAGTATTATGTTTTCATTTATTTAAATGGCTAGCGAAACCGAGTTAAAGTTTATTATAAACTTCATCTTAACTCCTTCGTCACCATTGCGTGGCTTCATTTGTCAGGTAGTTTGAGGCAAAACTTGTGCTAATATTAGTTTAACGACCTATTTGTAATATTTGCACTAGTCTATCTCACTTGTGTATTAGGCTAAAAGAAATATGCTAAAGAAGTAAGCCCTGAACAATAAGAAAAGCAGTAGATAAGGCAATGGGGTTTCACTTTTATGTGTTTTTGTAGTGCTGTCATGCAAGATATGTGGTTTTAACCAAATTTGAGTATATAGAAATATGATTTCTTAAGTATTTTGTATGCATGTCTTGATGTGTCATATTTTGCAGTGTTAACAATGCACTTAAGATTGCACCCCTGTGTTAAGCTTTTTTAGAGCAATTCAAAAAAAAAAAAAAAAAAAAAAATTAAGAAAGTTAATACACACGTCTTTGCTGAAATGTATTGTGCTGTTGTTGTTAACAAGCCATGGTTCATTTGCTCTGCCCTTAGGATTGCAAGTGTCCTGGGACAGGTGAGGGTGTGAGTGGGAAACCCACTGCTGAAACTTGGCCCTGGTTTGTCCTCAGGGCCCAGTTCAGCAGTGGGTGCCCACGGTGAGGAGGAGCCAGCACCAGCAGCACAAGCACCAAGGCAGAGCAGGGAGAGGATGGACAGGCTGTTTTCTCTTCTTGAGAAAATGATTGAAAAAAAAATAAAAAATTCTACATATTCTTTAACTTTTTTCACTATTTTTTAAAAGGAAAGAAAATCTGTACATTATTTTTATGCAACTTTAAATGTGTAAATAAAAGAGAATGAATTGTTTATTTTTGTTTATTTTTTTGACAGTCATAATTTCTACATGAAACAAACTCTTGTATACCTTTTTTTTTTTTTCAAATAAAATTGGTAAATGAAAATCATTTGTTCCATGGGCTACATTAAAGTACTTTTTCCAACTATTAACAACATACGTTAAACATATCAAAATCAACAAACATTTACAGTACATCAAATAAGAAAAAAATGATGTAGACTTTTATTAGAATTTATTAGAATAATAATTAGACTTTCAAAAATAGTAATTTCTGAAAAAAGTACTTTTAATAACGAGTTTTTAGTATCAAGAGTAAAACTAGAGGTATGTATTCTGCAGGGGAAAAAACTCCTTGTCAGGGTTTTTATTATAGTTTGTATTTATATTATGCTACTCCTGCATTTTACTTCTGAATATTTTCAAGGTTGTTACATTATATACTTTTGTGTAGTTTAATGTAAAATCATATGTGAGGGAAAAAAGGTACTTCAGTAGGTTACTTCACATTTGTACGTGAATATTTAATGAAATATGCAGTTCCGAAAATTAAAGTCCCATATCAGTTTGAAAATTAAAGTCTCATATAAGTTTGATATGTCCCATATCAAAGGGCGCATCTGAAGCGCTCGGACCGGTCTAGCCTACGGAGGATTGTTCTTGTCGCCTGGCAACCGTGACAGCTGCCGATGACGAGCGCGAGAAATACTGGACTTTTTTATATTCAATTGGGTTTTATATTCAAACAGGGCTAAACCGAAAATACATGATCCGGCAGCGCTGGGGCTGAAACATCCTCACCATGTCCTCCAGTAAAATATAAAACATAAAAATGACAATAGCCAATTCCATAGCTGTTTACTCAATTAGGCTATATCAAATGAATGATCAGGATGACAGCTGTCCTCTCGCACCGTTGAGGAGCGGTGATCAGAAACACCTGGTTGCGCAATTAGGAAATCCTATGAAGGCTACATGGTGCGTCCTGCAGAGGATGCAGCCTTCACATTGGGACACAGCTATTGTCTCGTGTCGCAAATACAATGACTCTGGTAGTGATGATTCTGTCTGACCAACCAGTAGGGCTTTGACTTTTGCTCAAATCATATTTGAAGTTCGTTTGTTTATTAAAACGAATATTCAAATATTTATTAATAATATTTTGACCATTAAATGCCTTCAAACACAGTCACAACTTTTTATTTTTATTATTTTTATTAAAAATCAGACCCTGGATTAAACACAAACAGAATGCTTTTGACAGGTTTTATCCATTATTCTTATATATAAAATAAAAAAAAAGGCTTCACATCACCTACAGGAGCTCAGATGGCCAATAATAGCCTTGCTAATGAACTCGTGATTCACAACTTCACCATCCGTGAAAAACGTCTGAATAGAAAATGTTTACAAGCAAACACATTTATATAAAATAATGCCCGTAAAAGGTTTGAATATTAAAGGCTGCCTAATATTCGTTCGAATATCCAAATTTTTTTTTATATTCGAATAACGAAGTTCAGAGTCAAAGCCCTACCAACCAGTGATCTGCAGTGTTTCACGTCACAGTTTAGTATGAGGCTTGGAACCTCAACAGAGGTGGAACCATTTAAAGTAATCTGTACCATTCCGTTCCATGCAATGGAAAAGCGCCACAAAGTGAACTGTACCGAAGTGAGCTGTACCCTACCATGCAGTGGAAAAGCACCACAAGCGTACCAAAATGTGTGTAAATCAAATGACTTGCTCACTTCTGCTAGTTGTACTGGGATATCTTATCCCATGTGATTAGGCAATTATTATTACAGACATCCTGTGGTAAAATTACTTTACCTCATCTCTCCATGTTAAACTAGTCCTGTTCGAATAAGGCTATAGACTAATATTTTTTACTGTGGTTTATGACAGGCTTTGGAAAGAAGGCGTCTCAATTTGAGCAGTCTGGCTGAGCCACGGGATGGCATCCCACTCCAAATAAAATATCCTGATGGTCATATTGTTAGGAGAAGATTTGACCTCACACACCCAATTCAGGTATTTAGAAACTGGGTTCAGATATCAGAAAAATTCATACCATTATTCCTAATTTACCAAAAGCCACACCTTTAAAGGGCATATTGAAGATTAGAGACCAATGAGTCAATGTATAAAAACATGATGCAGGCAATAGATTATCTTTAAAATACTTATAAATATGCTACTGAGGCTTCTTAAATCGTTTTTGAGAGAATTTTACTTGTGCATCTGATAATGGCCTATCGGAAGTGAGGTAACAGGAGGGAGTAGTCGATTTAAACAAAAGGAAAACAATGGATCGAGAGCACAGTTGGAATCTGAGGAGATTGTAAATATTTATTCATACTCGTATGAAGGACCACAGCCATACAATTAGTCTGATATGCGGCCAAGAGAGCAGGGACAGGTCAGGATTAGACAGAACAACGGTCTAAGGAGAAACATTTTGTGCTGTGAGAACCAGTGGAGAACAGTGAGTTCTCTGTATATGAGGTCCCCTCAAAAACAAGATGTCCCATCTCAAGGGATTTTCCTCTTAACAATAAATTTGAATTTGAACAGGGTAGGTGAGAGACCAGGGTTAGCATATAGATAGTCTGCACTGAGCCGACACAGAACCTGGCAAACAACTCCCTCTCGTGATGTAAAATGACAAGCGTTTTTTACAAACAGTCAAAGAAACGGTCACTTTATTTACTAAATTAGTGACCTTATGTATTTTTTAAACATTTTAAATCCTGCGTTAACTTTTCATATAGTAATTTAATAATAATATAATTATAGTAATATAATTTGATTATTTTTAAACTGAACAGTTTTACAAGGCAGTGTTCTGCTTTTAATATCTTGTTTGTTTTTTTTAAGCACCTATTTGACTTTGTGGGTTCGGATGAGATGGCAACAGAGGTGTTCTCTATCCAGAGGGCCAGGGTGCCACCAATAAGCAGCAGTACAACAACGGGCAGGATAATTGATTACTTCAATGAATCCTGTACTGTTTTTGTAACCTGGAATGACACAGATATTGATGTGAGACTCATGTAACTATGAAATTCCAAACCTTATTAAATGCTATTTAGAAGTTTACTTTGGTTTTTAAAAAATTTTTGTCAGGGCACACTGGTTCCTGGAGAGAACGTTCATGATGACAACTCATCTGGGTACTTTGGCAGGACTGTTGGCTCACCAGATGTCAATGACACGGAGTAAGTGGAAGTTTCCTACTTGATTATTATTTTGTTGTCAGGCCATTTGGGTACTGCATATAAATTCCATATGCAAGGGCATCTGTTTTGGGTGTTGCAAGGCCCTATTTTTAATGTTTTATCCGCTGCTACTGCTATGAGCATAAAGGTCTATTTATTGGTTATAATAGTTTATAATAGTTAAAACTAATATATCGTTTTTTTTTTTTTTTTTTGACCCGATCTGAGAACATTACTGGCCACCCTGGTCTCAAAAGTCTGTATGGAAGAGATGCCCAGCAGTAATATGATCAATGTATGCAGACAAAACGTGTTGGATGGTGCTGTGCGGGCCTTTGCAAGGAGAGGTTTTACCCCAGAGGCCAAATTAAGTATCGTTTTCATGGATGATTTCAACCAAGCAGAGGGTGCTGTGGATGAGGGTGGGCCAAAACGGGAGTTTTTCAGACTCCTCATGTTAGCGCTTAAGGAAAGCGCCCTTTTTACAGGGTCACAGGACCAAAAGAATTTGTCTCTGGATAGCCGTGGTTGGTATTCATATTTTCTCCTTGTTTAACTAGCTTTTTTAATTATATTTATGCCTTTGTTTTCAAATGTAGATTTTAATTTATAATTGTCTTATGCAAAATACTATCCACACAGTATGTCTTATCTGAAAAAGTCTTCTGTTCTGTTTTTAAACACTTAAATTTTTGCAGCATTACAGCGAGGTCTGTACCAAGTTTATGGAAAAATGATTGCGGTGGCACTGATACATGGAGGATTGTTTCCTTCTTTTTTTTCGGAGAGACTTTATCAAAACCTGTGCTCGATTCAAACATCATCACCCACTCTTGAAGAAGTAGCCGACCTGGATTTACAGTGGAAATTAAAAAAGGTATGACATAATTCTCAATTATTCAAACCAATGGTGAAGGTATCACAAAATGCCTGATTCTACTAATAAACTGTCTACTAATAAACTGACAAAGATCAGTGATGCAGGAGATATTACAGCAGCTAGAGATGCCATTATGGAAGCTGCCGAAAGCCTGTCCTTGTTGGGGTCCCTGGGGCATATCACCACCATGGAGGAACGGGACCAGTTGGTTCAAGCAGCGGTTACATTCTATGTGGAAGGAAGGACCAAAGAAGCCTTACAACAGTAAGTGTGTACTGTGTATATTTTATGTACTTATGTTTTTGTATATATTATTGGTCATTTTAATTTTTGCACTTCCTTAGGTCATCTGTAATGTTTAATACAAATTGTAACTTGCATTTTGTTTTCAAATCCTTCATTTTGTTCATGACAGTACCAGAGTGGTTGGAGCAGATTTTCTCCCTTTTTTTTGTAAGGAAAATACTTGGGTGAGCTGTTTTTTGTTTGTTTTGTTTTTCCTGCTGAAGGGCAAACCTACCTACTGCTATTTGCAACGGTTATTTAAAATGGTGTACTTGCTCCTGTTTTGCTCCTGTTGTTTAGGCTAGTATTGCTTCACTGTAAAATAATGGCCAATTGAGAATGGTACTTCTAATTCACTTAACCTATGTGAGTTGCTTGGTTCTCATCACTTGGGTGTGCTGGGGTAACATGCTTTTCTAAATGTACGCATTATTTGTGTAACATCATACAGTTTTTTTTTTTTTTTTTTTTTTTTACAGACTTGCAGAAGGGTTAAGCACACTTGGCCTTCTGGAGATGATGAAAAATCATCACAACATCTTCAAGATGGCATTTTGTTCATCAGACAGGCCTCTAAAAGCAACAGACCTGATCTCTTTGTTCCAAGTGGAACTGTCCCCTCCTGGAAGCAATTGGTGGCATCTGGAAACAAAGGTGGAAGGATTCTGGAGAGACTTTCTTTTAGATATTGAAGGTAAATTAATTTTTTGCTGAGTAACAGTATTTTGATTTAGTTTGAGCTACTTTGAATTTTACACAATCCTACTGATCATTAATGTTATTGTTTTTATTACCTTTCTATTTTATAGATGGTGTGTTTGATATAACACTCGAACAACTGCTGGTGTTCACCTCTGGAGCTGACAGAATACCAGCACTTGGTTTTTCTCCGCAGCCAACGCTGACTTTCAATCATGAGACAGGGCGGAAGTACCCTGAGGCCAATACTTGCCTTGTAAAACTTAAACTACCCATCCATAACACCTACGAGGAGTTCACCAAGTACATGTGTGAGGGCATTATTCAAGCTCCCACTTTTGGACTGGCTTAAAGTTTAAATGCTCTCTCTAAACAAAAATAGAGCAGGTTCTGACTTTTTTTTATCTTATTTTATGCATTCTTAAAGCATTCAATGTCTATACAATCTGCAGTCTATTGATGTCGAATTTAAATGCTCTCTCTAAACAAATATAGTGCAGGTTCTGACTTTTTTTTCTTATTTTATGCATTTGCTTAAATTCATTCAACATAATTAAAAAGAAATAATAATGAATAAAATATTAAAACTTACAAAATGCGAAAGCTTGGACTTTATTTCATATCAAAAACAGGTTTGCCAATTTGTTGTGAGATTTACTTTCTCAGAGTGGCTCTCACGAGTGGTCGAAAGCTTGACAGCTGGCAACCCTGATAACCCATATTTTTCCATATGGAATATCTCAGGTGAAGATAATAAAAAAAAATTCATTGCTCCCTTAATGCATTTCAAACGGCTACATAATGTACACCTTTTAAAGGGGTGGTTGAATATGATTTCACTTTTCTAACTTTAGTTAGTGTGTAATGTCGCTGTTTGAGCATAAACAACATCTGCAAAGTTACAACGCTCAGAAGTTCAAAGCAAAGGGAGATATTTGCTTTTAAAAGTTTAAGGACCACAACAAACGGCTGGTAGGAACTACATGAGCTTCCTCCCGGGTTCCATCATGGATTGTGCACTGCTTGTCACCACACACCATATCAGATGTTTGTCAGAGGATGTCTTAAGAGGCAAACATCTTCACTCACTGCCATGGCAGAGTTTTTTTTTTTTTTTTGACCCAGCCCTGCTCAAAATTTTGTAATTCCTGCTTTGGATTGGCATGAAGTTGTAACAGTTCCTGCTAAACAATTCAGTCCAATCCAGGCACAGATGCAACAACTGCAGGATGTGGACATTCTTGCAGGACCTGTTGGTAGTCCGGCTATTGATGCACTTCAAACTGTAAGTTATATTCTGCACCAGTAGATTGCTTTTGATTTGGTTCTACTGACATTTGAAATTAAACCTATCTATCGATCTAGATGTAGATGACTATCCATCTATCTAGAGATGTAGAGATGGATTATCCATGTTAATGGGTTGACTGGTTTTATGTGCTAATTGAGGTGAAGACTTCATAACATAAGCCTTATAACATAGACAGTATTTATTTATATTTGAATTTATTTATATTTGAAACCTGGTAAGATGCATCACATTTGTAGAAAATAAATTGGATAAAAAATATAATCGATTGATCCCAGGATGTAAATTAGTTCTGTTACCATTGCTCACATTTAAGAAAAGAAATAAAAAGCATATGTTAAATCTTAACAATTGGGATGATTGTGCATGTTTGAAATAACATGAGGGTGAATAAATGTAGACAGAATGTTTTGAATTTTGAGTGAACTATCAGATGTTTCTGTAATTTGGTCCCTGTAAAGCATCTTGGTGGCACCCTGCTCGCAATAGTGATACATTTTATAGTCATTTTATATATATATATATATATCAGAGGTGGGACAAAGTCATTGTTATGCAAGTCACAAGTAAGTCTCAAGTCTTTGCCCTCGAGTCCCAAGTCAAGTCGAGTCAAAGATGAGGCAAGTCCCGAGTCGAGTCAAAAGTCGGGTGCAACTGTGATGCATTTATTAATAATTGTGATTTTTGCATCACAATAAGTGTATTGTGATTGTCAAAACATTTTAGTAACTAAACTGAATTTTATTAGGTTTAGTGACAACATGTTACAATGTTTACATGGTTCAATTTCTGGCAAGCTATGCTTTTTTATTATTTCAGTTTAATTCAATTATTGTGATTTGATTTAATATTGACTCATTTGGATACATATTAGGTAGGCTACACAAGATAGGCATTCATTTTTCTCAAGAAAAAAACAACTCACCTAATGCTGTAAACATACAGAGAGCCCTATCAGCTGGCAGTATTATTTAAGGTTAAAAATAACACAAATTAAATATAATGCGTTTTTTTTTATTAGAATAACAACTTTATTTAATGATATAAGTAAAAATATAATAAACATGCAATAGTACACATATTTAGCAAAATACTCTCTATAGCTCTTTTTTCTAGCCAACTAACGTGCCTATATTATGGTCATTAAATGGCTTTCCTGAGGTAAATGTTATGTGACATAATTGTTCTCCAACTGTTTTATTGACCCCTTTGATTGATGGGTCGATATTATGTATGAGGAATATACATTTCGGTAAGTTGTACTGTATCTTTCAACAGTGTTCATTCGTGTTTAACGTTATTTACTATCAGCTAGAGATGATCGGTTCACGTGCCGCTAGGAATCTGTCGTGTCACATTTACAAGCGCCAAAACGGTATTTATTGTATGAATTTCGTAATAAAAGTGACAGAATCTGAGAGCAGATATTTTTTTAATATCATAAGTAACCTGCTCTGTCTAGTCTGTCGGTCTCCGTGTCCTCTTTGCTTCGCGATTTTTCTGTGCGTGAGAAAATGGATGTGTGGCGTGAGAGCGTGTGAAAAGTGTCAATTGCGTGTGTCTCACGGTGAATGCGTGAGAGTTGGCAGCTATGTCAGCTAGTAAGTTACGGTACATCCAATAAGGTGCTTAGCATTCGTTCAAATTCGTAGCATGCGTTGTTGCTTGTTGCGCTTCATTGGTTGTCTTGCAGTGTGCCTGCTTAGATGCTGTCGAATCAAAACAACGTGGGACTACTGTGATTGGATGTCGTGCAGGCAGCGCGCGCGCTCTCTGCATGCATATAGGTGGTGCACATTTTTTCACAGATGCAGATAAACAGAGCGGCGCGGCCGTGTGAAAATTTTTTCCCCAGTTTTCATGGGAAGTAGCAAGTCATCTCGAGTCAAAAGGCGCAAGTCCAAGTGAAGTCACGAGTCATTGATGTTAAAGTCCAAGTCGAGTTGCAAGTCTTTGTACATTTTGTCGAGTCGAGTCTGAAGTCATCAAATTCATGACTCGAGTCTGACTCGAGTCCAAGTCACATGACTCGAGTCCACACCTCTGATATATATATATATATATATATATATATATATATAAAAGGTTATGTTGCTTAACAAATTTTCATTACAACTGCATCGATCAAGAACCACATCTGTACACTTTTCCCCCAATCAAATGTTAACTTTTAAAGTTTGAAAACTTGAGGTATAGATATACAGCTAGAATGGTATTAATGTACAAAAGAAGGCAATCTTATCTTGGTAAAAAAAAATGTTTTCATAAAATTGCAATCTAGATATTTTCTTTGGCCTACACAAGAAAAAGAAAATGGAAAAAAATATAGGGACAAATTAAGTTCTTATATATGTCCTGCCCTGAGCACAAGCTTTCAATCTAATCCTGTAAGTCTTAAATACTTCTATAAAGTATAAAATACCCTATTTAAACACTAAGTCTTAAAAAAAATTAAATGGATAATATCACCTGTGTACTTAAAGGTATAGCGGAGGATGTTTTACTTCCTGGTGGGTAACCTATACTATTGGTCCTCCTAATTGTCAATCATTCTGGTGAATCAATCAAACTTTTCAAAAAGTGGAGAGGGCGGGTCTTATCTAAAATTTGGAAAGATCCTCCGCTATACCTTTAATTACTGTTTGTCTGTGTTGAGCGCACAATATTTGAACAAAAAGGTTTCAATAAGCGCCACCTGCTTGTGATACCTTCAAATGTAAGCACAACGAAAGTCCACGTTGTTCTCTAAAGACAGATATTGATTAACCTGCATTGATTGCTTACCTCCACCGTAACTGATTTTCCCACACAAATGTTAATGATTTCATGTTAGAGCTAGAATGACCACTAATGTGTTTATTTACAAAAAGGCATGAGCGACGAAAAACAAGGCAATTTCATTTTTATCTAAATTTTGATAAAACTGCAATTTAAATATATTATTTCTATAAGTTCTACAAAAAAAGGACAAAATAGATAGGCTGAATAACCTGATCTATGGCATGTTAAATGGTGGTAGCCTAGTCTATGAACAGTAGCTAAACCCCCCTAAGCCCACAGAAATGGTTAGACCCAAGCCTTCAGCAGCCAATGACACTGACCCGTTCAAACTGTTTTTAACTCGTATTTCACGCGTCCTTTTCGCCTGGTTGGAAACTTCACACACGTTTGTACTGCCTGTTTGGGTTAACTGTTTACACGTCAAAAGCGTGCGTTTTGTCCTAGTCAAAACACACGTTTTCAACGGCCATTTTTGTATGGCAAGCCAAGAGGCTCAGAAATACGCCATAGATTAATTGCGTTTAAAGCCAAACGCCGTCAAATACGGCGTTTTAAACCGTATTGGACGGCGTAAAATACGCCGTTGTAATTACAAACGCCGTAAAAGACGCGCGAAATACGTCAATGACGCCGTATTTGATGGCGTTTTAGTGTGCATGGAAAGCGCCGCTTTTTACGCCGTTCATCTCGCCATATGACGCCGTAAAAAACGCCGTTTTGGTTGCACAGAGCGCGCGCTATTTTGCGGCGTTTTGCTTATAGTATAATGAGACACGCCCGCTGATTTCCACAACCAGTAAGTTTGAACTGTTCTCTCCCAATCAATGATGAACTGAGTCAGACCAGACGAATTCAGCACGGATCATTTAATCCAACGCGTTTTTGACGCGCGTTTTCGGTGACCCCAAAGCGCACGTTGCAAACGTGCGTTTTAAATAGCAGATCACACGTCGAGGACGCGCGATTTGATGCAAAAACCAGTGATTTTTGATTTTCAGTGACCACAAAGCGCACGTTAAGAACGCGCGCTTTTATGGCAAATTAAACGCACGCTTTTGACGTGGCAGTGTGCAATCAGATGCCTGACCAGGCGTTTATGAATACTTTGGCTTGCCATATGTGCGCGGAGAGTTTGTGTGCTCGCGTCTCAGATGAGTATGTGCGCGAACCCAAAACCTCTGACACTCTTGACTAAAGTTCAAGTTCAGCTGCAGTGTTCCTCTTCGGGTAAGTCTAGTATTTTAATGCCAACTGCAAATCTTGCATATCAAGTATGAAGTATATGTGACCCTGGATCACAAAACCAGTCTTATGGTGCATGAGTATATTTGTGGCAATAGCCAACAAAACATTGTATGGGTCAAAATTATAGATTTTTCTTTTATGTCAAAAATCATTAGGATATTAAGTAAAGATCATGTTCCATGAAGATATTTAGTAAATTTCCCACCTTAAATATATAAAACATTTATTTTTGTGAATGGATGCAGCACTAGCGCCAATAGAAATGGACAACTTTGAAGGCGATTTTCTCAATATTTTGATTTTTTTTGCACCCTCAGATTCCAGATTTTCAAATAGTTGTATATATTGTCCTATCATAACAAACCATATATCAATGGAAAGATTATGTATTCAGCTTTCAGATGATGTATAAATCTCAATTTAAAAAAAATTACACATAAGACTGGTTTTGTGGTCCAGGGTCACATATCAAGTATATTTATATGAGGCTATACTAAGTGTGTTAAATATTTCTGCTCAGTGTCAGATATTTCTCTGTTTTGTAAAAGTCTATAATATATAATACGTAATATAATATATATATATGAGAAGACAAAATTTTGATCTTAACTTAAGTGTTTTCGGCTACATCAGTAGCCTTTTAAACGGCACAATTTTTCATTTAATCAGAAATCAGAAAATCTTTTTCAGAAAACACACACAGCTATTATTTTTTTTGATAAAGTGTGTGCGGTTTCGTTTTCTTAAGTACCGGTTTAAGAACCGTTTAAGCACCGGAACCGTTTGAAAAATACAGAGTAGGTACTGGTATCGGATAAAACCCAACCAATACCCAACCCTAGCCTCGTCCTGCTCTCCACAGTAGACATAATGAATGCCGACTCTAGAACGCAAAAGCCAAATCCCGGACATTTTGGGCGATCTCGCAATCCCAGGCAGACTCGTCACGGAGACTCACGATAAAACGGCGTATTTTCAGTTTCGAGTCAACTAGTAGCTGAGCTGTCCTCTGTAACCGGTAGGCGTGGCTTGGGAGTGGCCTCGTAGGGCAGCGAAGCAAGTGCATTCTGGGAGTTGTTGTCTTTCATCCACGTAAGCCAAAAATACATTTTTCTGGCTTTTCTCAGTCTAGAAGGCTCCAAATTCAAAAATAATTTCACATTTCTACTACATAAATGACCCATTTTAAATACACATTGATCTTTCCAGAGGTGAAGAATCCCTTTAAGGTTTGTACAAGCAAATATGGGACAATTACAAATAAAACTGAACATTTAAAGGGAGAGTTACAGGAACACTAAAGACAGAATAACAAAAGCTGATTATATTTGAGCACTTTGAGAGCAAAATATATATATACATTTTCCATTGTGAATGTGCAGAATTATGATTTTGTTCAGTATATCAGAATAAAATGATCAATTATGATTTAAAAGCAGGAAGATGTTGTAAAATGAGAAAGCATAGATTGTTTGTCGCAACTGAACATCACTTTAGGTGTTTTGACTTAATTTTAACATATATTTAGACAATAACAATTCACCAGCTTTTAACTTTCATTTAATTCCATTGTTACATCATGTTTCTTAAACTATACAGAAATTCATCTCTTGTGACTCATCACTGATGATCCCTGTCAATCATCAGTGGCTCCGCCCACAGAGCTCAGGATTGGTTCATTTGTGCTCCGCCTCTCACTGCAGAATCTTCCTGTTGATCTGAACAAACAATATGATGAAGAAAGACTGACTGAAGTTCATACACAACATTATAAACCCTTTCACAAGATACATAAAACAATCACACTATACTGAAGAGAGTTTTATTGATTATATTGAGAAGAGCTGCAGGTTCTGACACTTACTGATGGATTCTCATGTTTAGAAAAGCTCTGAGGATCAAGAGTCTTCAGGAGGTCTGCGAACAACGGTCTGTGTGAAAGAGAGCGAGAGATCGGTCATGTGATCATCTGTGATGGAGTATCTGACTTTGACGTCTCACTTACTGTGAGTGTGTCGTACAGGTCAGAGGTCGTGGACTTGAGCTCAAGAGCTGTATATGTGTCTTCATTGGGATCAGAGATCTACAGGAGAGACAGAAGGTCTTTACATCACAAAATATCACAATCAAAATAATAAATATACATTTTTAAAAACATGATCAATGATAAACTTTGGAAAATACACAATTTTATGGAAACACTATCAAAAAAGTTCCCTGACAATGTTCAAAGTAAAGGTCTTTTTCATATGTTCGTAATTTTAACAGTAAAAAACTGTAAAAAAGCAACGAAAATGACATGTTAATTGCTTAACAGAGATACCCTTACTATATACAGTGAAAAATTGCAATAGCTCTCACGGGACATTTCATGTCATTTTAATGAACATTAACATTTCATGTTAATTGTACGGATTTTGGAAGTACACTGTAAAAAAAAAACCTTACCGTTGCATTTATTGTACCTTACCGTAAAAAATACAGTAGCAATTGTTATGTTTTACATCATTGAACAAAAATTTACGGTAAAAAACTGGCAGCTGTGGTTGACAATGCTTTACCGTAAAAAATACAATAGAAATATTTGTGTTTTACGGCATTGAACTAAAGTTTACAGTAAAATACTGGCAGATGGATGCAAGTGCTTTACTGTAAAAAATACAGCAGTAATATTTTAGGTTTTATGGCATTGAACCATGGTGAAAAAAAAAAAAAAAAAAAAAAAAAACTGCCAGCTGTGTTTTCCTATAATTTAAAAATATTGTATTACAAACCAATTTGTCATAAAAGTTATTATTGAGAATTAGCAGTGGTTCAGAAGTTTATATTTTATTGTAAATAATAAAGTTTGAAGTCACCATTATGGAGATCAGTGTTTGCTTTAGTTGGGCTCTTGACCCTTGACTTTCTAACATCAGATTTTCTCTGACTGCTTTAACTGTGTTTATAAAACACATTCCTTATGACATGAAAATCAGAGATAAAATGTGATCAGGTGTTGATGGCTATTTATTGATGGTGACATAATCGTCATGTAGTGTCCTGATCTCATAAAGAGTCTTATCTTTCATTATGTTTATTACTAATATATTTCTCATTTTTGAGTGTAATAGTTCTGTGTCATTACCGCATGCGAGCCAGCAGTGACAAAGAAGTAATCTGAAGAACTTTAAAACCACATGGTGTATAAAAAAGGTTTTGAACTACTGTATGATGTAGACCAACACAGACATCAAGAATCAGTGTGTGAATCTCAACAACAGTGACAATCAACACAATAATCAGATAAAACTCTGAACATCACAAAACAAGCTACGAAAAAGTTGCAACAAAACCAACAGCAAAAATAAAAGCAGATATAATAATTAAAGAAAATACTAAGGCAATTCAGCATAATTTATTCATGCTGCAATGCATGCTGGGAGATATTGATGAGTTTTGATTGAATGCTCCCATCATGCACTGCACTTTTATCATCACCGTTGTTGAGATTCTGTTCAAACCTTTATTGCGCACAATGTTTTAAAATTCTTCAGATTATCACAACACTGATGGATCACATGCTGTAGAATCATAGAGCTACTACAGTCAATAATATACAATTATTAATATGAAAAACTTTTCCATACAACTGAAGCGATGAAGTGCACAGAAGTGTGAGCGTTTGCTGCGGTAACGAAAAATGGCGAAAACATCCTTCATCTGAGATGATTCCCGAATAAATATGTTACTCCATGTTTCATGTTAGTAAAAGCTATATAAAATTAACAAAATAAAATAACATGAATTTCTTCAAAGTTTGGTTTTGATGTGGATTTTATAGTTTCTGCAGTTTTTCTCACTTTGCTTTCTCTTCATTTAAGCCACAACACAGAGATTAGACCATGTTTTTTGACCAGATAAAATATAAATCAATGAGAAATGATTGCACGTGAATGAAGTGATCTCCGACTGGTCATGTACTGTATATTGTACAAAACCCTTAATGGCTTGAGTCATCATAAATTTAACAGATTATTATAATTAAAAACTTCAGCAGATTGGTTAAATTCACTAAAAAAAGCCCACTAAAATCAGCTTTATTTCATCATTTTTTTATATTATAGTACAAACTGATTACCGCTGGATTGGGAAGGTTTGAATCCTGTCACTTTGTACATTTACAGTCTGAAACACAGATAACGGCTGATCGATTCATTCTCTGCTTTTGTGAAGTCATGTTTAGATGATTTACCTGTTTCACTGTGCGATCTTCAGATTTAACACTCCTTCCTTTCTTTCTGTTATAATGAAAGACATTAGCAGCATATGGATTTATTTTAAAGATTACTAATAATTAAAAACACAAATTAGCCATTTCCTACATTAGACCAAAAGTGAATTTATACAATTACTGCAGTTTTTTTTTTATTGAGCTCACATTATAAACAGGATGAAGATGATGATGAAGATGATGATGATGAATAATCCTCCAGATATCGCTGTGATCACAATCACATTCCCACCAGCAACATGATGAACTGAAAGAGGAAGATCATCATGATTAACTCTCCAAACTGATGAATGATGTGAAGATACAGGAGTGTGTTAATAAAAGCTTCACCTGTGACAGTTACAGTTAGTCTGACGTCTGAGACTCACAATAAATATTAGAAAATTATGAATTTGAAGTTTTTGAACAATGTGTAAACGATCATTAACTCACACAAGACGTTTAAAGTCACATTATCAGAGTATTTCTCTCCATGTTCATTGATGGACTTGCACTTGTATTCTTCACTGTCATCAGAGCTGATCTTTGAGATGTTGTAGATTCTTCCAGATCCTACAAACGTTCCTCCTTTAAACCAGCTGATTTCTGCAGGAGGGTTTGAGTCACTGATGCAGTTCAGAGTCACTGAATCTCCCTCCACTATTACACCAGATGGACTGATGGACACTGAGACGTTCCTGGGTGAGTCTGAAAAGTACAAAATAAACTCTATTCTCTTGTTTCGCGTTTGTTAGTCCACTAACTCAGATAGCAATTGTTGTCTGGCCCACATACAGCAAAGAATGACCAGATCTGACCTACAGACATGAGCCACACATGAGCCATAACTGGCACAAATCTCAGCCAAATAATAACCCATAACCAACCCTGAACTGCCCTCAGCAAACCAGATCAACACCAGTCTTTAAATGATCCATCCCGAACAAGTTTAAATGATGGACTGATGGAGATCACAGGTTTCACTGGAGGATCTACAGATGTCAGGTAAAAGTATTTATTAGAGACGGCTGGTGGAAAATGTTCTAGGAAAGGCTGCAGTTGATTATTATTGGACAATTTCAGCAAACAACCCAGTATGATTTAATGCTAAACAGTGAATAATAATAAAATAAAATAAAATAAATAAAATAAAAAAATAAAAATAAAAGTTAACAGAAGGAAAAACTCTTAAGACTAGAATTCGAGAGACTTGAAACATTTGAAATACAGATACATGTTTGAATTAAAGCTGCAAGCAGCGATGAAAGGGCCCTCGCACCCGTGCCATCGTCACTCGTTGGCTTTAGGAAGACAGAGCATGGTTGGGCAATGTGCATTTAAGGAGGTATACAGTATATAGTAGTTGCTAGCATGTTTAGTATGTTTTTAGCATGCTTAGTACACAATAGGTATGTGGTTAGTACTGCATTACTGTGTTAACCAGTTCAGTTTCTGTTGGCAGTAGGTGGGGTTATATATCTGAATATTGCTTTGTAGATGTGTTCAGTGCAGGACTTTTATGAAGTATGTGAAGTTTGGGGCAGATTGGATATTGTATGTTTGAGTTACAACAACTTCCTTTAGCATTTCTAACATGCTTTAGAACTTAGCTATGTGTTTCTAGCATGTTTCTTGCATGTTACATATTAAGTTTGGGGCAGATTGGACATTCCATGCCTGTGTTACAGCAAATTCCTATTTAATTGCAGCAATAGCATGCTTTAGCAATTAGCTAAGTGTTTGCTAGCATGTTTTAGCATGTTTCTAGAATGTTGTTAGCATGTTTAGCACTTGCTGGCACTTTTTTATATGTTATTAGGAGTCCACAACAGTGTTTAACATGTCACTTCCTGTTGCCAGCAGGTGGCGCTTTGACTGTAACTGAATATGAGCATTGTAATGTGTTCAAGACAGAACGCTTATCAAAAGTGTGAAGTTTGGCGCAGATTGGACATTGCCTTCTTGAGTAACAACAACATCCTGTTTCATTATATTAGCATGCTTTAGCACTTAGCTTAGTATTGCTAGCATGTTTTAACATGTTTCTAGCATGTTTAGAAGTCAATGGTATTTTTAACATGTTGCTAGAACGGCATCAACGTGTTAAACATGACACTTCCTGTTACCAGTAGGTGGCGCTATTACTATAACTGAATATTCTCATGTAGATGTGTTCAGGCCATGACTCTTATCAAACGTGTGAAGTTTGGGGCAGACTGGACATTCCGTGCCTGTGTTACAGCAAATTCCTATTTAATTGCAGTATTAGCATGCTTTAGCACTAAGCTAAGTGTTTGCTAGCATGTTTTAACATGTTTCTAGTATGTTGTTAGCATGTTTAGCACATGCTGGAACTTTTTTATATGTTATTAGGAGTCCACAACAGTGTTTAACATGTCACTTCCTGTTGCCAGCAGGTGGCGCTATGACTGTAACTGAATATGAGCATGGTCATGTGTTCAGGACAGAACGCTTATCAAACGTGTGAAGTTTGGCGCAGATTGGACATTGCCTTCTTGAGTAACAACAACATCCTGTTTCATTGAATTAACATGCTTTAGCACTTAGCTAAGTTTTGCTAGCATGTTTTAACATGTTTCTAGCATGTTTAGAAGTCAATGGCATTTTTAACATGTTGCTAGAACGGCATCAACGTGTTAAACATGACACTTCCTGTTACCAGTAGGTGGCGCTATTACTATAACTGAATATTCTCATGTAGATGTGTTCAGGCCATGACTCTTATCAAATGTGTGACGTTTGGGGCAGATTAGACATTCCGTGCCTGAGTTACAGCAAATTCCTATTTAATTGCAGTAATAGCATGCTTTAGCAATTAGCTAAGTGTTTGCTAGCATGTTTTAGCATGTGTCTAGTATGTTGTTAGCATGCTTAGCACTTGCTGGCACTTTTTTATATGTTATCAGGAGTTCACAACAATGTTAAACATGTCACTTCCTGTTGCCAGCAGGTGGCGCTATGACTGTAACTGAATATGAGCATGGTCATGTGTTCAGGACAGAACGCTTATCAAACGTGTGAAGTTTGGGGCAGATTGGACATTCCATGCCTGAGTTTCAGCAACTTCCTGTTTCATGGCGAAACATCGAAATTTGTCAGGCCGCCGAGGACCCGCCCTTCGACGAAAACTCAAGATCTTCGCAATTTAACGTCGCAAAGGCCTTAAGATTACACTCACCAAATTTGAAGATGATCAGATTAAAACTGTAGGAGGAGTTCGTTAAAGTATGAGGCATGAAAATGGCAAAAACTGCACAAAAATCTGAGAGGAAGTTGAAAATGGCTGACTTCCTGTTGTGTTTAGGGCTACGCTCCAAGAGACTTTTTTGTAGGTATTAGGTCCTTACATGTATGTACCGAATTTCGTAAACGTACGTGGAACATAGCGGGAGGCGCACTCCGTTGAACTTTTATAGGTGGCGCTATCGAGCCATTTTGCCCCGCCCAATTCTGAAACCTATATCAGATGTAAATTTTCGCCAGTTCTGACACGTGTGCAAAGTTTCGTGAGTTTTCGAGCATGTTTAGGCCCTCAAAAATGCGATTAAATGCGGAGAATAATAATAATTAAAGCTGCAAGCAGCGATGAAAGGGCCCTCGCACCCGTGCCATCGTCACTCGTTGGCTTTAGGAAGACAGAGCATGGTTGGGCAATGTGCATTTAAGGAGGTATACAGTATATAGTAGTTGCTAGCATGTTTAGTATGTTTTTAGCATGCTTAGTACACAATAGGTATGTGGTTAGTACTGCATTACTGTGTTAACCAGTTCAGTTTCTGTTGGCAGTAGGTGGGGTTATATATCTGAATATTGCTTTGTAGATGTGTTCAGTGCAGGACTTTTATCAAGTATGTGAAGTTTGGGGCAGATTGGATATTGTATGTTTGAGTTACAGCAAATTCATATTTAATTGTAGTAATAGTATGGTTTAGTACTTATAGTGTTTACTAGTATGTTTTAGCATGTTTCTAGTATGTTGGTAGGATGTTAAGCACCTACTGGCATTTTTTTTATATGTTATTAGGAGTCCACAACAGTGTTTAACATGTCACTTCCTGTTGCCAGCAGGTGGCGCTTTGACTGTAACTGAATATGAGCATTGTCATGTGTTCAAGACAGAACGCTTATCAAAAGTGTGAAGTTTGGCGCAGATTGGACATTGCCTTCTTGAGTAACAACAACATCCTGTTTCATTATATTAGCATGCTTTAGCACTTAGCTTAGTATTGCTAGCATGTTTTAACATGTTTCTAGCATGTTTAGAAGTCAATGGTATTTTTAACATGTTGCTAGAACGGCATCAACGTGTTAAACATGACACTTCCTGTTACCAGTAGGTGGCGCTATTACTATAACTGAATATTCTCATGTAGATGTGTTCAGGCCATGACTCTTATCAAACGTGTGAAGTTTGGGGCAGACTGGACATTCCGTGCCTGTGTTACAGCAAATTCCTATTTAATTGCAGTATTAGCATGCTTTAGCACTAAGCTAAGTGTTTGCTAGCATTTTTTAACATGTTTCTAGTATGTTGTTAGCATGTTTAGCACATGCTGGAACTTTTTTATATGTTATTAGGAGTCCACAACAGTGTTTAACATGTCACTTCCTGTTGCCAGCAGGTGGCGCTATGACTGTAACTGAATATGAGCATGGTCATGTGTTCAGGACAGAACGCTTATCAAAAGAGTGAAGTTTGGCGCAGATTGGACATTGCCTTCTTGAGTAACAACAACATCCTGTTTCATTGAATTAACATGCTTTAGCACTTAGCTAAGTTTTGCTAGCATGTTTTAACATGTTTCTAGCATGTTTAGAAGTCAATGGCATTTTTAACATGTTGCTAGAACGGCATCAACGTGTTAAACATGACACTTCCTGTTACCAGTAGGTGGCGCTATTACTATAACTGAATATTCTCATGTAGATGTGTTCAGGCCATGACTCTTATCAAACGTGTGACGTTTGGGGCAGACTGGACATTCCGTGCCTGTGTTTCAGCAAATTCCTATTTAATTGCAGTATTAGCATGCTTAAGCACTAAGCTAAGTGTTTGCTAGCATGTTTTAACATGTTTCTAGTATGTTGTTAGCATGTTTAGCACATGCTGGAACTTTTTTATATGTTATTAGGAGTCCACAACAGTGTTTAACATGTCACTTCCTGTTGCCAGCAGGTGGCGCTATGACTGTAACTGAATATGAGCATGGTCATGTGTCCAGGACAGAACGCTTATCAAAAGTGTGAAGTTTGGCGCAGATTGGACATTGCCTTCTTGAGTAACAACAACATCCTGTTTCATTGAATTAGCATGCTTTAGCACTTAGCTAAGTATTGCTAGCATGTTTTAACATGTTTCTAGCATGTTTAGAAGTCAATGGCATTTTTAACATGTTGCTAGAATGGCATCAACGTGTTAAACATGACACTTCCTGTTACCAGTAGGTGGCGCTATTACTATAACTGAATATTCTCATGTAGATGTGTTCAGGACAGAACGATTATCAAAAGTGTGAAGTTTGGGGCAGATTGGACATTCCATGCCTGAGTTACAGCAAATTCCTATTTAATTGCAAAAATAGCATGCTTTAGCACTTAGCTAAGAGTTTGCTAGCATGTTTTAGCATGCTTCTAGTATGTTGTTAGCATGTTTAGCACTTGCTGGCACTTTTTTATATGTTATTAGGAGTCCATAACAGTGTTAAACATGTCACTTCCTGTTGCCAGCAGGTGGCGCTATGACTATAACTGAATATGAGCATGGTCATGTGTTCAGGACAGAACGCTTATCAAACGTGTGAAGTTCGGGGCAGATTGGACATTCCATGCCTGAGTTACAGCAACTTCCTGTTTCATGGCGAAACATCGAAATTTGTCAGGCCGCCGAGGACCCGCCCTTCGACGAAAACTCAAGATCTTCGCAATTTAACGTCGCAAAGGCCTTAAGATTACACTCACCAAATTTGAAGATGATCAGATTAAAACTGTAGGAGGAGTTCGTTAAAGTACGAGGCATGAAAATGGCAAAAACTGCACAAAAATCTGAGAGGAAGTTCAAAATGGCTGACTTCCTGTTGTGTTTAGGGCTATGCTCCAAGAGACTTTTTTGTAGGTATTAGGTGATTACATGTATGTACCGAATTTCGTGCACGTACGTGGAACGTTGCGGGAGGCGCACTCCGTTGAACTTTTATAGGTGGCGCTATCGAGCCATTTTGCCCCGTCCAATTCTGAAACCTATATCAGATGTAAATTTTCGCCAGTTCTGATGCGTGTGCAAAGTTTTGTGAGTTTTCGAGCATGTTTAGGCCCTCAAAAATGCAATTAAATGCGGAGAAGAATAATAATAATTAAAGCTGCAAGCAGCGATGAAAGGGCCCTCGCACCCGTGCCATCGTCACTCGTTGGCTTTAGGAAGACAGAGCATGGTTGGGCAATGTGCATTTAAGGAGGTATACAGTATATAGTAGTTGCTAGCATGTTTAGTATGTTTTTAGCATGCTTAGTACACAATAGGTATGTGGTTAGTACTGCATTACTGTGTTAACCAGTTCAGTTTCTGTTGGCAGTAGGTGGGGTTATATATCTGAATATTGCTTTGTAGATGTGTTCAGTGCAGGACTTTTATCAAGTATGTGAAGTTTGGGGCAGATTGGATATTGTATGTTTGAGTTACAGCAAATTCATATTTAATTGTAGTAATAGTATGGTTTAGTACTTATAGTGTTTACTAGTATGTTTTAGCATGTTTCTAGTATGTTGGTAGGATGTTAAGCACCTACTGGCATTTTTTTTTATATGTTATTAGGAGTCCACAACAGTGTTTAACATGTCACTTCCTGTTGCCAGCAGGTGGCGCATTGACTGTAACTGAATATGAGCATTGTCATGTGTTCAAGACAGAACGCTTATCAAAAGTGTGAAGTTTGGCGCAGATTGGACATTGCCTTCTTGAGTAACAACAACATCCTGTTTCATTATATTAGCATGCTTTAGCACTTAGCTTAGTATTGCTAGCATGTTTTAACATGTTTCTAGCATGTTTAGAAGTCAATGGTATTTTTAACATGTTGCTAGAACGGCATCAACGTGTTAAACATGACACTTCCTGTTACCAGTAGGTGGCACTATTACTATAACTGAATATTCTCATGTAGATGTGTTCAGGCCATGACTCTTATCAAACGTGTGAAGTTTGGGGCAGACTGGACATTCCGTGCCTGTGTTACAGCAAATTCCTATTTAATTGCAGTATTAGCATGCTTTAGCACTAAGCTAAGTGTTTGCTAGCATTTTTTAACATGTTTCTAGTATGTTGTTAGCATGTTTAGCACATGCTGGAACTTTTTTATATGTTATTAGGAGTCCACAACAGTGTTTAACATGTCACTTCCTGTTGCCAGCAGGTGGCGCTATGACTGTAACTGAATATGAGCATGGTCATGTGTTCAGGACAGAACGCTTATCAAAAGAGTGAAGTTTGGCGCAGATTGGACATTGCCTTCTTGAGTAACAACAACATCCTGTTTCATTGAATTAACATGCTTTAGCACTTAGCTAAGTTTTGCTAGCATGTTTTAACATGTTTCTAGCATGTTTAGAAGTCAATGGCATTTTTAACATGTTGCTAGAACGGCATCAACGTGTTAAACATGACACTTCCTGTTACCAGTAGGTGGCGCTATTACTATAACTGAATATTCTCATGTAGATGTGTTCAGGCCATGACTCTTATCAAACGTGTGACGTTTGGGGCAGACTGGACATTCCGTGCCTGTGTTTCAGCAAATTCCTATTTAATTGCAGTATTAGCATGCTTAAGCACTAAGCTAAGTGTTTGCTAGCATGTTTTAACATGTTTCTAGTATGTTGTTAGCATGTTTAGCACATGCTGGAACTTTTTTATATGTTATTAGGAGTCCACAACAGTGTTTAACATGTCACTTCCTGTTGCCAGCAGGTGGCGCTATGACTGTAACTGAATATGAGCATGGTCATGTGTCCAGGACAGAACGCTTATCAAAAGTGTGAAGTTTGGCGCAGATTGGACATTGCCTTCTTGAGTAACAACAACATCCTGTTTCATTGAATTAGCATGCTTTAGCACTTAGCTAAGTATTGCTAGCATGTTTTAACATGTTTCTAGCATGTTTAGAAGTCAATGGCATTTTTAACATGTTGCTAGAATGGCATCAACGTGTTAAACATGACACTTCCTGTTACCAGTAGGTGGCGCTATTACTATAACTGAATATTCTCATGTAGATGTGTTCAGGACAGAACGATTATCAAAAGTGTGAAGTTTGGGGCAGATTGGACATTCCATGCCTGAGTTACAGCAAATTCCTATTTAATTGCAAAAATAGCATGCTTTAGCACTTAGCTAAGAGTTTGCTAGCATGTTTTAGCATGCTTCTAGTATGTTGTTAGCATGTTTAGCACTTGCTGGCACTTTTTTATATGTTATTAGGAGTCCATAACAGTGTTAAACATGTCACTTCCTGTTGCCAGCAGGTGGCGCTATGACTATAACTGAATATGAGCATGGTCATGTGTTCAGGACAGAACGCTTATCAAACGTGTGAAGTTCGGGGCAGATTGGACATTCCATGCCTGAGTTACAGCAACTTCCTGTTTCATGGCGAAACATCGAAATTTGTCAGGCCGCCGAGGACCCGCCCTTCGACGAAAACTCAAGATCTTCGCAATTTAACGTCGCAAAGGCCTTAAGATTACACTCACCAAATTTGAAGATGATCAGATTAAAACTGTAGGAGGAGTTCGTTAAAGTACGAGGCATGAAAATGGCAAAAACTGCACAAAAATCTGAGAGGAAGTTCAAAATGGCTGACTTCCTGTTGTGTTTAGGGCTATGCTCCAAGAGACTTTTTTGTAGGTATTAGGTGATTACATGTATGTACCGAATTTCGTGCACGTACGTGGAACGTTGCGGGAGGCGCACTCCGTTGAACTTTTATAGGTGGCGCTATCGAGCCATTTTGCCCCGTCCAATTCTGAAACCTATATCAGATGTAAATTTTCGCCAGTTCTGACGCGTGTGCAAAGTTTTGTGAGTTTTCGAGCATGTTTAGGCCCTCAAAAATGCAATTAAATGCGGAGAAGAATAATAATAATAAACAGAGCAATTCCAAGAGGGTCCTCACACCATCGGTGCTCGGGCCCTAATAAACAGAGCAATTCCAAGAGGGTCCTCACACCATCGGTGCTCGGGCCCTAATAATAATAATAAACAGAGCAATTCCAAGAGGGTCCTCACACCATCGGTGCTCGGGCCCTAACAAGTTCTGGATTAAGTTTAAGGATGACTCTCACAAAACTGTTTAAGACAAATAAAAAATAATTTGTTCTTTTCCTAATTCACAATATATGTATACACTGCAACCACAAAAACTGAGGATAAAATAAATGTTACACTGAGAGCCAGGCTCCCAGCGCCCGAACCAGCAGGACCAATGGGACCACAGATGTACCTGTGGTGGGGCAGCGAGGTGGAGGACAGGGACCCGTCCCGGAGTGAGGTCTGAGTGTGCAGTGCAACACTACCTGGCTCCACAGTTTGGCAGGGCGTGCGTGAGAAAGCATACGGCTTGTTCTGAGACACTGCTTATGATTTATGGGGATTAAAAAAGAGGATTGGGTGGGTGTTTATCATTATAGGGTGGTTGTGTACACACACTGCCGACACATTTATGTTCAAACACCATGTAAAAGTGAATTTTACATAATAGGTGCCTTTAAAAACCTTGTAAAATTAAAGTTTACAAAACGTCATAGAAGTTTATAAAAATGTAAAATATATATTTTTAAATTTGATATAAAATATATATTTTACAAAGCATGTTCAACTCTAAAACTTCAAGAAAATCAAAGCTAAATATCTGAACAAGTTCTGTGACAAATTTTAGGTTGACGTCTCAAAAATATTTTCATCAAGTTTTTTTGAGCGCAGTACCAAACTTTTCCACTAGATGACATCCAGACTCCTCTGGTGACCATATAAGGACTCTTCTATTTCCATATATGGATTGAGTGATCTTAACCATATATTTCCATACTTTAAAACAAATATTTATGAAGTAGACATCCTATTCAGAAGTAGTTTGTGTAGTAATGTTAATATTTGATTTGATTTGAATTCAATCTCTAAAACACATATAAAAACATACGGAAAGAATCAGAGCGTGTATTATAATTCGGCACCACATCTTTTGAAAATCAGTCACCAAATATGAAAACTACAGTCTGAACACTTTCAAATGCTATATAGTTTGTCAAGATTACTTTAGGTTTTGACTAAGATATTATTGTTATAAATGTCTAATGGCAAGTGTCCCACAGTTGGGGAGGGGCAGTCTTAAAAATGATGGTTAAAACATTTATATAAATCATTAATTCAGAAATGTATTCTTTGTAATGTGTGAAAAGTATTGATATTAAAAGTTCATTATTTGTACCTGAATGTAATTATTCTAATGTTTTTTCATAGTGTGATTTTTGGGAAATTGAATACAATTAGGATCAGTTTGACCTGGACCACACAGACTGTATCCAGAAATGTAAAGTGCATGAGGGTTAAAGAGAGAAAGTCAATCTGTACTCACACATGACATTGAGCTGAACAGCAGGAGAGATGTGAGTGTGTCCGTCTACAGCACAGCTATATCTGCCTGAATCCTCTCTTCTGACTGACTGCAGCAGGAGTTCATTGTTTCTGTCTCTTCTCTCAGTTAATGGCTGTGAGTTTCTGTACCAGATGAATGTTGCTCTGTCAGTCAGAGCGCAGCTGCTTTTACATCTCAGATTGACTGAATCTCCCTCTGTCACTCTCTCAGGAGACTCCACCTGAAGATCTGAACACAACACACACATTATATCTAGTGCTGCTGTCACACACTGATTATTATTCAACATAATGCACAGAAGAAGAGATAAACCTCACCAAAGTCACCTGTGACAGTAAGAGTCACTCCTGCAGCACCAGTCCATTTCATTTCTTTATCAGTGATGAATCTGAAATAGTACATGTGTGAATCCTTCAGTGTCACATGACTCAGTCTGACGGTGCAGTTCTGCTGTTTATCTCCCAGATACTGAAGCCTCTGACTGTATTCAGGGTCATTAGACAGATCTGGAGGCTCTTTACCCTTTATAGACTCGTTGGTCCAGAACACTTTCTCGATCTGATGTCCAGTAGGGTATGTATAAGTGCATCTCATTATCACTGTTGAGTCCTTTAGTGCACAGACGTGTGAAGGACTGTAACTCACACTCCAATCATCACTAGAAACCCCTGAAACACAGAATTCATCAAACTGTAAATGTTGTTCCCTTACGAGAACGTTCTCTCGTACTGCGTTGCAAACGCTGTGGGAAAACTCCTTTTCTCGAGAATATTGAAGCCTTTATTTTAAAACGCATTGCTGCAGCACAGGCGAGAGCGCTGATAGGCTGTGCTGAGGCAACTGCACGAACCAATGGCGAGCAGGCAGAGGCGCGCGAACCAATCAGAGCGCTTGGCGCCCTGCCAGACTCGAGCGCGCCAAACAGGGCGTGACAGAAGAGTATAAATACAGAGAAAAACTCGCCATATGACAGATCTATCTCCTTCAGCTCTGAGACTCACCTCGTCGCTGATTTCTCCGGATAGGAAGCCGCTCGTCGTAGAGAAGCCTCTCAGCGGAACAGCTTCGCGTCTCGGCAGCCAAGCGTTTCCCTGTGGCATCCGACGAGTATCCTTTTTTCTATTATCATTGCTAAAAGAGCAAATCGCTGTTTTCACAGCTCAAAGCGGCGTTGTTTTAAATGCCGCTTCCCATCTGCGATTCCTGCGGGGTTCCCCTGCACGTGTCTGATAGACACACACAGTGCGCTGCCTGCCTCGGTCCTGAGCACGCCGAGTCAGCGCTCACTAAAGGCGGCTGTCTTCTCTGCGATGGCATGCCTGTGGCAGTCCTCAGATCAAGGCTCGCTCTCGCTACGTCAGAGAGTGAACCCGCCCATCTTCCATCTTCGGCGCCCCGCGAGCCCCGTAGGAAGAAGCGGCGCGATCAGAGGATCCCTGAACGCGGTGATTTCGACGAATGCACGCCGGGTCCTTGTCCGCGTGCTTCGCCCACACCCCCATCTCCAGTTCTGTTCGCTCGAAGCGACCAACGCCCCTCACGTGAAGCGGCGGGTTTCGTTCGGCGGATCTGCTGAAGACATGGATGACGCAGTTTCTGTGGCGGCATCTGAGAGTGAGGATTGGCCGGGCTCCGCGGACCCCGCCCCCTCCTCTCAATGTGATCGTCTTGACACTAGAGCGAGTGTTGACGCCGAACTTTTCCGTGTCATGTCTCGCGCTGTCGACGAGCTGGGACTCAACTTGCTTTCCCCAGCTGAACCTCCCAGAAGCCGCCTCGACGAGTGGTACCTGCCGGGGCGCCAACAGGCCCCTCACCAGCGCGCCGCTCCGTTTCTACCAGAGGTCCACGAAGAGCTCACTAAAAGCTGGCGCGTGCCCTTTTCAGCGCGAACGCGCTCCTCTTCCTCTTCCACGCTCTCCACTTTCGACGGCGCTGAGGAAAAGGGCTATGTGTCTCTCCCACCACTTGAGGAAGCGGTCGCCGCTCATTTGTGCCCTCCCACTGCAGGTAGTTGGAGGTCTAAGACGGTGCACCCATCCAAACCGTGCAGGACTACTTCGGCTATAGCCAGCCGCGCCTATGCTGCCGCCAGTCAAGCCGCCTCCGCACTACACGCCATGGCGACTCTTCAAGTGTTCCAGGCTAAGCTCCTCTGCTCTATGGATGAGTCAGGACCTGAACCAGACGCTTTTAAGGACCTCCGAAGTGCTACGGATTTGGCGCTACGGGCTACTAAGACCACGGCGCAAGCCCTCGGTCGCAACATGGCCAGCCTGGTGGTATTGGAGCGCCATTTATGGCTTAATTTTATGGAGATCAGGGACGCAGACAAGACCGCCTTCCTCGATTCTCCGGTCTCCACAACTGGTCTCTTTGGCCCATCTGTCAGCGGCTTCGCAGAGCGTTTCACCGAGGCTCAGAAAGCTTCAAGTGCAATGAAGCACTTTCTCCCTAAACGCTCCAGCTCGGCTTCACGGCGCCCCAAGAGCACGCCGCGGCCGGAAAGGTCAGTGCCACAGGTTCACCAGCCCCGCCCAGCGGCTGAAACCAGCCAGCACCTGAAGCCCGCGAAACGGTACCCGTTCCCTAAGCGCCAGGGGCCCCGGCCGAAGCTCACGCTCGACCATGAGCCCAAAAAGCCGTCCTAGCCGGCAGAAAGAGGGGTCTATGTCCCGCCGCGGCCGGACCTGCCCCGAAGACCGCTCGAGTGCTGCTCACAGCCCCCTCTTCAGCTCAGGCGGCTGGAGCAGTTTTAAAAGCAGAACATGGGCCCGTCATCTGTCACGCACCCCTGCACCCAAACGCTGTTTTAACAGCGACCCACAAAAAGCACAAATCGAGCAAAATTTCGGGTCGAACCCCCGACTCTGGGCGTTCCGTCATCAGATATGATCATACCGCTGGCTCAGCGGGCTCTGGCTTGGCAGGCCATCCCCGGAGTTTCAGAATGGGTGATGAACATTATAAAGCGCGGTTACTCGCTTCAGTTCGCCCGCAGACCTCCGCGCTTTCGCGCTGTTATACAAACCTCAGTAAAGAGCACGTTGACCCACGTCCTCCGCACCGAAGTGTTATGTCTGCTGGCGAAAGAGGCTATCGAGACAGTCCCCGCGTCACAAAGCGAGTCAGGGTTTTACAGCCGTTATTTTCTTGTTCCAAAGAAAGACGGCGGCCTGAGACCCATTCTAGATCTCAGACATCTGAACAAGGCCCTCATGTCACGGCCGTTCAGAATGCTTACGACCAGACACATCCTGGCGCAGATTCGCCCAGGGGACTGGTTCTTTTCAGTAGATCTAAAAGACGCGTATTTTCACATCCAAGTGAACCCCCACCACAGGCCATTCTTGAGATTCGCCTTCGAGGGGCAGACATACCAGTACACAGTTCTACCATTTGGACTGGCACTGGCAACTCGTACATTCACGCAGTGCATGGATGCAGCTCTCTCCCTCCTAAGACAGCGGGGAATGCGCATTCTGAACTACCTCGACGACTGGCTCATACTGACTCAGTCAGAGGCAGAGTCCCATACTCACAAAGCCTGGCTCCTCAGCCATCTGGAATGCCTAGGGCTCAGGGTGAATTTTTCCAAGAGTATTCTGTTGCCCAGCCAACGTATCACGTTCCTGGGAACAGTTCTCGACTCTGTACTTATGAGAGCATGGCCCACCTCGGCCCGTGCTCTATCGATTCAGCAGCTCGCCGCGTCGTTCGTAGAGGGCTCCTATGTACCCCTCCGAACGTTTCAGAGGATCTTGGGCCTGATGGCCTCAGCATCATCAGTACTCCAACTAGGCCTACTGCGTATGCGTCCTCTTCAGCTGTGGCTAGCACCTCAGGTACCACCCCACGCCTGGCGCTCAGGCCTCTTGAATATCAGGGTGGACCAGCGCTGTATTCGAGCTCTGGCCCCCTGGAAGGTTGCCAGCTGGTCTAGCCCTAAAAACCTTCCTTCCATACCTGGCAGGACACCACGTCTTGGTCCGGACGGACAATATGTCAGTGGTCTCTTACATAAATCGCCAGGGCGGCCTCAGGTCCCGCAACCTGTTTGCCATAGCCACACAGCTACTGCTATGGGCTCACACCAACCTGCGCTCGCTCAGGGCAGCTCAAAAAATGTAAAAAAGTAGCACTGACACCTGACAGTGGTGAGGAGAATAAATACTGTATGCACTGCAAGTACTGTATAGTATTGTACTGAATATTGTATGGAATGTCTGTATATTCAGCATTTGCATACTGTGAAATACAGTGACCAACTGCAGAAGCCCAAAAGGTTACAGTAAAAAAACTGTAAATGAAAAGCATGTTACTGTAAAGTACAGTCAGAAGAGTTGAGCAACTGCAGAATCAAGGTCAGTGAGAGAGATTTATTCTGCTTCAGCTTCACGTCTTCATGTCGGTCCGGCCGGAGAATATCATCTCTGCAGGAGAAGAGAAAAACACTGAAGCAGATCCAGCCTTGACAACATTCTCCACACCTTCCTCTTCCTCCTCTTATACTCATACTCTTCCTCCTCTTATTCTCACACTCTTCCTCCTCTTATACTCATACTCTTCCTCCTCTTATACTCACACTCTTCCTCCTCTAACTTGTACTCTTCCTCCTCTTATACTCACACTCTTCCTCCTCTTATACTCACTCTTCCTCCTCTTATACTCACTCTTCCTCCTCTTATACTCACACTCTTCCTCCTCTAACTCATACTCTTCCTCCTCTAACTCATACTCTTCCTCCTCTTATACTCATACTCTTCCTCCTCTTATTCTCACACTCTTCCTCCTCTTATACTCATACTCTTCCTCCTCTTATACTCACACTCTTCCTCCTCTAACTCGTACTCTTCCTCCTCTTATACTCACACTCTTCCTCCTCTTATACTCACTCTTCCTCCTCTTTTACTCACTCTTCCTCCTCTTTTACTCACACTCTTCCTCCTCTAACTCATACTCTTCCTCCACTAACTCATACTCTTCCTCCTCTTATACTCACACTCTTCCTCCTCTAACTCATACTCTTCCTCCTCTTATACTCACACTCTTCCTCCTCTTATACTCACACTCTTCCTCCTCTTATACTCACACTCTTCCTCCTCTAACTCACACTCTTCCTCCTCTTATACTCACACTCTTCCTCCTCTTATACTCACACTCTTCCTCCTCTAACTCACAGTCTTCCTCCTCTTATACTCACACTCTTCCTCCTATACTCACACTCTTCCTCCTCTAACTCACCCTCTTCCTCCTCTTAAACACACACTCTTCCTCCTCTTATACTCACACTCTTCCTCCTCTTATACTCACACTATTCCTCTAACTCACACTCTTCCTCCTCTTATACTCACTCTTCCTCCTCTTATACTCACACTCTTCCTCCTCTTATACTCACACTCCTCCTCTAACTCACACTCTTCCTCCTCTTATACTCACACTCTTCCTCCTCTAATTCACACTCTTCCTCCTCTAACTCACACTCTTCCTCCTCTTATACACATACTCTTCCTCCTCTTATACTCACACTCTTCCTCCTCTAACTCACACTCTTCCTCCTCTTATACTCACACTCTTCCTCCTCTTATACTCACACTCTTCCTCCTCTTATACTCACACTCTTCCTCCTCTAATACTCACACTCTTCCTCCTCTTATACACACACACACACTCTTCCTCCTCTAACTCACACTCTTCCTCCTCTTATACTCACACTCTTCCTCCTCTAACTAACACTCTTCCTCCTCTAACTCACACTCTTCCTCCTATACTCACACTCTTCCTCCTCTAACTCACACTCTTCCTCCTCTTATACTCACACTCTTCCTCCTCTAACCCACACTCTTCCTCCTCTTATACTCATACTCTTCCTCCTCTAACCCACACTCTTCCTCCTCTTATACTCATACTCTTCCTCCTTATACACACACTCTTCCTCCTCTTATACTCACACTCTTCCTCCTCTTATACTCACACTCTTCCTCTAACTCACACTCTTCCTCCTCTAACTCATACTCTTCCTCCTTATACTCATACTCTTCCTCCTCTTATAATCATACTCTTCCTGTTCTTATACTCACACTCTTCCTCCTCTTATACTCACACTCTTCCTCCTCTAACTCACACTCTTCCTCCTCTAACTCTCACTCTTCCTCCTCTTATACTCATACTCTTCCTCCTCTTATACTCACACTCTTCCTCCTCTTATACACACACTCTTCCTCCTCTTATACTCACACTCTTCCTGCTCTAACTCATACTCTTCCTCCTCTTATAAGCATACTCTTCCTCTTCTTATACTCACTCTTCCTCCTCTAACTAACACTCTTCCTCCTCTAACTCACACTCTTCCTCCTCTTATACTCATACTCTTTCTCCTCTAACTCATACTCTTCCTCCTCTAACTCACACTCTTCCTCCTCTTATACTCATACTCTTCCTCCTCTTATACTCACACTCTTCCTCCTCTAACTCACACTCTTCCTCCTCTAACTCACACTCTTCCTCCTCTTATACTCACACTCTTCCTCCTCTAACTCACACTCTTCCTCCTCTTATACTCACACTTTTCCTCCTCTAACCCACACTCTTCCTCCTCTTATACTCATACTCTTCCTCCTCTTATACACACACTCTTCCTCCTCTTATACTCACACTCTTCCTCCTTATACTCACACTCTTCCTCTAACTCACACTCTTCCTCTAACTCACACTCTTCCTCCTCTTATACTCACACTCCTCCTCTAACTCACACTCTTCCTCCTCTTATACTCACACTCTTCCTCCTCTAATTCACACTCTTCCTCCTCTAACTCACACTCTTCCTCCTCTTATACACATACTCTTCCTCCTCTTATACTCACACTCTTCCTCCTCTTAAACTCACACTCTTCCTCCTCTAACTCACACTCTTCCTCCTCTTATACTCACACTCTTCCTCCTCTTATACTCATACTCTTTCTCCTCTAACTCATACTCTTCCTCCTCTAACTCACACTCTTCCTCCTCTTATACTCATACTCTTCCTCCTCTTATACTCACACTCTTCCTCCTCTAACTCACACTCTTCCTCCTCTTATACTCACACTCTTCCTCCTCTTATACTCACACTCTTCCTCTTCCTCCTCTAACTCACACTCTTCCTCCTCTTATACTCACACTCTTCCTCCTATACTCACACTCTTCCTCCTATAACTCACACTCTTCCTCCTCTTATACTCACACTCTTCCTCCTCTAACCCACACTCTTCCTCCTCTTATACTCATACTCTTCCTCCTCTTATACACACACTCTTCCTCCTCTAACTCACACTCTTCCTCCTCTTATACTCATACTCTTCCTCCTCTTATACTCATACTCTTCCTCCTCTTATACTCACACTCTTCCTCCTCTTATACTCACACTCTTCCTCCTCTAACTCTCACTCTTCCTCCTCTTATACTCATACTCTACCTCTTCTTATACTCACACTCTTCCTCCTCTTATACACACACTCTTCCTCCTCTTATACTCACACTCTTCCTCCTCTTATACTCACACTCTTCCTGCTCTAACTCATTCTCTTCCTCCTCTTATAAGCATACTCTTCCTCTTCTTATACTCACACTCTTCCTCCTCTAACTAACACTCTTCCTCCTCTAACTCACACTCTTCCTCCTCTTATACTCATACTCTTTCTCCTCTAACTCATACTCTTCCTCCTCTAACTCACACTCTTCCTCCTCTTATACTCACACTCTTCCTCCTCTAACTCACACTCTTCCTCCTCTTATACTCACACTCTTCCTCCTCTTATACTCACACTCTTCCTCCTCTAACTCACTCTTCCTCCTCTTATACTCACACTCATCCTCCTCTAACTCACACTCTTCCTCCTCTTATACTCACAGTCTTCCTCCTATACTCACACTCTTCCTCCTCTAACTCACACTCTTCCTCCTCTTATACTCACACTCTTCCTCCTCTAACCCACACTCTTCCTCCTCTTATACTCATACTCTTCCTCCTCTTATACACACACTCTTCCTCCTCTTATACTCACACTCTTCCTCTAACTCACACTCTTCCTCTAACTCACACTCTTCCTCTAACTCACACTCTTCCTCCTCTAACTCATACTCTTCCTCCTCTAACTCATACTCTTCCTCCTCTTATAATCATACTCTTCCTGTTCTTATACTCACACTCTTCCTCCTCTAACTCACACTCTTCCTCCTCTTATACTCATACCCCACAGCAGTGGTCGGTGATTGAAACCACTGCTGCACTCACCTACGATCGTCAAGCCCTTCTTTATTTACGTCTCTTTTCGGCGGACTGCTGCGGACGCATCCCTATTGAGGATTATTTCTTCAATTCACGGGCCTCCTCTATTTTTCCTGCGATCAGCTGTCACTCGACGGGCTGCTGTCTGCATCGTAAAAAGCGTGCCAGAAAACGAGGAAAACGCAGTTATTGGTTGCCTAAACACAACAGCGCCTCGGAGTCACAGCCTATCGGTCTTGTTCCAGTCCTCTCGGACTCATGGACCCCCTTTCGCCAATCGTTAAGACAATGCCGCGTCAACAGAGGTGTCGACATTCGGAACCTTCGCACTCTGGAATACGTCAAACCACCGGCTGTGCTTACGGATATCGGACCACAACAGGTGAAATTGGCGCTGGTAAACGCAAGATCCATCTGCAATAAATCATTTATTTTAAATATTTTTTTTACATCTCATGACCTGGACTTCCTATTTTTGACGGAAACCTGGCTCAATGCTGGGGAGCTGGATTCTCTGACTGATTTATCTCCAGTTGATTGTGTCTATTTTAGCTCTCCTAGGCTAGTGGGCCGCGGCGGAGGCGTGGCTACAGTTTTTAAAAAACGTTTTAGATGTAGGCTCTTGCCTGCCACCCAATATCATACATTTGAATTGCAACTATTCACAATTCAGCTATCCAGCCCAGTGACTTGTGCCCTTATTTATAGACCACCAAAATATAATAAGGACTTTATGCAGGAATTTGGGACATTTCTTTCTAATATAGTCCCGACTGTGGATAAATTGCTAATCCTGGGTGATTTTAATATTCATGTCTGCTGTCCTTCCCATCACCTGGTAAAGGAATTTCTACAACTCATTGACTTCTACAACTCACACGAACACGGACATACCATTGATCTTGTTTTAACTTATGGACTCTCAGTATGTAACATCGATATTGAGCAAAGCTGCCCGTCGGATCATATGTCCGTCATGTTTAATATAATACTGCCATATCTACCCCCTAACGACGAGAAGGATGTACACTTTTCTCGTGTGATAATTCCCTCTACTGTAATTGAGTTTTCCAATGCCTACACAGAGTCTTTAACAAGGTCTGTTTTGGAAGCCCCATCGCTTAACCTCAATACTGAGGAAATTACCATGTTGTTTAATGAGACATGTACAAATATCTTAGATTTGTTTGCACCACTAAAATCAAAGCGCTTTAAACGCAGCTCTCGCCCTTGGTTTAATCATCATACCCGGGCTCTCAGGCAGGAGTGCCGTAAAGCAGAACGTAAATGGAAAAAAGATAGGCTACATGTCTCATCTGAGATTTTCAAGAACCACCTGTCTACCTATCAGTGTGCTGTTAAAGCAGCTAAAATTGAGTACTTCTCAGATTTTATAAAGAAAAATTCACATAATCCTAAAGTACTGTTTAATACTTTTGATAAAGTGGTTAATCCGAAGCCTTCTTCACACCCAGATGCTTCCCCTGAGTTGTGCATACAATTTCTTGATTTCTTTAGGAATAAGATTGAGCTTCTATACTCTTGTATCCCCAGCTATCATGCCTCTAATTCTTCCAATTCTAGCCCTAATAATGTCCAGCTAACACATTTTAATCCAATTGATCTTATTAAAATGACAGAGTTAATTTTAAAATTGAAACCGACCACCTCACCAGCGGATATTATGCCAACACGTTTTTTTAGAGAGGTGTTAGGAGTGATTGGCCCATCTGTTTTGACTATCATGAATAGTTCATTATGCACAGGCATTATTCCATCCTGTTTTAAGCATACCGTGATTAGGCCATTTTTGAAGAAGCCAAGTCTTGATCCATCTGAGTTTAATAACTTTCGACCTATCTCCACAATACCTTTTTTGTCTAAAGTGTTGGAGAAGATTGTCTTTCTCCAACTCTCTGCATTCTTAAAAGACCAAGATCTTCTTGATAAATTTCAATCGGGATTTAGGACCCGTCATAGCACTGAAACTGCCCTCCTTAAAGTGACAAATGACCTTTTGCTCACTTTGGACTCGGGTAGCTCCGCTATTTTAATTTTGCTCGATCTAACCGCCGCCTTTGATACAATCCATCATAATATTCTTTTAGATCGTCTAAAGCAGGAGGTTGGGCTTAGCGGCATGGTCCTACGCTGGTTCTATTCATATCTTTCAAATAGGTCTGTCTCAGTTAAAATTGGCAATTACTCATCACCTTCAGTTCCATTATCATGCGGACTCCCACAAGGGTCCATACTGAGTCCTATTCTATTTTCCTTATATATGTTACCTTTGGGCTCTATTTTCAGGAAATATGAGATCACATATCACTGTTATGCTGACGACACTCAAATGCATGTCCCACTACATCCTCTTGATAAGTCTTGTTCCAATCTTATAAAGTGTCTTGATGAGGTAAAGTGTTGGATGGCTAAGAATTTTCTCCACTTAAATGAGAGCAAAACTGATGTTGTTGTTTTTGGCCCTTTTGGCTCTTCACCACTTATCTCTACTTACAGTTTTTTTGGATTGCTTAAGCACGATTTTCAAAACAGGGCCCGTGTTTTCAAAACACTACACACAGTTAGCACAACCACACACCCAATTAGCAAAACACAACAGATCCTTTGCATAATTAAACACTCTTGTAAAAACTATACACTTCTGTTTAAAAACCACACTTTGTTACCATATGAAACACACACGTTTCACATTACTATACTCTGTTCGCACGAGTTACACTCTGCTGTGATAAACCTAAAACACTTTTAGCACTTCTACTTCCCTATGATTAGATACACAAAAGAAATTTATTTGAAATATATTTTCAGAGTATATTTTGGAATATATGCAAATATTTGAAATTGGCCCAATAAATATATTTCACACTTAACATCATATATTTTTGTTATATTTCAGAATATATTTCAATGTATTTGGAATATATGCCACATATATTTTTGACACTTTTGGGGACCCATACAGAAAAAAATACTTTGAAAAATATTCTGAAATATAACAAAAAATATATGATGTTACAGTAAGTGTGAAATATATTTATTGGGCCAATTTCAAATATTTGCATATATTCCAAAATATACTCTGAAAATATATTTTACTGTAAATATATTTCTTTTGTGTATGGGTACAATCAACAAAGTACAAATATAATGTAAATTCACCAAACACTACACAAGACCAATGTTGCAGACTGAAAACTCATTTATTTCTCAACACGCCCAAAATGTTGACCTGGAGATTCATAATACTGTAACAAAATGTCACTTTACGTATTGTACTGTAAGTTTACTGTAAAAAAAAAAAAAAAAAAAAAAAAAAACCTAGACATTGTCTCTTCGCCTAGCTGGATCTGGCCAGAGAATTTCATCAACATCGCAGGCAATGTTGTCATTAGCAAGACACCTTGGAAAGAAACGTCTTGAATGACTGCTGCTTTTTATAGTGCTTATACACCTGATTGGTGTGTCTACAATTAAGCAAACAAGTGTTTGCACACCTGAAGACTGTGTTGAACCAATTGGTTGGACGGTGCGGTAATTTGACAGTCAGTGCTTTGGTATTGCAAGGAAGTGACTTCATGATAGATTTTTGTGTGTAATGTATGTTAAGTGTGCTTAGTGTTTTGCAAATCACTGTGTGTAGAGTTTTGCAACAAGTGTGAGGTTGACAATGTGCTTATAGTTGTGCAAATATGGGCTGATGTTTTGCTTCTTGAGTGTAAGGTTTTGCTAATAGTGTACTACTTTTAATTTTAGTGTGTAAGCAATCCAAAAAAACTGTATTTGGGGCCATTATCTAGAAATGTTCACCCATGTGCAAAAATTCTGGGTGTATTTTTCGACTCTGAATTAAATTTTACAAAACAAGTGAGTGCTGTGGTTAAAAGTAGTTTCTACTACTTAAGATTAATAGCGAAAATGAAACCTATGCTCTCATCGAGGGATTTGGAGACGCTCATCCATGCTTTTATACTATCTAGATTGGACTATTGTAACGTGATATATTTGGGACTCTCTCAGTCATTGCTGAACCGATTGCAGCTGGTTCAAAATGCCGCTGCCAGACTATTGACCAATACGAGAAAGAGCGATAGAATCACCCCAATTCTAACATCCCTTCAATGGCTACCTATCAGATTTCGGATTGATTTCAAGACTTTAATATTCATTTTTAAAATTTTAAATGATCTCGCACCCTCCTATTTATCTGATCTTATTATTTTGCACCAGCCAGTAAAGAATCTGAGATCGGCAGATAAATTATCGCTCCAGGTACCGCGGTCCCGACTCAAGCGGAAAGGTGATCGAGCCTTTTCGACAGCCGGTCCTAGGTTATGGAATTCCTTACCTCTTGCCATCCGCTCCTTCCCCACGTTGCATTCTTTTAAAACGGCTTTAAAGAAGCACTTTTATAGTTTGGCATTTAATTCCGACCCTGGAGAGACCTAAATATATTAATTTTATGTTGTTGTGTTTTGTATTCTCTTTGTTTGGTTTTATTGATGGAATTGTACAGCACTTTGGGCTGCACTTGAGGCAGTAGAAATGTGCTATATAAAAAACTAAACTAAACTAAACTAAACTAATCTTCAATGCAACATTTTGAGTCAATTTAGGCACTTGAAACTGTCTTGTATTTTGTACAGTTGGTTTCCTCTCATCATTAGAAATAAGTGTGAACAATTTTGAGTCGTTGTGTGTAAACGATGACAACTGTGTTGTACTTGTGTTTAACTTTAGCCTGCCTGTGTTTAGTGTTTTGAAACATAAGTGCATCACAGTGAGAATGTGTTTTAATGAGTGAGAATGTGTTTTGAGTTTTGCAAAAAGAGTGCATGAGATTTGCAAACAGTGTTTTAATGACCTGAACTTGTTTAATGTTTTACAGAAAGAGTGATTTATTCGACAAATTGGTTTAGGTTATTGAGAATTTGGTTCAGAGAAGTGGGTTTAGTGTTTTAGCAATTCAGACAAACTGTAAATCCTGGAATATGACTAAATAAATATTTAACATACACATTCACTTCCGAGAACAAGAGCAAAAGATATTCACGATCTAGTGCTAGAGCAGGGCTGCAAACTGTCACACATTCAGCCTGAGACTCTAATCGACACGTTTCACACACTCTCACGCCACACACACATTTTCTCACGCAGAGAAAAATCGCACTGACACTGACCAGAGGTGTATAGTCCAGGGGTCAGAAAGTAGAAGTCCTGCCATATGTTTATTCCACCCATGAACTCAGAAGCTGATTTCACTAATTAGTTCTCCTGGCTGAATTAGCAAATCCAGGTGATTGGAACAAAATACTGAGGAGGACTTTTACTTTCTGAACCTGGACTTTACACCTCTGACACTGAGAGACAAGACAGAGCTGGTTACTTTTAATATGAAACAAATTCTCAGCCCTCAGATTCTGTCAATTTTATTTCGAAATTAAAACAATAAATATCGTTTTGGTGGTGTAAATGTGACGTGGCAGATCGCTGTAGAGCCTCAGTTCAAGCGGCACGTGAACCGATCATCAACGAATGAACAATAGGTAGGCTATGTTGAAAGATACAGTAAAACTTACTGAAATGTATATGCCTCTGTAGTCGCATAGATTCAAATACTCGTATATTGTTATTCATATGTTTTATTATTATGTATTGTTGGTTACCATTTATTAAGTAGGCTATAGATGTTTATGTTAACATCACTTAAACCTGCGTGTACTGGCGAGTGACACTAGGGGGCAGTGGTGAGCCGCAGGGCGTTTCACTTTTTGACATGAAGGAGTCACACTGCCAGCTACTATGGCCCTGTCCCAAATGGCCCACTCCGGACTAATGGACTTCCTCAGAGTCCACACTTTGGTGACGTCATGTAGTGCAGACCTATAATATAATATAATATAATATACCTATTTATTACTGTCTTTGTTGAATTTGCAGATTGTACAGCGTTTGACAGAAATAAAAATGATGTGTCACCAGAAAACACAGCCTCTTCTGTGTGTGCAACACCTCATACATAATATCGATCAATCAGTGATTTTCAGCCGCGGAAAGAAGTCAATAAAACAGCTGGAGAACAAGAATATCACATAACGTTACATAACGCTGGAGAAGCAGAACATTACATTTACCCCAGGAAAGCCATTTAATGACCATAGCACGTTAATTGGCTTGAAAAATTTGCTATAGAGACCATTTGCTAAATATGTGCACTTTATTAGCCTACATATTTATTACATTTTTACCTATATCACTACAATATTATAATGTTATTATAATAAAAAACACATTATATTTAATTAGAGTTGTTATTTTTAATCATTAATAATAATAGCTGACAGGGCTCTGTATGAATACAGCAATGTGTGAGATTAGTTTTTTCTTGAGAAAAATGTACATGTATCTACTGTACATAATATCATCCAAATTAATCGATATTGAATCAAGATCGGAATCAAATCACAAGAATTGAATTCGTGATAGAGATTGAAAAAATTGAAATCATGAAATTTGTGTCAAGCAATAATAATAATTAAATTAAACAGTAGCCTACCAGTCATTGTACCATGTAAACATTTTAAGGTGTTGTCACTAAACTTCTAAAATTCTGTTATTTTAAATAATACAATTCTGATGTTTTGCCAATCACAATAAAAGTTTTTTTTTTTTTTTTACACCCCATCAATCCGCCTTCCATAATTCTCCCTTTAAACTAAACTCAAAAGTTGGCAGCCCTGTCCTACAGTGATCTTTTGATGAGCTTTGATGGATGGTGTTGCAGAAAAGCAGAAGTAAATGTACAGAGACAGAGTGAAGAGAGAAACACAAACAACATGACGCACTCTCAAATAATGAAATATATGAAAAATAATCAAAGTTGATTTATTAAATACCCAATGACATCTGAACTTTGAGAAAGTCCCTCCCCCTAAACCATGTGACACTGACTAGCAAGTAGCGAAAGACTATTGGACATTTCTAAAAGGGACGAGCGTTTGACATGTTCAACACAAACTTCCTGTTTCAGAGAGAAATATGTGAGAACAGAACAGAAGAAAGTGCAGATCAGCCGCTCATGAGGCCTTAAATAAAACATCAGTGTTTCTAATGTGAATGTAAGAGAGACTCACCGTGAATCATGAGCAGAAAGAAGATCCGAGGAAGAGGGGGAGCCATTCTAACCCACATCAGCATAACATATGTCTATAATACAGATACATATACAATACACATCGTTTCAAAGCAGCTTTACAGAAAATACACAAGTCCACATTACAATTTAGAGTGATCTGTTATCAGAGGAAACTGTCTAAGATGTGCATTTCAGAAATGTACATATACAAAGTCACAGTTAGCTAAAAATTTATTCATTTAAACAATGTAATAATTTCAGGCAGAAACAATGAGCTCATTGAAGTAATGAATACTTGCTTTAATATATTCATCACTTAAACAAGTATATGTAAATCACCCTATTCTTAACATTTCTCATGTAAAGACACGTATGTTATATGAGCAATAATCATTTAAGTAAGAGTGTGTTTGTCTTACCGTGTTGAAGCCCATCAGATCAACAGCAACCAAATGACTGACTGTTTTAACACAAGCACTTTAGCTTTACAGGGAAGCTTTGTGTGGTTAACAGTTTATTAATAACCAGTGACGGAAATATCACAGTCCCTCCCTCAACAAGAGAACAACATTACTGAACTAAACCTACTTAAAGAAAAACGATGATCTTTTTCTGTAATTTGAAGATGAATAATTGTGAGGATGAATGAAGATGAATGATAGTGATTTACAGGTGAGGCTCATCAAGGTTGATGTCAGACGCAGGAGATGGTGACCTCTGGTGGCAGTTTGAGGGATTGAACGAGCACATATGAGACGAGATGTGTCAGACTGCAGAACTATATACGTGACAGCAGTTTCAGGCCAGCAGCTTCAGACCGGACGTTAGGAGCTGACGATCACCTAAAGCCTGCTTTATACCAGAGATGGTCTTATTACTGGGAGAGACAAGGATCATACCATTGGAAAAAGTGTAACGGCTAACTTGGATCACGTGTGCCTTGAAAACCAGTCACATTACAGCCTTGACATCTGTGTCTGAAATCGCCCCCTATACCCTCAATAGGGCATTATTTGAGGGAACAGCCATTTGTAGTGGTGTCTGAAACCATAGTGGACGTTATCGAGTTCACTCATTCAATCCCACAATGCACCGCAATAACAAGTGCACAACAGATACTAGCTGTGTCCCAATTCAGGGGCTGCATCCTCCGTAGGCCGCATTTGAAGGCCGATTGCGTCACAGCGGCGCAACGAAGGCTGTCCAAATTCGAAGGATCCTTCTAATGCGGGAAACCATCAGTGTTGCCAAGTCCGAGGTTTTCCCACGGAATTGGGATACTTTAAAGTTGTTGCCACAGTAAAAAAAAAATTCTGCGGGGTGATTTCCACTCCTGTAAGTACGATTTCGGAACTCCAACACGCCAAAACATCTCTCAGACGCACAAATCCAGTGGAGAATTCAGCCGCTCGATGGAGAAGAGCCGATGGGTTTTTTGGGCTACTTGTGTTGCACAGACCTTGCAACCCTGCCTACCGTCCTTCTTTCCCCGGGCCGTGAAGGACAGAACGAGGAACAGCAGCAGCCAAGAGGAACGAGACCGAGAGGATGAGCTGATCGAGCTATGTCCTCCCTCGAGCTAGAGAGGACATGAAGTTTCAGAGAGAGACAGAGGAGATCACAGGAGAGCAGGGAGAGAATGCACAGATTGTTTTCTCTTCTTGACAGATTAAACAAACTTTTGCGTATGTGAATTAAAATTTGTAAATTAAAAAATCGTATGCATTATTGTTATGTGAGTTATAGTTTGTAAATGAAAAAAAAAATAATTTGATGTGCATTGTTTATTTTTGTAATGCAAGTTATGACTTGAAAATGTAATACATCAATTATTCTGTAATGTTCTTGTCAATGAATTTGTACATTTGATAGAAAATAAATTGTTCTATACATTTTTACTTACAGTACTTTTTACAACTATTTACAAGATAAGTTACATTTAAAATACGAAAAACAAAATAAAAGTTTAAATTAACAGTATACATTTTACATTTACATTTACCTGACGCTTTAATCCAAAGCGACTTACAATTGCTATATATGTCAGTGGTCACACACCTCTGGAGCAACTAGGGGTTAAGTGTCTTGCTCAGGGACACACTGGTGTCTCACAGTGGATTCGAACCCGGGTCTCTCACACCAAAGGCATGTGTCTTATCCATTGCGCCACCACCACCCCTATACATAAAACAGATCGTAAGAAAATATTTTTCTGTAGACTGTTATTGAGCTGAGCAGGAGATCCTGGATGAGCTGCACAACAGAGACACTGGTAAAGCCTCTGCTGGAGGGACATCATCTGGGATCAGTGCATATTTCCACTATCATCATCTGGGATCAGGGCATATTTCCACTGTCATCATCTGGGATCAGGGCATATTTCCACTGTCATCATCTGTCATCATCTGGGATCAGGGCATATTTCCACTGTCATCATCTGGGATCAGTGCATATTTCCACTATTATCATCTGGGATCAGTGCATATTTCCACTGTCATCATCTGGGATCAGTGCATATTTCCACTGTCATCATCTGGGATCAGTGCATATTTCCACTGTCATCATCTGGGATCAGTGCATATTTCCACTGTCTTCATCTGGGATCAGTGCATATTTCCACTGTCATCATCTGGGATCAGTGCATATTTCCACTGTCATCATCTGGGATCAGTGCATATTTCCACTGTCTTCATCTGGGATCAGTGCATATTCCCACTGTCATCATCTGAACTCAGTGCATATTTCCACTGTCATCATCTGGGATCAGTGCATATTTCCACTGTCTTCATCTGGGATCAGTGCATATTCCCACTGTCATCATCTGAACTCAGTGCATATTTCCACTGTCATCATCTGGGATCAGTGCATATTTCCACTGTCATCATCTGGGATCAGTGCATATTTCCACTGTCATCATCTGAACTCAGTGCATATTCCCACTGTCATCATCTGGGATCAGTGCATATTTCCACTGTCATCATCTGTCATCATCTGGGATCAGGGCATATTTCCACTGTCATCATCTGGGATCAGTGCATATTTCCACTATTATCATCTGGGATCAGTGCATATTTCCACTATTATCATCTGGGATCAGTGCATATTTCCCCTATCATCATCTGGGATCAGGGCATATTTCCACTGTCATCATCTGGGATCAGTGCATATTTCCACTCTCATCATCTGTCATCATCTGGGATCAGGGCATATTTCCACTGTCATCATCTGGGATCAGTGCATATTCCCACTGTCTTCATCTGGGATCAGTGCATATTTCCACTGTCTTCATCTGGGATCAGTGCATATTTCCACTGTCTTCATCTGGGATCAGTGCATATTTCCACTGTCATCATCTGGGATCAGGGCATATTTCCACTGTCTTCATCTGGGATCAGTGCATATTTCCACTGTCTTCATCTGGGATCAGGGCATATTTCCACTGTCTTCATCTGGGATCAGTGCATATTTCCACTGTCTTCATCTGGGATCAGTGCATATTTCCACTGTCTTCATCTGGGATCAGTGCATATTTCCACTGTCATCATCTGGGATCAGTGCATATTTCCACTGTCATCATCTGTCATCATCTGGGATCAGGGCATATTTCCACTGTCATCATCTGGGATCAGTGCATATTTCCACTATTATCATCTGAACTCAGTGCATATTCCCACTGTCATCATCTGGGATCAGTGCATATTTCCACATTCATCATCTGTCATCATCTGGGATCAGGGGCTCGTTCTTCGTACGTCGCTAACTCAGTTAGCTGGATTTGATTGTTGACGATTTGGCATGATCTTGGATTGTTTGGTTCTTCGACGCTCATCCTGGACTTGCTGTCATAGCAACAGGTGCGCAATCTTAAACCTGCTCGGGAGCAGGCTTATTTCATGTAAACAGGATTAGATCCCGGCTTCATAAGCGGAGCTGATACGGGAAGTCCAGCGCAGCGCGATAGTGCACTTTCTGAGATTGAAATTTTTTTCTCGTGACTCGTGAGATTGTCGTTTACATTATTAATTTGTTGGAAACGCACATTATTTTCGACTTGTCGGAGTCGGGCTTTAACTACAGCACAAACTGTTTGCATTGCCCTGAGATTATTTGCGAGTGGCTCTTTCCTTTACACTATTGGAGCAGAGAACTTGATGGAAAGTGCTGTCTGTCGTGTCATTCGGAGTTTACCTGGCGCTTTTAGGTTTAAAAAACAGTTTTAGGTTTTTAAGACCCAATGTTGTAAAGCAGTTTTTTTAAAGCAGTTTTTTTTTTTTTTTTTTTTGCCTATCATTTTTTATGAAGATCATGCAATCATGACCATGCCGATTACAGTATGTCACTCAGGCTTCACTAACGTGATTGGTACCATAGACTATAGGCTTCCATAGACTGCCATCAAGGCCTCAATGAAGGGGATTATGTGAACAGAAAGGGGGTTCAGCCGGTTCACAATGTAAATGTGCAGCCCAGTTACTATTGGGAGTCTTCATATTCCAGATTAATAATATTATATCAAATAAAAAAAGTCAGTTGACTAAAATCTTCCATATCACAAATGTGAAAGCAAAATGGCCAGGATCTGTGCATGACTTAAGAATTTTCAGAGATTCCCATTTATGCACATTATTTGAAAGTGGTAAGGAAAGTCCCACAATTAAATATCAAGCTCACTGTATTACATACACTTATGCTGATCCTAACAGAACTGCATTTCTTCATAGGTGATTATGACATGTTCCTGCCAGCAGACAGGTGTTTATGACCCCATTCCCTGACCCAAACCAGTTACAATGCAGTAGCCAGGACAAGGGCACACAATGAAATGAACTTTGGCTAACTAAAGGGAAGATTTCAGTGTCTGATAAGTCTGAGGTTTGCACACCTGACAGGGCCTGTGACATTGCTGCATGTGCCATATTACACAACATTGCCAAAAAAAAAAAAAAAAAAAAAAACTTTTCATTATAATATAATGAAAAGTTTAATAAAAGACCAATATACTTAGTTCCTTGAGTTTTATTTCAATTGTTCTTTGTAAAGAAAAGCCAGTGTTCAAGTGCCTGCAACAAGAGATATTAGACACATGCCTCATGCAACAAATAAAAAGGAAAAGTTGGCTATACACTGCCCACCTGTAGGCCTATGTCTCCTCTGTGTGTGCAGACTCTTCTGTAGGCCTTTCTGTAGATGTGGAATCCTGCAACTTATATTGCTGCCATAAAGCATACAAGTATAAATGAAGTAAAGTTATTTATGCACTTGCAGGTAGGCTAGTTCCTCCATATGACAGTTATCTGAGAGGGTTTATTCACTGTCCAGTGAAATGGAAACAAATGGACATTACAAAGTCTTATACTTTCTTTCCTTTGGAAAGTTATAAAAAAAATGTCCACTTACTGCACATATTTCAGCCACCACTTTCTTGGGAACAGATACAAGTGTTGGTGTATTATGTAAAAGTGCACAAAAGAGGAAAACACAATGCCATTATATGAACTACACTCTGGAAAAATATTTTTACATTAATATAAGTTTATTAGTTTTGTCAAAGCAATTCATCATTACTCAAGATTTAACAGTTGAAATGACTATACAGCCTTAATTTAATGCAGCAAAAATTATTTTACAGTGTAGGCTACTAAGATCTTTTCTTCTTTTTTTTTTTTTTGCTCAGCCTTTTTCTTGGTTGCTTTTATAAACAGCCAACCATTTATTTAACAGTGTCTTTTATAAAAGAGACTATAATATAACAAAAAAATTACCATTATGTAGAATATTTTTGTACTTCACTTTTGTTTGTTCCCATGTTCTAGTGTGGTGACTGACATTACAATGAACAAAGTAATTATGCAATTATTCAAATACAAAAATATAGGCTAATAAGTGATAAAAACATCTAGCATGGCCACATCTAACGGATTTAAATTGTCTGCTACTTTTTGCCAGCCCTCTCTCCTGGCTTTTGCAGACTTTGAGGTGTTCCCTGGCGTTTTAATTAAACATTAAAATTCAGAATAAACTTCGACTATTAGTTCTTGCTCTGCTGCGGAGAAAAACTGTGCGCGCTCTTTGGCCACGCTGAACAGCCAATAGCAGCGTTGCTGATCAATGTTTCTACTATCGATACATGTCCCCTTTTAACCCAGCGCATGAACGCGCAATTATCTCAGATAACTCAATCCAGCGATACTAATCCTATCCGGCAAGTGTGTTCGAAGAACCGAGTTAGCCAGATCATGATTAGCACGATGATATTATCTTGGATGTGTCATTTGATCTCGGATGTAATAAGCAACGTACGAAGAACGAGCCCCAGGGCATATTTCCACTGTCATCATCTGGGATCAGTGCATATTTCCACTATTATCATCTGGGATCAGTGCATATTTCCACTATTATCATCTGGGATCAGTGCATATTTCCCCTATCATCATCTGGGATCAGGGCATATTTCCACTGTCATCATCTGGGATCAGTGCATATTCCCACTGTCTTCATCTGGGATCAGTGCATATTTCCACTGTCTTTATCTGGGATCAGTGCATATTTCCACTGTCTTCATCTGGGATCAGTGCATATTTCCACTGTCATCATCTGGGATCAGGGCATATTTCCACTGTCTTCATCTGGGATCAGTGCATATTTCCACTGTCTTCATCTGGGATCAGGGCATATTTCCACTGTCTTCATCTGGGATCAGTGCATATTTCCACTGTCTTCATCTGGGATCAGTGCATATTTCCACTGTCTTCATCTGGGATCAGTGCATATTTCCACTGTCATCATCTGGGATCAGGGCATATTTCCACTGTCTTCATCTGGGATCAGTGCATATTTCCACTGTCTTCATCTGGGATCAGGGCATATTTCCACTGTCTTCATCTGGGATCAGTGCATATTTCCACTGTCTTCATCTGGGATCAGTGCATATTTCCACTGTCTTCATCTGGGATCAGTGCATATTTCCACTGTCTTCATCTGGGATCAGTGCATATTTCCACTCTCATCATCTGTCATCATCTGGGATCAGGGCATATTTCCACTGTCATCATCTGGGATCAGTGCATATTCCCACTGTCTTCATCTGGGATCAGTGCATATTTCCACTGTCTTCATCTGGGATCAGTGCATATTTCCACTGTCTTCATCTGGGATCAGTGCATATTTCCACTGTCATCATCTGGGATCAGGGCATATTTCCACTGTCTTCATCTGGGATCAGTGCATATTTCCACTGTCTTCATCTGGGATCAGGGCATATTTCCACTGTCTTCATCTGGGATCAGTGCATATTTCCACTGTCTTCATCTGGGATCAGTGCATATTTCCACTGTCTTCATCTGGGATCAGTGCATATTTCCACTGTCATCATCTGGGATCAGTGCATATTTCCACTGTCATCATCTGTCATCATCTGGGATCAGGGCATATTTCCACTGTCATCATCTGGGATCAGTGCATATTTCCACTATTATCATCTGGGATCAGTGCATATTTCCACTGTCATCATCTGGGATCAGTGCATATTTCCACTGTCATCATCTGTCATCATCTGGGATCAGGGCATATTTCCACTGTCATCATCTGGGATCAGTGCATATTTCCACTATTATCATCTGGGATCAGTGCATATTTCCACTGTCATCATCTGTCATCATCTGGGATCAGGGCATATTTCCACTGTCATCATCTGGGATCAGTGCATATGTCCACTATTATCATCTGGGATCAGGGCATATTTCCACTGTCATCATCTGGGATCAGTGCATATTTCCACTATTATCATCTGGGATCAGTGCATATTTCCACTATCATCATCTGGGATCAGTGCATATTTCCACTGTCATCATCTGGGATCAGTGCATATTTCCACTGTCATCATCTGGGATCAGTGCATATTTCCACTGTCATCATCTGGGATGAGTGCATATTTCCACTGTCATCATCTGGGATCATTGCATATTTCCACTGTCATCATCTGGGACCAATAAACCCCTCTGATAGATAAAACTACTCTGATATTCAGATATACACTCTGTGAATGAACATCCAGTGAACAATAATGGCTGGACTGTGATTGTTTGGTATATATTGTATAGTAAGTGTATATTTTAGTTTTAGATAATGACAATGTATTTGAAATAAAGCTTGTTGAATTGCACAACTTGAAAAAAATATGCATTGCATTAACCGTGCTTGCATTTTAAGGCAGTGTATTTTTTAAATAAATCAGTTTTTGTGAATGAATGACTCTGTAACTGTTGCTCTGTTGTCCTGCTGGTGAGGTCGACTAACAGCAGATGGAGATTTTATATCAGTACTCTACTGATATTCCTGCAGATCCCGGATGTGAAATGTGGAATTTTCTGTCGAATTTGAACCACTTGTGTAAGCGAATTTGTGTAAACGAATTTGTAAACCGAAAATTGTCTGTCGAATATTATAGGTTGTTTTTTTTTAAACCGAATGAATATTTTGGTGAAGTGAAGTCTGAAATGTGAATATGGATTATTGCATTTTTATAATGAAAATGTGTGTGAAATGTTTTGAATTGAAATATTCACAGCTTAATTATACAACCATGTTGAATTTCCATTACGGACACGCCCCGCCCCTCGACTACTCATTATTTTAGACTTATTAATGATCGACATGAGAAATTGACAAAAATGCCCATCCCTTATACAAACAAGAACACTGAGATCAGTAACTGTAACTTCAGCCAGATGGCGCTTTTTCTCAGTGTTTAATTTAGTACTGAGTCATGGGAGGTCTATGATTCTGTGTCATACTATAAAAACCCTTTCTAACAGCCCTCTTGCACACAGAGAACATTCAGCATAAAGAAGACTGAACTCAACTCACAATGAAGATCCTCCTCATCTTCTTCACTTTCTCCCTGATCTCAGGTCAGAGCTTTTCTCTTTCATCACTGCAGTAATGATGCTGTTTTCTGTTCATGAGGTTTCTGATCACAGTATCAATCTGATTGACAGGTGCAGTGAGATGCGTCAGTGTCACTGGATATTCTGGAGGAAGTCTTCTTGTTGATTCTGGGAAACTTTGGTACAGATACTCCACTAAATATATGGCCAAATTACCTGAGTGGAGAACAATAATAAATTATAGGATACATGATAAATGGATTAATGAAGGACGATTCACTATGAATTCTAATGCCTTCAATTTCTCTGTCTCTCCTCAGGTTTCTCAAACTGGTTACGATTATGAGGACATTAAAGACACTCACAAACAATTACCCACAAACCCCTCTGATTCTTACAATACTTGTTATAGAGACTTTTGGACTGTTAGGTTTTTGTAAGGCACTGGATGAGTAAACCCCCCTGGGTGCCAGTCAGAGCACCAATAATGAGGAGACAGGTAATCAAGTTTAGTCTGTGTATTAGCAGGGAAAGGTAGGGCCACAGATGTACAGTGACAGATGTAGATAGTCTGCAAAAATAAGTACAATAAAGAGATAAGTGAAATGGAAGTGAAACTAAAATACATACAACAGCAAACATTCACGGTTGCATAGTGAAATCAAAGTATTCCTAATTCACATCAGTGATATTTCTTTCATAAACATACAAATAAATGAAGGAAAGAGGGTATTCCACAGAGAACTACAAGCAATAAGTGATAACGTGTCACTATAAATATACAGCTCCCATATAGATAGAATGGTGACGTATATGAACTGTATTTACATAAACATAATGCTAATCACTGATTCTGTATTGTAGCTTCTAGACAGAACAACATGGTATCATTAAAACATTGTTAGGAACCAATAACACTGATTTACATCCAAGTTATGAATGAATAATCGCAAATATGAAAATATCAGTAAACTGAATACCACAGAATGATCGTTACAGGGCATGTTTGGGCATGTTCGTCTGAAAACAGACGCATATAACACGAAAGCAATCACTGTTAACACAAATATAAATACAATCGGCTTACTTTGTGGTCAGTGACTAACACCTTGATGTTCAATCTGTAGCAATCCCCACAACCAAACTAGGATCGTCATTCTTTCAGCCAGCAGCTCGAATAGATTGCACGAACACAGCAAACAACGACAGCTTAACGAACTACGCTGCCCTCTTTCGTCATACTACTATGACTACAGTTTCATAATTAACCCCCTGAGGTCTACGGTATCGCCGGCGATACCAGCTCGCTTTTTTTTTGCAGTGTAAAAGAAACTCATAAATACTCTGTTGACTTTGATTTTCCATAGGAGTTTCATACATCAATCGATTCTGTTAAATGTGTATTATTTTTGTGTATACTCACAATAAAAACAAAGTGTTGTGCTTTTTGCCAAATAAAGAAAAATAAACACGAAGCGAGTTCTGCCTTCTCTCTGCCAGTGAAGTCCATTCTGAAACGCGTCCGAAAATTAACAATAACTCAGCGAATACTCAGTCAAACAGGCATACAAAGACACAGGCATGAAGCTTGAATTCTCGTCTTTTAAATGAAGTAATTTATATAAAAAGCTAATATCTTCATCTTGTGAAATCTGTATTAAAAGAGAGCGATTCCAGTCGAGCTCATCTCATCTCATTACGTTATAATCGGCCCCGCCCACGGAGAGCGCGCGCTATTCAAACGCAAATGACTGAGACGATCCCATACAAACTGTGAACGCCCACATATCAGCTCGAGAAAACACATCAAGTTTATTCAGATAAGTGTAGTTGTCTACACTGTCTCGCAGCGCTGTGAGGAATAATAATAATGGAAAACTTACCTCAGAAGTGCTGGTATTTCGAGGAGCAACGGATGGAATAATGTAGTAAGTTTTTTTTTTCATTCTCAAGTAAATCGCGTTTCTGTGTGAATGAATGAACGCAGAGACGCGCTGTTTACCACAACTCGCAAAAAGACGGTTTACATTTGAATTGCGTTTCTGTGTGTGAATAAATGATCTGCTTTTAGCAAACTATTTTGCTATACTGAGTAAAATCGATTGAAATATGTTGAAATAAAATGTATTTGTATAAGCAACGTATTAAACTGCAAATTAACATTTATATTCCTTATAATAAAAACGAAAGACCTATGTTACAGACATATGAAAGACAACATTTCGTTGATTAGTTTTGGATAGATTACACATTTTTACTGTAAAATATCTGCCACCTCAAATAAGCTTTTGTTTGCCAATTTTTGCTAATATGTTAAATATAGTATGTTTTGTCAATGTAGGCTATATTCGAAGTTTGAAATATGTATGATAAAATGTATACTTTAGTTTTTACAAAGAAAGATTACACTTCAATTGTTGTTGTAATTGTAACCTTTTTAATAAAAAATATATATATTTACAAGGTAGATGTAAACAAATTTTAAAAGGTAAATATAAGCATTTTCTTTAAATAATTTTTATTGTGTTTTATTATTGACAAATTTGGGGAGAGGATACATATTCCAAAACTGAAAATACAGTATGAGAATTAACTGCACAATTAATAGACATGTTTTCCTTGGATATTATACAATTTGCAAGCAAAATTTGTGAAAAAAAAAAAAATGACATGCTTCCAACTGTGAACCAATTTGGTAGAATATATATATATATATATATATATATATATATATACTGTATATATATTGCTCTTGCATTCTTTCTTGTGGCTATAGGTGACACACCTGAATGAATGGCTCATTAAGTATGCGGGCCCCATTGTCTCATGAGGTGTGAACCACTACATATGCATGATGCTGTTGAATGGTTGACGCCCCTTGCGCATATTGCCTTTACAAACAAAAAGTGTTTTACAAGATTTAAATCAATGTATTGTGTTATGTGAATGATAAGGGCAGGATGATTTTCACATCATTTTGAAGAAAAAACTCTAGGCAAAGACATCAATTAGTCAAAAGTCTTATTGACACGTATTTAGTATGTGTTTTGTGGCCTTATTTCAGAAACTTTAGTTTTTAGTTTTTTCAATAACCATGCATAAACATTATTCTCTCAAAAATACAAACATGTACATGCATGTTGCTCACATATTATGGTAGCCCTGTTTGTGCTAAATAGAGTGTAATTATACCTTTGCCATTAATATGTTTATAAGCAACTGAAAAAAGCACAAATGTCAGGGCATGTCAGAACATCTCAAGGACCCCAAAAACCCCTCAGACCTCAGAGGGTTAAAGTCCCTTTGCAGGAGCCTTCAATACAGCCGCCCCCAAAGATGCAAAGCATCTTTGCTTCCATGAAAGGCGACTTAACCAGTCAGTGCTGGGGGCCTATCCTTTGGTAATGCCGGCAGGATTACCAGGCGGGCTACCGGTCGGGTATACACTTGACCCTTTATCTGCACATCAGCGGACCTGACATGACCATCGGGGCTTTGGTAGGTCTTGATCACTTGTCCTACAGGCCATAGGCTCCGAGGTAGTTGGGGGTCCACAATCATCACAACCGTCCGTTCCTTTAGGTTGGGAGGAGAGGCCTGCCATTTCTGCCGGGTTTGGAGACTAGGGAGGTAGTCCCGTATGAACCTGGACCAGAAACGATCCGCTATGATCTGGGAGTGTCTCCAGTGACGGCGACTCAACATCTCTGACTCGGGGTACACGGCTTGAGGCAGAGATCCATCGGGCCGCCCCATGAGGAGACTATTTGGTGTCACCGGGTCAGCATCAGCCACGTCTGACGATACATAGCCCAAGGGTTTCGAGTTCAGAATGGCTTCTACTTCCAACAAGACCGTCATTAAGACCTCCTCCGGAACTGACTGTGGACCCAAAACTGTGTATAAGGCTGATTTAACTGACCTTACCTCCCTCTCCCAAACTCCACCAAAGTGAGGGGCAGATGGAGGATTAAAGTGGAAGTGGATTCGTTGGCGGGCAAGTTGACGCTGCAGGTCAGGAAGCAGTGCGGCATAAGCTTCCCGTAACTCCCTTTGACCCCCGCGGAAGTTCGTACCTTGATCCGACCATAATTCTGCAGGTGTTCCTCTTCTCGCGATAAACCTTCTAAGGGCCATAAGGAATGAGTCACTACTCATGCTCGGGAGTAGGTCCAAATGCACAGCTCTTGTGGTCAGGCATTTAACCTGTTAAGCTGCACCAGTGCGTCGGCGCACTGAAGCGTTTTTTTATTTATTTAGTTCAAAGTTACTATCAGATTAAATGTTTTACCTTGACAAACTATACATCATTAAAAAGATATAAGACTCAAGTTTCAGTATTTGACAACTATTGTATTCTGAGAAACTTATAGTGACAGTTATGTCTTAATTTGTGTCAGGAGTTATGAAATGAAAAAATGCGTTGATCCCTTTAATATGAATTATGACCGTCAGCTGGTCCATTCAGAAAAAAAAACTCCGTGCTGTTGTCATGACAGCGATTCACAAAACAACGTCCCTCAGGGCTTTTAGCTCAAAAATGTGCAGACTTGGAGAAATATTGATATATTCTCATAGATTTACATCATATTTCTATAGACAGGAATAATATTTCTTGAATTTATACCCAAATGCGTCGATGTAATCATTATGAGCGCTTCTTACTGAGATGTGCTGTGTTTTCAATTCATACCAATAGCCTGAGGGCGCTATATGCACAAAAATACTCCATATATGGAACATGAAGAAGAGACATAATCATGTGACCTTCAAGGACGTCACTGATAGCAGCTACACACAAAGCTAACACAGAGATCGCTGTAATATGCAGATATAGACATTTTGAAGACAATAAACATGATTGCAAATGATATTTGATATTTGAGTGTTCTTCAAGCAATGCCAGGTATTTTTATAATAATAGATTATATTTATAATGTAATGCTAATCGATATAGACTTTATCATCGTGCATACTATAAATAATATATTTTCTTTCAGATTTTTTTAAAATCTGAAGCCAAATTAGATCACAGAAGATTATTTAAAACAATCGACTTGAGTTATGAAATAAGTTTGAAGCACAAACATAGTTTTAATCTCATAAATGGTCGTGTATTGATGGTGTGCTAAGCTAACATGCTAGCTAGCTCAGGTGCACCTGTCACCTAGAAGTTATTCTTTTATGGTTTTTTTTTTCTAAATAGTAATGCTTTTCTGAAATGTTTTAGTGCATTTGATACAGTTTCAAATATAAGTGAGAACTTTGATAAAATAAATTAGGGACTGAAACCCTATGAATAGCCTGTGAATAGCCAGTCGTTAGTAACTATAATGCAGACAAAAGATATGCATATTTAGATCCATAACCAGGCTGGAGGTGTGTGAATGTGTACTGGGGAGACTGAGACTGAATGGGGCTCGTTTGCACCACAAAACAATAGAGACAATAGACTGAATAGATTACTTAGATGATGACTAAACATCAGTAGCATTTTTAGAGTCTAATCAAAATAAAGTAATTTGACATGATCTTGAAAAACATTTAACCAAATACAGAGTTTTAGACTTATCATTTTCAGATTTTAAATATAACATGGTCACACATATGGCTTTAGCTGCAGTGCATTTCTAGATTGCTCCAGGGCCCACTTCAATTTTATTTTCATGAATATGTTTAATAAAAATAAATTTCTAATAACTTTACAAAACTTTGAAGCTATTTAAAAAATGTTTTTTTCATTATGACAATAATTAATCTACATTTACAATAAACTACCAGGTGTCAGCTTTCAAATGAGATCATACTTGTGCTTTTAGTGCAAAGGGTTCATGAACTGTATGTGTTTCAGTTTGGGTATGTCATTTCTGGGGATTTTTCAAAAGTGGCGTTGCAGCTTAACAGGTTAAAGAGAATACCCCAACGCTTCTCGGTACGTCTCCCAATTTTGACTAACAGGGGGCCAAAGCAATCCACTCCACAAGAATGGAAGGCAGGCTTATAAAGTTGTAATCGCGCAGAAGGTAAATCCGCCATTTTAGGGATCGTCGGTTGGGCCCTCCACCGTTGACATTCTGGGCAGTCGCGCTGAAACCGCCGGATTGCTTCGCGGCCTCTGAGAATCCAGTAGTATCTCCGGATCTCCCCGAACAACCTTTCCGATCCAGGGTGATGTAACTGGTCATCATAATGCTGAATGATCAAACGTGTGACGGGGTGACTAGAATCCAGGACCAGAGGATGTAAAATGGAATCTTCAAAGCCGGACACTCTGCGCAAACGACCTCCCACCCTCATCAGACCGCTTGACGGATCTATTTCAGGAGCTAGGGTAATTAGTCGACTCCCAGACCTTACTGGCTTTCCAGTCTCTAGCAGTTTATAATCCTCAGGGAAGGATTCCTGCTGCACCTGTTTGAGGATACGGACCTCAGCCTGGCGGTAATCCTCAGCTCCTGGAGAAGTCTCTGAATCCAAGTTGGGCCGAAGTTCTTGTGTTGTAACATCCAATAGTTCTTGCCAGGTGTTATAGTTCCATCCATCCATGTTGCCAGAAGAGGGAGACAAGGTATGGATCCCACAGAAGGTGGATTTCCGCAGTTCAACTTGGTCTATCTTGGGCTCAGACTTGGGGATTACTGGCCATTCTTTGGTGTCCCGAAGGAGGAAAGCGGGTCCTTGGGACCATCGGTTTGGTGCAGCAAGGTATTGGAGAGGTCGTCCTTTCGTGAGGTCATCAGCGGGGTTGTCCGCAGAGCCTACATAACGCCAAGAGCATTTCTCCGTCAGCTCCTGGATCTCAGCGATTCTGTTTCCCACGAAGACCCTGTAGCGACAGGACTCCGAATGCAACCACTGGAGGACAGTGGTGGAGTCAGTCCAAAGGAAAATAGACTTGACCTGTAGAGTCAACTCAGTTTCAAGTAACTTAGCCAACTGTGCCGCAACCAGACTTCCACAGAGTTCCAGCCTTGGAATGGAGTGAACTCGTTTAGGAGTGACACGGGAGCGTGCTATGATGAAGGACAGGTAAGTCTGACCTGCCTGGTCAGTGGTTCGGAGGTAAGCTACTGCTCCATATGCCTGCTCAGAGGCATCCGAGAAGATATGCACCTCATGGCTAACTCCATTCATACCAACCTCAGGAGGGACATAAGGCCGGGGAAAGGAGATACAGGGAAGGTATCGGAGTTCTTCCTCCCATCCACTCCAGGATTGTAGGAGCTCAGGGGGCAGGTTAGGGTCATCCCACCCTCTCTGCCGGTTCCACAGTTGCTTAATGATGACTTTCGCCCTAGTCGTATAAGGTAGAAGCCATCCCAGGGGGTCGTACTGGGTAGCGAGGACCTTATAGATGTTCCTCAAAGTGGGAGTCTGGTATATCACAGGGCGATGTTTGTAGGACAAAGTGTCTGTCTGCCAGTTCCAGCTCAGACCCAGCGTTGACTCAGGAACATCGGGTTTCTCCTGTGTTAACCACAGCTCCACACTTGCAGCTCGGGCATCGGATGGTAGATGATTTAGCACAGAAGGATCATTACAGGCCCACTGGCGAATCACAAATCCCCCTTCTGAAAGGATATTCCGCAGTCGATCAATCAGACTCCGAGCCACATCTGCTGTGGGTAGGCTCTGCAGGCAATTATCGACATAGAAACACCTCTCCACTGAAAACCGAATTGCCTCATCCGTCAGGGGATGTTTCTGGATGTGGCGTTGCAGTGCATAGGTGGCACAGCACGGACTGGAAGTTGTGCCGAAGGGCAGTACCTGCCATTCAAGGATCTTAGGCGCCTCATCCATTTTTAGATCCCGCCACAGGAAACGAAGTGAAGGACGATCCTCAGGTATAAGGCGAACCTGATGGAACATTGCCTTAATATCCCCACTCACAGCCACCGGACGTTCCCTGAAACGGATAAGGACGCCCAACAGGGAGGCTCCAAGGGTGGGTCCTGGCAACAGGTACTGATTAAGGCTTTGTCCTTGATACTGATAGGAGCAGTTAAAGACCAATCGGCACTTCCCATTATGACTAACGAGGTGATGGGGGATGTACCAGCATTCAGGTGAGGCAGGTATAGGATCAGTCACCTCCCGAACAGCTCCTGTCTCAATGAGTTTCCTCATCTCTTCTTTATAGACCTCAGCTTTCACAGAGTCTTTCTGCAGACGCCTCTCAACACTACGGAGGGTAGGTAGGACTGATTCTTTAGGCGTGTTCAACAAAGGCATGTCCTTTCGCCGCAGCAGGGGTGTAGCCAACCGATGGATCCCCTCCATTTCGAGAGTGAGAGTCTTTTGGACCAGCAACTGCAGCGCTTCCTGATCCTGCTTGGACCGAGTTACCTCCTTCCCCTCCCACTGTGGTAACGCATCCAACTGCCACAGTCGTTGAACATTCTGAAGAAGCTCATCATGAAGCGGAGACATAGAGGTAAGCAGGCATTGCTGTGGGGTAGGAGGACATCCCATGGATGGTATAGGACCCTGGAGCGTCCATCCTAGACGCGTGTGAACTGCAGCTGGTGCTCCCCGGACACCCCATCGAATAGGCTCTGTCGGAGTTATGAGATGGGGCTGATCAGAGCCGATGAGAAGTAAAGGTTGGACATCTGTAAGTGTATGGATTGGGAGACCACGCAAATGCCTGTACTTCTGTTGTAGCTGCTCTACAGGGTACGACTGGCGAGACAGGTTAAGACGATCGACGGTGAAGACATGATCGATCCTATAACTGCTCTGAGGTTTACAGAGGGGAGAGATGTGAAAGGAAATGGAGCAACCCTGAATGACCTGAATATCATCTCTCACTGTTCGCAACGGAAGATCTTCTGGGACACCCTCAATGCCCAAAGCCTTAACAGCAGTAGAGAGCAGAATGGTCCTCTCCGACCCATCATCTAGAAGGGCAAAGGTATCCAAGGTTCGATCTTCATAATGCAGATTCACTGGAACCACTTTGAGCATAACTCGTCCTCTGACAGAAGGCTTATCCAGAAAGAACCTGTCTGGGGAGGAATTTGTCAGGCAGCTCTTCTCAGGGTTAGTTGGATCCTCCTTCTGGGATTGGCTGACATTTACCTCATGGAGAGGACGGAGATGAGTACCCTGACAGAGGTTGCAAGGCTTTCTAAGGTCACACTGTGAAGCATGGTGTGCCCTAGCACAGCGTCAACAACGGTTCTTACTTCGAATCCATTTCCTGATCTGGTCGGAGTTAAGCTTACCGAAGGATGCACACTGACTCAGGTAATGCTCAGTCTTGTCACAGAAAGGACAATAACGTTTCACTTTAGCAGGTTTTGGTTGTGAAACAGGACCTTGTCGAGTGACGGAAGTCTCCACCGGGGATTCTCCAACCCCATGCAGGATGGTCACTGTCCTTTTCCCAGAATCTGACTTGGCATGCAGACCCTTAGACATCGGCTCAGTATCGTAACTGTGGCACCAAGTTTCGTAACGGAGCCAGTTTGAAAGGTCAACCAGATTAGGTGTAGTGCCAGGTTGGCGGAACATATGGCGACGAAACTCGGCTCGCTGCTCAGGAGGTAGCTTACTCACGAGGCGCGCGACGTGGGACCCACAACTCAGCTCCAGTTCACCATCACGTCCCAGGGTTCTCAACATCCCCACCAGTGACTGCACCTGGAGAGCAAACCTCTGGAAGGCAGAGATATCGCCTCGCTTTATGTCCGGACTCTCCAGGACGCTAGCAATCTTTCTTAAGGCTAACTGATGCGGTTGACCAAATTTATCATGAAGCGCTGCCATGGTATCAGTGAATGGGGTAGGTGAGTTAAGATAAGCGTCCGCTATCATTCTAGCCTCCTCAAACCTAAGGTGATCCACTAAGATCTGATATTTGAAAAGTTCGGTCCCGTCAGGGGGAAGCAGGTTCTTCAGAGCTATCCGGAGACGAGCAAACTCGCCAGGGTCAGGCCGGTTGAACTTCGGAATCGTAGGAGCAGGTCCCCTATATACATATTCAGACCCAGAATGAGGTACTGTAGGACGTAGGCTGGGCTCTACCTTTGGGGCAAAGGCTGGAGGATTAGCAGGTGCCGAGCTGAATCGTGGGGAAATAGGCACTGTTGTATGGTCAACATGTAAATGCATGGCTACCGGGTTGAGTAACTCCTGAAGCTCTTTAGGAGTAGGAGGTGGGGGAAGTCCATGAGCATCAGGCTGAGGTGGGCGTGGTTGAGGAGCTGAGAAAACAAAGGAATACTGCCTAGTCTCTGGCATCACAGGTTGGTAAACAGTGGCACCCATGTCGGACAGTGCAAGGTCATCCACCCGGTTCATCAAATCAACATCAGGCTCAGGCCATGGTGGTGGAAGCTCAGTAAAATTTCTCTCTTCGGCTAAATGTGTAGATTCATACCGCTTCGCCGGAGAACTGAATAACTGTGATGCTGTTGGCTGCTCTGGTGAGTGAATCTGGCCTCTCGCTTGACTGAGGTCAGCTCGAAGGGACTGAGTCACTTGAACTAACTCTTTGACTTCAGCACGGACTTCCCTCAGCTCCTTCATGTCTGCTTGGAAAGCCTGATGAGTTTGCTTTAGTTGTGCATGCTCATGACGCAGCTGCTGTAGCTCGAGGTCGTGTGCAGAGGTAATGAAACCAGCCCCTTGAGGTGAGGAGAATAATGGCTGATGGAATTCAGCAGGCTGCATAGGCTGATAACCTGAGGACATCATCTGTGAGCCATCAGAATAGACCAGGTCCCCACCAGGAGGGGCAGTGTATGTCTGGAAGGATGGGGGAGGAGTCCGACGGACAGGTGCCTCCCAAGGGTGAGGGACATCACACTCAGCAACAGGTCTGCCTCGGGTATACTGTACTTCATACTGGCGAAGGTAAGCTGGAGGACGAGTAAGGCGCCTAGGACGAGCTCCTCCAGAAATCTCCTCATCAGGATCCATGATGTCAGAAGGGAATACTCATCCGGCTCGAAGGACCACTTTGTTATAGAGACTTTTGGACTGTTAGGTTTTTGTAAGGCACTGGATGAGTAAACCCCCCTGGGTGCCGGTCAGAGCACCAATAATGAGGAGACAGGTAATCAAGTTTAGTCTGTGTATTAGCAGGGAAAGGTAGGGCCACAGATGTACAGTGACAGATGTAGATAGTCTGCAAAAATAAGTACAATAAAGAGATAAGTGAAATGGAAGTGAAACTAAAATACATACAACAGCAAACATTCACGGTTGCATAGTGAAATCAAAGTATTCCTAATTCACATCAGTGATATTTCTTTCATAAACATACAAATAAATGAAGGAAAGAGGGTATTCCACAGAGAACTACAAGCAATAAGTGATAACGTGTCACTATAAATATACAGCTCCCATATAGATAGAATGGTGACGTATATGAACTGTATTTACATAAACATAATGCTAATCACTGATTCTGTATTGTAGCTTCTAGACAGAACAACATGGTATCTTTAAAACATTGTTAGGAACCAATAACACTGATTTACATCCAAGTTATGAATGAATAATCGCAAATATGAAAATATCAGTAAACTGAATACCACAGAATGATCGTTACAGGGCATGTTTGGGCATGTTCGTCTGAAAACAGACGCATATAACACGAAAGCAATCACTGTTAACACAAATATAAATACAATCGGCTTACTTTGTGGTCAGTGACTAACACCTTGATGTTCAATCTGTAGCAATCCCCACAACCAAACTAGGATCGTCATTCTTTCAGCCAGCAGCTCGAATAGATTGCACGAACACAGCAAACAACGACAGCTTAACGAACTACGCTGCCCTCTTTCGTCATACTACTATGACTACAGTTTCATAATTAAAGTCCCTTTGCAGGAGCCTTCAATACAATACTGTTTATGCCACTGCCCAATTACCTACGAACCCCTCTGATTCCACTGCTACAGTTGAGAAAGGCACTGGTGACTCTCAGCGCTTCATCACATCTGCTGAGGATCTGAATTACGCAGTGGTGAATTTCCACAAGAAATCTGTCTGAGGGTCAAGGATCTGACTGATAAAGAGTCCTTCTAAAATACATACAAATAAACTGTAACAAACTTCTTAGCAACAAACATCATCATCATCATCATTATCAAGGCATACTTTTAAATAACAGGAAAGAAAACAAATCCTTTAAGTTGAGCTTGAAATGGAACATTTCCCAACCAGGACATAGCAAAAAATGCAGTTAAGCCGTGCTTTCTACTGCTGCTGTTCTACTCACTACCTCTACAAACCCACCTTTAATTAAGAGAACATTTAGGCACCATAGCACCCCTAGTGGTGTGGAAGAAAGACTGCAGATAAAAGACTTTGTAACAGACTTGTTACAGTATTAGTTCATAGAGACCAGTGTATACCAGATAGATCAATTATGGATAATTTATTTGTATTGCGTAATGTGATTGATTTTAATCAAAGTCATAGTCTTAATGTAGGGGTTCTTTCTCTTGACCAAGAAAAAGCTTTTGATCAAGTTGTTAATAACTATATTTTTTATGTATTAAAAGAATTTGGGTTTGTTGTAATTTTATACAGTATCTTATATACATTTGTTGTATTCTAATGTATTTGTTATGGTTAAAGCTGGAGGGGAACTGAGTGCATCTATGATGATCAGACAAGGCTGTCCACTTTCTGGACAGTTATATAGTCTAATAATTGAACCATTTGTGTGCAGATTAAGGAAATAATTAACTGGTATTTCAATTCCAGATTTACAAAGTACATTTAAAGCATCCCTGTCAGCGTATGCTGATGATGTCACCGTGTTTATAAAAGGTCAAGATGATGTGAAAGTTTTAACGGAAATTATTGGAAAATATGAAAAATCACCCTCCTCAGCCAAAGTGAACTGGGGGAAAAGTGAGGGATATATTATTAGTAAGTGGGAAGAGGTAGGACCTCCAAAACTACCATGTGGTTTACTTTGGGGTAGAAAGAGGATAAAAACATTCGTTTTTTTTAGTTTTTTTAGGAAATGAACATTTTCAGATGAGAAACTGGGAGGGATTGCTGGAGAAAGTGATAGCCCGATTGTCTAAATGGACCTGGCTATTACCACAATTTGGCGGCCTCAACATTGTGGCATAAGAAGACTGTTATCGAGCCTTTATTGGAGTTGGTTTGTAAAATACAAAGGACAATCGTGAACCTGTCACGGTTGTTGAATGCATTGTTTCCTTCTTGCCTCGTGCCGTTGTTGTTTATGTGTGAGTGGGCGTTGTCCCGCTCACGTGTCTGTCAGCGCTCCAGCTGATCATCATCATCATCAATCACTGTTCACAGCTGCTATTCATTTCCATTCCCTATATATACTCACACCATTCTCTGTTCCAGTGTCGGATTGTTTGTTGAGGTCCTGTGTTTGCCGTGTCTGTGTTTCCCGTGGAGTTGCCGTGTCTTTGTTCGCCTGCCGTGTCTTCCTGCCGTTCCTGTTCTTTGTCATTGGGCTCACCGCACTCCAGCACCGGGATCGGGATTCATCACCGTCACAGCACCAGCGCACCACAGACCATCAAGTCCCTGCACGAGCCTGAGTCGCCGCCCTCCGTTGTTCTGAACTATTTGTCTGACCCTTTTTGAGCTTAATAAACACTTTTGAGAACCTGCAACTGTTTCCAGTTTTGTCCGACCATGACAGAACAATCCGACCCATCCATGGAAACAGCAGGTGCCGCCGCCGCAACAATGGATGACTTTGTTCGTGCAAGTATTCAAAGGATGGACGCTCAGGACCGTCATCAAGGGGAAGCGGCGCGCGCGATTCAGGCTCTCGTCACGCAGGTGTCCGAGCTGACCCAGCGTTTTCAACAGCTGCAACCTCCCACTGCGCCAGCCGCACCGCCCGTCCCTCCCACACCACCGATGCCCGCCTCCCAGTCGGAACCTCGCCTTCCGACTCCTGAGCCATACTCTGGTGAGCCTAACTTTTGCCGGCCGTTTTTGACTCGATGCGGCATGCATTTTGCACTCCAGCCCCGGACATTTGAGAAAGAGGAGACGAAGGTGGCATTCGTACTCACTCTACTGACTGGGAGAGCGGCACTATGGGGGACGGCGGTGTGGGAGAACCAAGAACCATGCTGTTCCTCGTTCCAGGAGCTCTCCTCGGAGATGAAAAGAGTTTTCGACCGCGCGGTCGCGGGAAGAGAGGCTGCCAGGGTCTTGTCTGATCTACGCCAGGGAGAACGATCTGTTTCAGATTATGCCATTGAGTTCAAGACCCTGGCGGCCGAGTGTCGCTGGAACGAGGAAGCGCAGTGGGATAGGTTCCTGCATGGGCTGGCCGACCGCGTCCAGAGGGAGATCTACGCCCTGGACCTACCCCCCTCACTGAATGAACTCATCGATCTGGCGCTGAGGGTGGACGCCCGACTAGCCCGGGTCGGACCACGCGCTCCACTCAGCCTGCCTCGTGGGGGGGTGGAACATCAGTGGTCCAGCGGCATGGATGCGGCCGGTCCCTCCGATCCCGAGCCCATGCAGGTGGGTCGAGCTCGACTTTCCCGGGAGGAAAGGGAGAGGCGGAGATCCCTTGGCCTTTGATTAGATTAGATTAGATTAGATTCAACTTTATTGTCATTACACAAGTACAGGTACAAGGCAACGAAATGCAGTTTAGGTCTAACCAGAAGTGCAATAGCAGCAAGTGCAGGATATACAGTGGTTCCATAAGTGCAGAACATGGATATGTACTGAATAAATATAGAGTTGAATACTATTATAAACAAAAATTTACAGATAGATTGTCCTATGAATATAATATACAGATAACTATTACTGTGAACAGAGTTTACAGCTAGATATGTACTGAATATAATAATATACAGATGGCTATTACTATAAACAGAAGTTTATAGTATTTGCCTGTTTTTGCCTGTATTTTTATAGTATTTGCCTGTTTTTTATAGTATTTGCCTGTACTGCGGGGGAGCGGGACACTTTGCTAACAACTGCCCGGTAAAAGGTCAAGCCCGATAGTAAGCATGAGGCTACTATCGGGTGGGATCTCCGCCGAAAAGTCCTCATCTACATCCACCATCCTCCCGGGAAGACTTAGATGGTCTGTCCACGATCATCACTGCACCGCACTGGTGGACTCTGGGGCCGAAGGTAATTTCATGGATCGCACCTTTGCACTACAGTTTCAAGTCCCACTCAGAACACTTCCCCAGAGAATCACCGTACATGCACTCAATGGACAGTCACTACCAACCATCTCCCAGGCCACCGAGAACATTACACTCATCACCTCAGGGAACCATGCAGAGACAATATCATTCTACATCACGGACTCCCATCACACCCCCATTGTCTTGGGTCACCCCTGGCTCCATCAACACAACCCCCGCATTGACTGGAAACAGAGAACCATATCAGCCTGGAGCACTGAATGTCATAGTTCTTGTCTTGTGTCTGCCTGTTCTGTTGTCTCTGTTCCTGTGTTGCAGGAGGAAGCAGTGGATTTATCAAACGTGCCCGCGGAGTACCGTGACCTGAGGGAAGTGTTCAGTAAGTCAAGGGCTGCTTCTCTCCCTCCGCACCGTCCCTACGACTGTGCTATAGATTTACTGTCAGGTAAGTCTCCGCCTAAGGGCAAGATTTATTCACTCTCGGTTCCGGAGAGGGAGGCTATGGAGAAGTATATTTCTGATTCTCTAGCATCTGGGTTCATCCAACCTTCCTCATCTCCAGCGGGGGCGGGGTTCTTTTTTGTGGGGAAGAAGGATGGATCGCTGCGACCTTGTATTGATTACCGGGTGCTGAACAACATCACGGTAAAGAATACTTATCCTTTGCCGCTGATGTCTTCAGCCTTCGAGAGGTTGCAGGGAGCATCCATCTTCACAAGGCTGGACTTACGTAATGCTTATCATTTGGTCCGTATCAGGAAGGGGGATGAATGGAAGACTGCCTTTAACACCCCTAGGGGGCACTTTGAATACTTGGTCATGCCCTTCGGTTTGTCCAACAGTCCCGCAGTCTTCCAGGCACTCGTCAATGACGTGCTGCGAGACATGATCGATCAGTTTATTTATGTTTACCTGGATGACATTCTGATTTTTTCCTCGTCTCTCCAGGAACACGTGCAGCACGTCCGACGAGTGCTCCAGAGGTTGCTAGAGAATGGGCTTTTTGTCAAGGCGGAGAAATGCGCTTTTCATGCACAGTCGGTTCCTTTCTTAGGACACATCGTGTCGGCTGAGGGTATGCGTATGGACCCTGACAAAGTTAAGGCTGTGGTAGAGTGGCCAAACCCAGATTCCCGTAAGGCCCTACAGAGGTTTCTGGGGTTCGCCAATTTCTACCGGCGTTTTATTCGCAACTTTAGCCAACTAGCCGCACCTCTGACTGCCTTGACCTCCCCCAGAACTGCGTTCAGGTGGTCGGAAGCAGCCGAAACTGCTTTTTCCAACCTCAAGAGCCGCTTTGTTTCGGCTCCCATCTTAATCGCCCCTGATTCCTCACGTCAGTTTGTGGTGGAGGTCGACGCGTCAGAGGTGGGGGTAGGCGCAGTTCTTTCACAACGCTCACCCTCAGACAACAAGATGCATCCATGCGCGTTTTTATCCCATCGCTTATCACCAGCTGAACGAAATTACGACATTGGCAACAGGGAGTTGTTGGCGGTCAAGTTAGCCTTGGAAGAATGGCGTCATTGGTTAGAGGGGTCCGGGGTACCCTTTATCGTCTGGACGGATCATAAGAATCTGGAGTACATTAGATCCGCTAAAAGGTTGAACTCCAGGCAGGCGCGGTGGGCACTTTTTTTCGGCCGTTTTGATTTTACCCTCTCGTATCGTCCGGGTTCCAAAAACATCAAACCCGATTCTTTGTCGCGTATTTTTGATCGATCCGAACACGCACCTACTCCCGAGCGGATTTTTCCTGAGACCCTAATTATCTCTACGCTCACTTGGGAGGTGGAATCGAGAGTCAAGAAGGCTCTAGAAGGGGTAACGCCTCCGATCCGGTGCCCAGCGAACCGCTTATTTGTGCCGGAGGAACTACGTCCAGACGTTATTCGGTGGGGCCATTGTTCTAGTCTAGCCTGTCATCCAGGAGTTAGTCGCACCCTCTATTTGGTCAAACAACGATTCTGGTGGCCGCTTATGGCTCGCGACGTTCACGATTTTGTTTTGGCTTGCTCAGTTTGTGCTATTGGTAAGTCGTCTAATCGACCCCCAGATGGGTTACTCCAACCGCTGTCGGTGCCTTCGAGACCCTGGTCCCATATCGCTCTAGATTTTGTTACCGCCCTCCCACCCTCCCAGGGTAACACGGCCCACTTTGTTCCCTTGCCCAAATTACCCTCAGCCAAGGAGACAGCGGTTGCAGTCGTTAATCACGTCTTTCGGTTACATGGCCTCCCGACAGACGTGGTTTCCGACAGGGGTCCCCAATTTGTGTCCAAATTTTGGCGAGAGTTTTGTAAGTTACTGGGGGCGACGGTCAGTCTGTCTTCCGGGTTTCACCCTCAGAGCAATGGTCAAACTGAGAGAGCCAACCAAGACCTGGAGAGAACCTTGCGATGTACGGCTGCCAGGAATCCTTCCTCCTGGAGTCAGCAACTGCCTATGGTGGAGTACGCCCACAATTCGTTGCCAGTGTCAGCTACGGGCCTATCTCCTTTTGAGTGTAGTATAGGATACCAGCCACCGGTCTTTCCCAGTCTGGAATCCGAAGTCGCGGTCCCCTCCGCTCACGCCTTTGTCCAGAGGTGTCACCGCACATGGACAAGAGCCCGTGAGACTCTCCTCCGTGTGCGGGCGCGCATAAAGGCCAAGGCCGATCGCCACCGGTCTAGGCCTCCCGTATACGTCGTCGGTTCCAAAGTGTGGCTTTCTACTAAGAACATTCCGCTCCGCTCCGTATCCAATAAACTGGCTCCTAAATTCATTGGCCCGTTTTCTGTCACCAAAATTGTTAGTCCGGTGGCAGTCCGCCTCAACCTCCCTCCAGTGTACAGGAGAATTCATCCGGTATTCCACGTGTCCAAAATTAAACCCGTTTTTTTTTTCCCGCATTAATCCGCCTGCCCCGGTTCCCCCACCGCCGCGACTCGTAGATGGGGAACCATCCTATTCGGTCCGTCGCATTATGGACTCTAGGCGGAGGGGACGCGGATTCCAGTACCTGGTGGACTGGGAAGGTTACGGTCCGGAGGAGAGAAGTTGGGTTCCAGCTCGTGACATCCTGGATCACTCTCTTATCGATGATTACAATCGACAGGTAAGGGAGTCTGGGAACGCCGTGAGGCGTTCCTAGAGGAGGGGGTACTGTCACGGTTGTTGAATGCATTGTTTCCTTCTTGCCTCGTGCCGTTGTTGTTTATGTGTGAGTGGGCGTTGTCCCGCTCACGTGTCTGTCAGCGCTCCAGCTGATCATCATCATCATCAATCACTGTTCACAGCTGCTATTCATTTCCATTCCCTATATATACTCACACCATTCTCTGTTCCAGTGTCGGATTGTTTGTTGAGGTCCTGTGTTTGCCGTGTCTGTGTTTCCCGTGGAGTTGCCGTGTCTTTGTTCGCCTGCCGTGTCTTCCTGCCGTTCCTGTTCTTTGTCATTGGGCTCACCGCACTCCAGCACCGGGATCGGGATTCATCACCGTCACAGCACCAGCGCACCACAGACCATCAAGTCCCTGCACGAGCCTGAGTCGCCGCCCTCCGTTGTTCTGAACTATTTGTCTGACCCTTTTTGAGCTTAATAAACACTTTTGAGAACCTGCAACTGTTTCCAGTTTTGTCCGACCATGACAGAACCGTTGTTGGAGTGGGGCACACTGGATCCAGCTCTTTATTTACCTGTCCATGAAGGAGGTCAAGGGCTGGTGGATGTGAGAAGTCTGCTGATTTATTACAGGATACAAGCAGCACAAAGACTGTCATATCACAAAGACTTGACTTGGGCCCATACTGCAAGATTCATTTTGAAGAACGCAGGAGGGCTCGGGTTGGATAAACATTTGTTCATAATGGACTTGGGAAAGGTGAGTCTGTCAGAGATTACTCCCTTCTATAAGTCAATGTTTCAGTCCTAGAAAACAGTTTTTAAAGTGGATCGGAGCCGTGATGACAGGACACTTCAGTCTCCTTACTACTTCAGTAAGCGTATCTGCTGTTTGAAGCGTAATGGGGCTGGAACAATCAGACACCTCTTGGATGATGATGGGTGGAAGCTGAGTGGAATTCTTAAAGAAGTGACATGATTGAAATCTGAACGTCTTGTCTCAAAACTGACACATACTCTTCCTCAGTCACACATCAATGTTTTATTTTTTATCATCATTTTGTCATATCTTTATATCTTATGTGTAGTTTTTGAGGGTCAGTTGTTTTAGAATATTAATTACTTTCTATGGTTTTTTTTTATTATTTATGTTGTTTAATCCTCTCTCTCTCTCCAACCCCCCCCCCCCCCCCCCCCCCCCGCTCTCTCTCTCTCTCTCTCTCTCTCTCTCAGGGGAAGTGGGCGTCTCTGTCACATTCAGCTCTTCATGTTAAACATGTAACCAGGAAAGAAACACTCAAAACTCTTCTGAACACACATCGAGAGCTTCAGAAGAACTGAATCTACTAACAACAGAGAAGATCATTTAATAAGAGAGAAGAATGAAGATCATCTGGACTTTCACTCTGCTGATGATTCCTGGTAAGAATCTGAACTCAAGTTCACATCACAGAAGAACACAGATTAAATAATGAATAAAAGTCTTAATCTTCAACTAATATGGTGACATTTCCTTTAAAACACTTTAAAATGAATCTCACTTCAGTGTGTATTAGTGTTGTATGAATATGCTGGTTTGTTGTAGGTGTCGTGAGCGCCATGAGTGTGACAGGATATGCAGGAGGAGGAGTCAAGTTCACATGCAAATATGCGGAAAAATATAAGACAAATGCAAAGCATTTCTGTAAAGGTGATCAGTGGCCAGGATGTTCTGACCTTATCAGGACTAATGAAACAGATAAATGGTTCGATGCTGGAAGATTCTCTCTGTATGACAACAGAAGTGCATCAGTCTTGAAAGTGACCATCAGAGATCTGAGTGAAGAGGATTCTGGGACGTACCACTGTGGAGTTGATAGGACTATAGAAAAAGTTCCCTCCACTGAAGTGAATCTGAAGGTTTTAACAGGTGAGTAACTGAGACCCTCAAACTCATGATGATCTCCACAACATCACGATACTGATACTGTTATTACTGACGTTCACATGTGAAAATAACCTTTTTGTCTCTTTATGTAAGATTTACACTCACAATCTTGACTTCATATATGTTGCAGTGAGTAATGTGTTTATATTGAGAACAAATGACAAATTATCTGGGTTTGTGTTTAACAGGTCAACAAATCAGATCTGTGAGAGGATATTCAAAAGGAAACGTCAATATAAGCTTAAAATATGAGATGAAAGACAAGAACCATGTGAAAGTCTGTAAATATGGTAAAACAGATCAATGTTTTACTGTAATAAACACTAAAATAGCAGTAGAATGGAAATTCTCCGTTTATAATGACAGCTCTGCAGGACTCGTACTTCTGTTTATCAGAGATCTGAATGAGAACGACTCTGGAAAATACAGAATTACAGTCAAAGTTTCTGAAAACTACAGTTTCTTCTCTGAGTTTAATCTGGACATCAGCGACGGTGAGTTGCTTTCAGTCATTTATGCATATGTTTCTGTGTTAGAACTCATGAATATATTGTTTAATTTTAACATTAATGCAAATCTGACCGTTTATTCTTCATTTCATTTTTAAATGTCCAGTAACTGGACATCTGGACCCAGTTTTAAAGCAGCATTTTTAGTTTTCTGTGTGGTAATTTGCTATTACTGCAGCATTAGTGTGGTAATTCGGACAGAGTATTACAGTTTTTAACATTAGTACAGGTGTGGTCATCTGAATGCTGTAGAAGTGCAGCTTTTAGCACTGCTGTGAGTCCTTTTACCACACTTGTACTACAGTTTAACAGTGTTCATCAGTAACTCTGCTATACTGTATTATTCAGTGTGAAACCACAGGCTTCAGTTCTGGAAACTCAAACTAACAGCTCTCGATTCTCTGTCTGTGAGTCACCAAACATGAATTCTGGGTAATGAATGTGTGATAGACATCAGTAACAAGTATCATCAGAAAAGAGATGTCAAGTTCTGTGTGTGAAAAAAACATCCTTAAGAATTTTTTATTATTATTATTTTTTTTATTTTTTTTTATAACAAACAGCTCGCGATTCTGTTTTCTAAGTGTCTGTTTGTCAGCAAACATTCTGGGTAATGAATGTGTAAAAGACATCAGTAACACTTTAATAATTTACCGTTAGACACGTGATGTCAGGTTCTGTGCGTGAAAAAAGCAACCTTTAGAAATTCATAATTTTATTGTTTTATATACAGAAGTTCCAAAAGTATTTTTAGTGTGAAACCACAGGCTTCAGTTCTGGAAACTCAAACCATACAGTTTGTCACATTCTGTCTGTGTGTCAGCAAACATGAATTCTGGGGAGTGAATGTGTGATAGACATCAGTATCAAGAATCATGAGAATAGTGATATCAAGTTCTGTGTGAAAAAGCATTCTTTTTTTTATACAAATATTTCCAGGAACACCATCACCATCACCACCATCGGCAACATCATCATCAACATTATCATCACCATCTTCATCATCATCAACAACATCATCAACATCATCCTCATCATCTGCTTCTTCTGTCTCATCAGTCAAAACTGCACCGTTCACAGGCGTTTCCAGAACTTCTAGCATCCTATCAGCGTCTCCAAAAACATCAGCAGGTGTTCTTTTGCTGAAATACAAACATGTCATCCGTAGCTTTTGGAAGCAAATTATGTATAGTTAATACTTGCTTTACATATTGAGTTGAATATGTATTTTGGGCATGGGCTATCAAGACAACTGCAGTCTTTTGAGTGTCATTTAAGATTAATCAACTTCCACTGATTTCCATTCATCTTCATTGACGGGTTATAACTTAAGTTCACATAGTTCACCCAAAAATGAAAAATTCTATCATCATATACTCACCCTCCACTTGGTCCAAACCTGTATGAATATATTTTAGTTGTCGAATACAGAAGAAGATATTTTGAAGACTCTTGGTAACCAAACAGTTTCTGGTAGCCACTGAAAACAAATGTTGCTCTCTGAGATTGCGGTGCCAGATACGGTGCAGAACGATGAAGTGTTTAAATAATAACAGCCAATTGTTAAGCAACAAACAAATAAACAGGGCCTGCCTAAATAAATATTCACTTGCTTTGTACAGTGGCACAACAGCAGCGCCAGGCATCAGACCGGTGTTGGGGTGGAGCTTATAGCATCATTAAGGGTAGGTTAGTGATTGAGTGGGGTTGGTCATTTGTTAAGGTAGAGCTTATAGTTATGGTGAAGGGTTATAGTTATAGTCGGTGGTTAGTGGTCGTGTCAGGAGATGTTATGGTCAGCACCACCCTAACTTCCACTCTGATGCTGTTGGCCTGGCGTTGCTGTCCTCGGACGGCTGTGACGTGTGGTTCTGCAATTCTGCTGTTAGATATATCTCGATACGAACATGAATGAACCGAGCAATTGACTCGAAATGTTTATGATTTCTCATGGTCTATGTAAAAGGTGAGTTGATTAAGATGAGTTTATTCAACGTATATTATTTAGTTTATAAAACATAGTAGCACTGCATATTGATTGATTATATGAACAAACTGGTGAATCGTTTTTTGATCCGGTTCATTAAAATTAACTGTCCTAAAGAATTAGCTAAAAAAAAGAAGGAAAAATAATCCCATCACTAATATGTGAAACATAAAAAACTGTGAACCCAGTATCATGGTCTGGCCAATCCTATGTCAAACGTCAAGCTCCGTCCATGATCTGTTTGATATTTAGCTCAGATTATCAGATTATTTCTCCTGTGTTTTCAGGCTCTTCTCTGATCGTTCCTCTGGTTTTGGTTCCTCTGGTTCTGATCATCGCTGGACTCTTATTAGTGTTTCTCTGTAAGAAGCGTCATTCTCGAGGTAAAACTCATTATTAACTTTTTTAAATGCAGAAACTCCTTTTATAATGAGATTAAAAGATAGGGCCCAATTTTAAGGATCTAAGCGTATGGTCAAAAGCACACGGCGCAAGTGCACTTAGGGTGTGTCCGAATCCACTTTTGCTAGTTTAACGACAGGAAAAATGGTCGGTGCGCCCGGTGCATGGTCTAAAAGGGTTGTCCATTTCAGTTTCCTCAAAATAGCAATGCGCCTGAACACTCCTCGTTTTCAGACCAGCAGCCCATGGGCGCACAAATCAGTACAAATTAAATAGCAAATAAGGTTCTAAGACGGATAAGGGCCGGAAATGTAAATGAGAACTGCGTCAGGCTGAAACTAGCAAACAATACTTGCGTCACGTCTGGTGCCGCATTGCGAGGGGTGTATAGATTTCTTGATTTGTTTTCCCACTTTCTGTCGCCACCTATAGGCTGCAATAAGACACAAGCAAAAGACAGATATTTGATGTGTGAAAACATTTACACAAGACACCAGTTGACATTTGATATGCAGTAATGTCATTAATTTAGGATGGTTGTTATTGGCAGGTGGTGATTCGTCGTCTCAGACTGGACCAGGAAAACATGAAGTGGTGAGTCCAGTTACTGTATAAAATAATAAAATAGGTCTTCAGAGAGGTAAAACATGTATCTGTCTCTCCTCAGGTTTCTCACACTGGTTGCGCTCACAAAGAATTACCGACAAACCCCTCTGATTCTTCTGACACTGTTTATGCCACTGCCCAATTACCCACAAACCCCTCTGATTCTTCTAACACTGATTATGCCACTGCCCAATTACCCACAAGCTGCATCACATCTTCTGAGGATCTGAATTACGCAGTGGTGAATTTCCACAAGAAATCTGACTGTCCTGACAGTGTCAGTTTCAGGAATAATCAGGATTACAGTGAATACGCTGCTGTCAATCATCTCACTGCTTGATGAGCCACAGCAGAGGGTATAAATGAGCTGAATGTTTTGTTTTGGGGATTAGGCTTCCATGTTTGGCATTTGTGTTATTTTTGTGATGCTCTTCTGCTGTATATTTCAGGCTTACAGTATTCTTGCGAATCAGACTTTTGACTGTTGGGATACAGGTTCAATGTTATAAAGCTCATAGACTTTAGCAAATACAGCAACTATTGTTTTTTTTCTCAGCGCTCATTTTAACAACCTGATAATAATTTAAAACCCCAGATGAGTTTGTAATATGATAATCATCGACTAATGAAAGAAAAAAAAACAGCTTCTGACCATTTGAGAGTGCCTGATGTCTCTTTAGTTTTTCTTCCAATGTTTATTTCATAAAATTGACTCCCCACTGATGTAATAAAAATATTTTGAACATTTTGCTTCTTCCAAAGATCTTGCTTTGAGTTCAGTAAAACCTGTGAACCATGTGAAAAATCTGTTTGATTATATAAGTTACACAATTTCTGTGTATGTTGTACTATATTCATTTGATATATATTAACCACGATTAGAGCTTAATAAACTTATCTTTGCATCTAACCCACATGTTTATTAGATCCAAAACCCACTAAATTACTGAAAGAGTTGTTACCTGTAGCAGAAGAGCCTCTTCTCAATAGTATTAACTCTTTATGTTCCAAGATCGTTCAAGCTGGCAGTTAGTAAGCCTCCTATAAAGAAATCACAATTAGATCCAAATGAATTAGCAAATTACAGACCTATTTCAAATCTTCCATTTATTTTTAAAATACTAGAAAAAGTTGTGTCCCCACAACTGTGCTCCTTCTTGCAAAAAAAAAATAAATATATATATATATATATATATATGGAAAATTTCAGTCCGGATTCAGGCCCCATTATAGAACAGAAACTGTGCAAAAGACCTAGTTTACTGGATCTTAGTGCTGCGTTCGACAAATAGATCAAACACTCGACTACAAAATTACACTGGTATTCAGGGACAGGCAATAAGTTGGTTTAGATCGTACCTATCAGACCATTACTATTTAGACAGGGGAAAATCTAAGATGAAGCCAGTAAAAAATGGAGTGCCACAAGGCTCTGTGTTAGGCCCTCTGCTATTTCCAATATACATGCTGCAACTTGGTAATATTATAAGAAAACATAGAATTAGTTTCCTCTGTTATGCCGATGATACTCAGTTTATGATCTAGAAAAGTTAGTTCATGCATTCATGACATCTAGACTAGATTACTATGCATTACTAGCTGGTTGTTCTGCATCCTCAATAAACAAGATACAATTAGTCCAAATCAGCTGCTCTCTTACTAGGTCAAGAAAATATGATCATATAACACCTATTTTATCATCTCTACTAAGTTCCATATCAATTATAAAGTATACTGACCTATAAGGCCCTAAACGGTTTAGCTCCTGTGTATTTAACCAATCTGCTTTCGCCCTACAATCCAGCATGTTCTTTAAGATCACTAAACTCTGGGCTGTTGATAGTAGTCCAACCAAAGGAGGGAGAACATTTTCTCATTTGGCTTCCTGAAATGCATAACTTGGACACAGTCACCTCTGATAAACGAGTATCTACTCACAAATCTGGTAACTGATTGGACCTTATTTACACACGCTACTGCTCCATTGACCATACACTGGTCACTCCGCTGCACACCTCAGATCACTCCCTCCTCACTCTCCACCTCACCCTGCCTCAGAACACAACACACACTCCACCACAGGTCACCTTTCGGCGAAACCTACTCAATCCCTCCTCTCTTCCTTCTCTGCTAATATCTCTACTGCTAAAATGACTTACTATCACAACAAAATTAACAATTCTTCTGACTCTCGCATGCTTTTCAAAACCTTCTCCTCTCTTCTCAACCCTCCTCCTCCTTCATCAACCCTAACAGCTGACGATTTTGCCACATTCTCAGTTTCCGCTGGCATCAAATTCAAGTCACTGACGTTTGCCTACAGAACAACCACTGCCTCTGCTCCCTTTTACCTAAACGTATTACTTCAGACTTTTGTGCCATCCAGAAACTTGCGATCTGCAAGCAAACGTCGTCTTGTGGTGCATCATCTCAAAGAGGTACAAAATATCTTTCTCTGTCTTTACCTCGACTGTTCCCTGCTGGTGGAATGTTCTGCCTACCTCAACCAGATCTGCTGAGTCCGTAACCATTTTCAAGAAGCGGCTGATGACACATCTTTTTCGGCAGCACTTGATCCAGTAATACTAACACTTTCTCTACTATTCTACGTATTATTAAAATAATAATAATAATAATAATAATTACATGTACTGCGTTAGATTAAACTGAGAAGGGTCATAGCACTTGCATATTGATGTCCTACTGTTAGTTTAACTGCTTCTTTTGTTCTCATTTGTAAGTCGCTTTGGATAAAAGCGTCTGCTAATAAATGTAAATAACAGATCATTCTAAATTAAAATGTAGACATAGATCTTATGTATAGCTGCTTTGAAGGAATGTATATTGTTAAAAGCGCTATACAAATAAATGTGAATTAAATTGAATTAGTGCTTGTGTGGTTAACATGAGAACTGCTGCTGCTTGCGTGTGTGTCCACTAGATGTCACTGTCCATTTCTAGTCTTTTAGATTCTAGTCTTGTCTTCTTCATGAGGCCTCTCAAAGGTTTAATTTGTTGCTGGTATTCATACTTTTAGACATAGAAATGTCCCAAATCTGTCACAAAATGTTTTTACTGACACACAATACAAGCACAAATCTATCTGACATGTTGAAGTTTCTTACATTCATTATAATTTCTGCATAAAAACAAGACGCACGTCAAAATCAGCTACTGTATCTTCAGCCAGATGGCGCTCTTTCTCAGTTTAATCTAGCACAGAGTCAAAGGAGAACTATCTATATGATGTCATACTAAAAAAAAAGAAAGTATGTTCTCTTCATTCTGCATAAAGAAGACTGAACTCAACTCACAATGAAGATCCTTATGTTTATGTCTGCTGATCAATCTTTATATGTGAATAATTAACAAAAGTTGTACGGGTTTGGAACAACACGAGGGTGAGTAAATGATGACAGAATTTTATTTGTTGGGGTGAATTTTCACTTTAAACTGTCATCAGTGATGCTGAAGTTTGATTGACAGCTGCTGTCCGTGGTGCTGAATCCAGAACTGCCTGTTAAAGTGACAGAAGCATCAATCAGACTCAGACTTCAGCTGATGATCCTCTGAATGAGATGTTCAGATCTGAAGACATCTGAAGACTTCTTAGAGCAAAACAAGTTACACAACTTATGGAAGTTCATATGACAACAGTTGTATTTAGAAAAATGTAAGCGTATGAAATTATTTTTATAGGCACAATGTATTTTTCCTGCAGGTCATGTCTGTTTCTCACAGCTGATAGAGATGTCAAAACCTCAAAGTATAAATGTCAAAACAAAAGTATCAGATGCATTTTCGATTTCCCAGAGAGAGAGGAAGATAACGCTATGTAATAAAGACATGAATGCACTCAAGATGTTCTCTGAGTTGATCAGCCTTTGTATCTCAACATTTCCTGATGTGTGAATTATGTTTTGTGGTATATTTTGAACTATATGTTGTTTCTATAATTTAACAAACACACAGAAACACACATGCACTGATGCACACACGCACACACACACAGTTCTGCTTATTGTTATTGGTTTTATTTACATATTTTTTAAAATAATTTATGATTCTAAAGTTAATCATTTTTTACATTTGATTGATTTAATATAATATTTTATGAATACAACCTCTCTAAAGTTTTTTTTTTTTTTTTTTTTGTGTGTGTTTTAGTGTATATCAAAAAACGTTGTGATAGAAGCAGTCGGTCACATCCAGAAAAGAAAAAAATATGGATCTCTATGTCCCTCTGCTGGATATATATGGTCACAACACTATTTCTATAACTAAATCATACAGGCCTTTTTCTAACCAGCAGAAATCAGCCTCTAACACCTAGATCAATATCCAGAAGCCACTCATATTTAATTTAGATCATCATTAAAGTGATTTTTTTCATAAAAATAGAATATTTTATATGCAAGCTAATGGTGTAGTTGAGGAATTCTGTGGTAAATTGGTAAAAAAAAAAAAAAACTTCATGTCTTCCAAAACATAGAAAAAAAAGTAGAAGAAAAGAAAAGAAATATAATTTTTCTTACAATCGCTCTATAAATGTTTGCGGTCGCACTGACCCTTGTAAGTTTACATAGACACCTATAGACACCTTACATAAATATACTGTCGCCCTCTAGAGGAAGATTTGAATAATGCAGATTAATTATGTTCAGTGTCAGTTGTCCTTCAATAGAGAAGATGAAGCCTGTATGAGCTCTCAGTCTCAGACACTGTAACCTCCACTAGGTGGCGCTCTTTCAGTGTGATTAATGTAATATTCAGTCAGTGCTGATGGTGGGAGGAGCCAGTAAAGCTGATCATTACTGATAAAGAGCTGTAGAAAGAGGAAGGAACTAAAGCAGACAGATGTAGAGACAGAGAGATTCACACAGAGAACATTCAGCATAAAGAAGACTGAACTCAACTCACAATGAAGATCCTCCTCATCTTCTTCACTTTCTCCCTGATCTCAGGTCAGAGCTTTTCTCTTTCATCACTGCAGTAATGATGCTGTTTTCTGTTCATAAGGTTTCTGATCACAGTATCAATCTGATTGACAGGTGCAGTGAGATGCGTCAGTGTCACTGGATATTCTGGAGGAAGTCTTCTTGTTGATTCTGGGAAACTTTGGTTCAGTAACTCCGCTAAATACATGGTTAAACATGACCCATGGAGAACCATAATAAATTACAAGAAACACAATGAATGGACTGGTGAAGGAAGATTTATTCTTTTTCGCAACAAATATGGAAACCTCATGATATTTATCATAGAATTGAACACAAAGGATACTGGAAAATACAGAATCAGGGTTCTTGACAAATGGTATTTAGATCTAACTTTGAATGTGATAAAAGGTGAGTAATTCAAGTGTGTAATGAAAATCCTCATTTTAAATGTATGGATAATTGTGGAGTTTATTTCTTTATTATGTGATTCATGAGATTATTATAATTACAGATTCATGTTGTAAAGGGTCAAAGACAGTTTTGGCAAATGGTGGAGAAACTGCCACCTTCAGCTGTGAATATTCACATAATCATATTAATGATGCAAAAGCCATGTTCAAAGAACGACAAAACTCCATTGAAAAGTTGATACACGCCACTGACACATTGAATAAGGAAGGAAGATTTAGTATTTATGATGACAGACATATAAACTTCTTCACCGTGAGAATTACTGATGTGACTCCAGATGATGGAGGAGTTTATTTATGTGGAGTTTGGATCAACAGACTCTTCTACTCCATTAGTGCTAAAGTTAATCTGCACATTATGAGTGAGTAGAACAAACTCTCAGTGTCATCTAAGTTGATATATCAGTATTTTCTTATTCAGTATTTGCTAGATGTTGCATTCGATGAAGACTGATTCAGTCAGATATTTGTGATTGACAGCTAAAGTGGGCGTGTCTAGAGCGACTGGCCACTCAGGAGGTCGTATGATGATCAAGTGTGAACATCCTCAACACAAAACCAAGCCAAAATACATCTGTAAAGAATCAGATGGATGTTCAGAGAGGAAGAATCCAGGAGTTCAGGATGAATGGATGGAGAATGGAGATGTTTCTTTATATGACGACACCAGAGCAGGAGTCTTGATGGTGTTTTTTAGAGAGCTGAAAGCTGCAGATGCAGGAACATACAGATGTGGAGTGAATGTGTCTCACTATACTGAGAGCTTCACTGAACTTCAGCTGGACGTCAGAGACGGTGAGGAACTGGATATACTTTATCATTTATATAAAGTATTTGTTCTGATCTTTATGTAAACTTGTCCTGGTTTAAAGGTGCAAAATATCCAAAGATGGAGTCTGAATCTGCTCATCTTGGTGAAGAAGTCAACATCACCTGTCAGATCCCAGAGGAACATAAAATTCATTTCTGCAAAGAGGATGATAATCACATCTGTCAAAACATCAGCACATCTGCAGTGACAGAAATGAGTCATTCATCTGAGAGAAATGAAGAGAGAGTTTTTACAGTGAGCATCAGTAATGTGAGCGTGAGAGATGCTGGAGTTTACTGGTGTGGAGCAGAAACCAGAGACACACATTTGACTTTCATCTCCCTGACCACCAAAATTCACCTCAACCTCTTCAGTGAGTGAATTCAGATGATTTCATTGTAGTAAATACCGTATACTCAGAATCATGTGTGTTAAATGTCTGTGTTTGTTTGCAGTGGCTCCAGTAGTGAGACGTGAAGGAGAATCTGCTGAGATCTTCTGCCCTTATGATTCAATCTATAAATCAAAGTCAAAGTCTCTCTGTAAGGGGAAGTGCTCCACTAGAGATAGAAATACTCTCAATGAGACTGTGAGAGAAGAGAAAGAGACCAAGACTGACAGATTGACTCTGAATGATGACGTCACTGCAAGTGTCTTCACTGGGACCATCACTGGACTGACAGCAGAGGATGCTGGGAAATACTGGTGTGCAGTGACATTAGAGAGAGACGTGAATTATATTTACACTCATCTGATCGTCATCATGAACGAGGGTGAGGAAGATTTATACATCTGAATATGTGAAACTATGGCTGTGAATTGATGTTCTTATATTTCTAATATTTCCAGAGCTGAACTTGACTAAGTATGAAGGAGACGACGTGTCAATCCAGTGCAAACATCATGATGAACATCAGAAATGCTTCTGCAAAGCACATGAACCCTCCATGTGTGTGAAGGATGGAGTTTCATTGGAGACGATCAGAGATGATCGATTCTCTTTCAGTGATGAAGCTTCTACTGGAGTCTTTACTGTAAACATCACTGATCTGAGAGAAGAGGATTCTGGGATATACTGGTGTGGATCTCACATCATCACTAAAGTCAACCTCACTGTTAATATGGGTAAGTCCCTGATCTTTTTGAAGATTTATACTAATAATATAGGTTCCCTTTCTAAACGTTTACTCGTACTCCGTAGATGGCATGGGGAAAACTCCCATTTCTCGGGCTCATATTCGCCATAGGAATCAGATTTATTCTCCTTTAGTGACAAACTTACCTCGTTAATTCTCCTCCTCGCCGTTGAAAAAGTCAGGCAGTGGAACGAGTGCTCTCCTGCAATCAGGCAGACCAGCAACCAGCAGACTTTGATCAGCGTGTGTTCCAGCCAGCTGATTTCAACATCTCCCCTGTGGCAATCCGTCGAGTATATTAAAAGAGTTAAAACACTCCACCTCTGCTACAACGAGTTGCCAGAAAAACCAGGAAGGTAAAGGGGAGGTTTTAAGTCTCGCTGCGGCCGCACCACCCTCCAAAAGTCTTGAGTGTTCCTTCAAACACCCTTTTCACTTTTACAAAGTGCATGGATTCAGCACTTTTCCCCCTGAGACAGAAGAGGATGCACATCCTGAATCAACTCGACGGCTGGCCCATCTTGGCTTAGTCATAGGAGGAATTAATTTCTCACTAATATGTGCTCCTCAGCCATTTGAAATGCCTAGGACTCAGAACCCACGAGCGCGCTCAGACTGTTCAGCGGCTCGCCATTTCGTTCAGAGCAGGTTTTTCTGGCCCTGAAAACCTTCCTTTCAGACCTAATAGGACACTACATCCTAGTCCGGTCGGATAACATGGCGGTAGTGTCCTACATAAACCACCAAGGTGGCCTCAAGTTGTGGCATCTGGACAGACTAGCCCGACACCTTCTATTATGGGCCTTACGCAACCTGCGAGCGTTGCATGTGCCGGGCAGACTGAACCAACAGACATGCTGTGCCGGTAAAATGTGTTCCCAGTGGAATGCTCCTTCCATGCCAAGACGATTCAAACAATCTGTAGCATCTTCGGCAAGACAGAGGTCGACCCCAATATCCTATAATGGCCCAGCCTCTCCCTTTATGCCTTTCCCCCGGTCGCGCTGCTCCCTCAGGTCATCAAATGGATCAGGGAAGACTGGCATGCCGTCATTCTGGTGGCCCCTCTCTGGCGGACACATGCTTAGTTCCCCGAGTTGATTCAGCTGCCTGCAGCAGCCCCATGGCAAATTCCCCTGAAGAAAGGGTGGGGAATGACGAATGGGACAAACTATGGCATCCCTGACCCACGATGTGGGCCCTCCACGTATGGCCCCTAAACGGGAACATAAGGACCTCTCAGCGAGAGTGCTGAATACTATCTCAGAGGCTAGAGCTCTGTCCATGAGATGTCTCTATGCTCTTAAGTGGTCTGTTTTCTCTGACTGGTGTCCAGTCCGGAACCAGGACCCTTTATCATGCGAAGTACTTCTCGTACTTTCCTTCCTACAAGAGCTAAGGGACACGGGCCACACCCCCTCCACGCTCAAGGTCTATGTGGCGGCCATTGCAGCACACCATGCTCCTGTGGTCGGCCAGTCTCAGGGTAGCAGTGACCTGGTCGTTTGCTTTCTGAAAGGGGCAAGGAGGCTCAATCCACCTCGTCCTCTTACCATACCCTCTTAGGATCTATCTACGGTCCTTAGGGCCCTCAAAGTGCCTCCTTTTGAGCCGCTACAGTCAGCCAAGCTCCAGCCACTTAAGACTGCACTGCTGTTAGCATTAGCATCGGTCAAGCGAGTGGGCGACATGCAAGCTTCATTGCTTCCTGCCTCGAGTTTGGGCCTAACCACCTTATGGTTGTCCTCAAGCCAAGGCATCAGAAGGCCTCAAGACGTGCCCAAAGTGCTCTCTACTCCGTTCAGAGCACAAGTTATTACGCTGTCCACTCTTCCCGATTCGGAAGACGAGCGTCAACTTTCCTTACTCTGCCCTGTTCGGACCTTAAGAGTATATATACAGCACTCTGCCCATTTCAGACAGTTAAAGCAGCTCTTTGTATGCTTCAGTGGCCGCACCAAAGGGCTTCCAGTCACGAAGCAGAGACTATCCCGCTGGATAGTGGATATCACGTTGGCTTACGCTTTCGGTGGGCCTTCAATGCCACATCGGCGTCAGAGCGCACTCCACCAGAGGTGTGACCTCTTCCTGGGCGTGGTCCAGGGGTGGGTCTATTGGTGACATCTGTGTGGCGGCCGGCACAAATCCTCTCTGTCTAGTTGGAGTTGACCTCAGATTGAGCTCAACACACTATTACCTCTCCGGATTCTCCGACCACAGTCCGAGCCCCTCTTTTGCTGGGAATCATTTGCCCTTCCCTAGCCCTACTGCCTAGGGACCCTTACCCAAGCATCCCAGGCTAGGGCCATAAAACATGTCGTTCTGCTTACATAGCACACCGTGATTAGATTGGTTTCCCGTAGCGTCTAGCAAAGACACAATACGAGTAAAGGTTTTGAAAGGGAAAGTCTCGGTTACTTGCGTAACCCTGGTTACCTGAGAAAATGGAAACTATTATTGTGTAGACGGCCTTGGTATGTCATTTCATACATTCATCGTATGACGTTCATCGCTTCAGTCGAATTAAACCTGATACCTATGGAGAATATGAGCTGCTTTTATAGCCCCTGCCCCTTTAGGCGGGTTATGCGCTCTCTCAGCGGGATGCGCCGCGATTGGCTTGCGCAGACACGCTGCTTTGCCATAGGTTCATGCAGTACCCATTGCCCAGCCAATAGGCGCTTTGTTATGGCTGTACAGTGGCACTGTGTTTTTGAATTAAAGGATTAAAAATTTGGAGAAAAAGCAGTTTTCCCCATAGCATCTAGCAAAGACGCAATACTTGTTTCCTCAGGGAACCGATGTTACGTAAGTAACTGAGACATTATTTATGACTTTTTCACAATTTTTGATAGTTATATAATGATATCTTATGCACATTCTCATATAAATCTTTCTATAGGACAATTATAGGCCTAACATAGCATATTGAATATTCTTTGTTTTGTTTTTTTGTTATGTACATGAAACGGTCTCTAGTTGTGATATAGAAATGTATCAATGGTAGTAAAGTAAAAGCCGTGCGTGTAAACCTCACTCCCCTGACCTCAAGAGGCGCACAAGTGACAGCCGCTAAAGACTGCAGATATCTATATATTTTTTTCAATTTTTTTATCTATATATATATACAGTATATATATATATTTTTTTTTTACATTTATCTATATACAGTATATATACATATATTTTTTTTTTCATACATGTGATTACGTCCCCGTTTCTCCGTAATGTGTTTGTGTGTTTTCAGATTTCTCTTTGAACAACATTGTTTCTTTGTGTTTGACTCTGCTGCTGATTGGAGGATTCACTTTGACTGAGTGTTTATTAAGATGAGGTGATGCTGTCCTTCACACACACACACACACACACACACACACACACACACACACACACACACACACACACACACGCACACACACACACACGCACACACACACACACAGTCAGATGTCAGATGCATCTCACTGTTGTTCATCGCTGATGTTGTGTTGAGATCTTAAGGATGATCTCATCATCGGAAGAGACACAGTGAAACAGTGAGTCTGGGTCTTCATTCACTGAAGTTCTTGTGTGTTTTATTTGTAAGTTTCATTCTGCACATCATGTTTTTCTCTTTTTATTCTCAGATCGCATATTCTTGAACAGATTCATGAGTAGATCCACTTTATTCCTCTACTCACCTTCCCACAATCCCCTCTGATGGCTTTACATCTGTGGATGTGCGATTTATAGACAAACAGTTTGTTTGACAAGGCCTTGATTTTAACCATTATTATTAGTATTATCAGTTTTTTATTATTAAAAGTGTTTCAAAATAAAAGAAAAATGCTTTGAATATCTTTTTGTCATGAGCTGTTTCATGAACTCTGTGGTGTTTGTGTTTGCGTAATGAACAGGCCATTTTCCGACCATCTCAAAGCCACAGAGAACAGGTGAAGGTTCAACTAGCTCTAATTTTAGTTTTTTTCTATGAACAAACTGACGTATTCAGGAAACCCACAGAGAGACACATGAGACTGAACCGAGAGAGATGAACAGAAGACAATAAAGAGCTGATCGTTCAGTAATTCACCTTCAACATTTACTGTGTTTAATGAGGAAAAGGCTGAAAAATGTTTAAGGTTTACAAATGATCCATGTGTGGTTTAAAAATTGTACTTTTAAAAACTGATCAAATTAAATAAATACAATGAGCCACAAATCAATGACAGAATATCTGTAAACATCCTATAATTGTTGAAAGAGTGGAAACCACGTTCACGGTGAATCATAATTTTAAATCATAAAAAATACTTTATGCATATATATATTGAGTTCAACACATTACTCTTAAACTTCAAAATGACTATTATCTAATAGATTAAAGTAGATTCTACATGATCTAGAGGGAGTGTGAGTTGGTTTGCTGTGTTGAAATGTGTTTGTAAGGTTTTGCAGGATATATGTGGTCAGTGAGCTGAAGAGAAACGGTTTCTCTTGTGGTTTTCAGCTTGTGGTTTTCTTTGGCTCTTGCTCTTTATATTCTTTTACTCGAACCGAGATGCGCTTCAGGCTCTTGTGTATGTCATAAAAACAGGAAATGGTTTCTGTAGAAACGATGGACACACACTTTCCACTCCTTAAAGAGATGCTGTGAATTTGTGTAGTATTATCAAAAATATTTGTATTCAGGTTGTTTGAAATATAGATATCACAAATACTTCTGTTGAATGTGGAATGACTTTGGATTTGACAGTATCAAAGGGAAGCACAAGATCAGTGTGTGTTATAAAATGTATTGGTGTTCAAATGTAATTTTCCCCTGCTGGATTTAGTCTCTGGTAAAGAGTTATTTTTTTATTTAATTTTTATTAGCTTTGTTATTGGATTAGTCTTTTATTAATCTAGTTATTAAATAAATAAAGTCTCTTTGAATCTCTTTAGAGTTTGTGTTTGTAATTTCATGTTCGTCCTGTTCATCAGATGAGTCATTTAAACCTTCTGCTCCATCTAGTGGTAAATGTAATAACCTCCGTGAAGTTGGCACCCCATAAAATGAAAAGACTAAAGAAAGACTTTAAATGTCTGTAAGGTGTTACAAGTATGTAGAAAACTTAAGACACTACACAATTTAAAAAATAAAATAAAAAAAATAAATATTGGTTGTTTTATTTTATTTTAATACAAAATTAAAGCATCAGTCACGCGTAGCCTACAGCCAGAGTAGTGGCAGTACATTACATATCATTATGCATTAGTGATTATATAAAGACCAAATGTCAATATCTAGCACAAATCTAGACTAAAACATTCCCATATCTAAAGAAAAGAACAATGACAGCAGCGGCCCTGTGCGTGCACAAGCCAGACAGGTTTGTAGACGAGATGGATGGACAGTTATGTTACTGTACTTAAAAAGTTTTTTTTTTTTTTTTTTTTATGTTTAAGAGGGGATTGTAGTTTCAATGTTTCTTTCAACGGCACAAACCATAGCAGAAACGAACGACACCGGTTTGGTGCGATTTAGATGAGGTGGGGTGGAGAGTGACGTCACAGCTCCCGAATTAAATTAGTTATCTCTAAAGGAGGTGATATAGATACAATGTTTCTTTCAACGGCACAATCGGCACAAACGAACGACACAGTTTTTGTGCAATTTAGACGAAATGGGGAGGAGAGTGGGCAGCGCCTCTTACGTGTGGGGTTCCTCAAGGTTCTATCCTTGCTCCGATTTTATTCTCCTTGTATATGCTTCCCCTGGGGTAGATTTTTAGGAAACATGACATCTCCTTTCATAGTTATGCTGACGATACCCAAGTCTATTTGCCCCTGGGATCAAATAACATGGGTTTAGATACTCTGTTGGCTTGTCTAGCAGAGGTAAAGGCCTGGATGTCCCTAAATGTTCTTCACCTTAATGAAGGCAACACTGAGATTATAGTTTTTGAACCATCAGAAGCTGCTAGCTCCCTTTGCTCAAATTTTGGCTCCTTATCTCCATGTGTGAAACCATTAGTGAAGAATCTGGGCGTGGTTTTCGATAGTGCTCTCAAATTTGACAAACAGATTAGTACGGTAGTCAAAACCAGTTTTTTTTCATCTCAGAGTCCTAGCCAAAGTTAAATTATTTCTTTCTTTTAAGGACTTTGAAAGGGTGATTCATGCTTTTATTTCGACAAGGCTTGACTATTGTAATTCCCTGTATTTGGGCACTAACCAAGCAACTCTTAACCATCTGCAAATGGTGCAGAATGCAGCTGCTAGGCTCCTTACTGGTGTGCGCAAACGAGAGCACATTACCCCTGTTCTTAAATCTCTGCACTGGCTCCCAATCCGTTACAGAATTGATTTTAAAGTTTTGATGCTGGTTTTTAAATCCTTGAATGAATTGGCTCCTGTATACGTTTTTCCATCCACAATCCTGGAAGGTCTCTTAGGTCATCCAACCAGAGACTGTTAAATGTTCCGCGGGTCAGATTAAAAACAAGAGGAGATCGAGCTTTGGAACAGCCTACCTGTTTTTATTAGAACTGCCACTACACTACATGAGTTTAAAGCTAAACTCAAAACCTATCATTTTTCTTTGGCTTATAATTGTAGCTGATTTGTGTCTGATATGTTCTGTGTTTTGTCCTGTATTTTATGTTGTAAATGGTGTTAATTCCAATGTTATGTGCAATAATGTACAGCGCCTTGGTCAACAACCGTTGTTTTTAGTGGTGCTATATAAATAAAGTTGAGTTGAGTTGAGTTGAGTTGAGTGACGTCACAGCTCCCGAATTAAATTTGTTATGTCTGTGACAGGAAAATAGATAAAGTGTTTGTTTTAACGGCACAAACCAGCACAAATTAATGACACCGGTTTGGAGCGATTTGAACAACATGGGGTGGAGAGTGATGTCACACAACCAAAAAAATTATGTTCAATATCTCTAACACCAAACCAGCACAAACATTCGTTTTTACGCCACAAATCAGCACAAACGAATGCCATAGTTTTGGAGATTATTTCGTTTTATGGGGTGCCAACTTCACGGAGGTAATGTAATTGGCTGTTAAATGTCTTGGTTTTATTGAAATGAGTGTTGTATAGTGTTATGATAGCTGACAGGGTGGGTCGGCTCTAATTAATATGACTTTAATTCATTATAAATGTCACTGATTTATGTGCCTCCTGTGTGTTTAACACGAAAGAGTGAATCTGGAGGAATGAGGGTTTTCTAATAATGGGCGACTTAATAATTACATGGACTCATCGCTCATGCTGATGTTTTTATGATTAAAGTCAGAGATGCAGATAAAAACATTTCTCAGCATTCACTCTTTGTCCAGTGTGTGTAGTTAATCTGTCATCAGTGATGCTGAAGTTTGATTGACAGCTGCTGTCCGTGGTGCTGAATCCAGAACTGCCTGTTAAAGTGAAGCATCAATCAGACTCAGACTTCAGCTGATGATCCTCTGATGATCTGAGGAGAGACAGAGAAGAAACACTGCAGATGTTCAGATTAGAAAGCGTTTGCCTTCTTATAACACACGGGTCTGAGCCTCGGTACCTCAACATGTAAACTTCCTGATGTATCAGTTATGGTGGTTGTATGAGTATCTTACATTTTGTACATTTTCACGTGACTTTATGTTAACCTTTTACTTTGAATTGTTTTATTTTAATTGTTTGCATTGAATCTGCTGGTTGACTGAGAGTTCATGTACAACCCGAATTCCAGAAAAGTTGGGACGATTTTTTAAATTTGAAGAAAATGAAAACTAAAATACTTTCAAATCACATGAGGCAATATTTTATTCACAATAGAACATAGATAACATAACAAATGTTTAAATGGAGAAAATGAGCTCATTTCAAATTTGATGCCACTTCAGATTCAGTGAAACGAGTGTCACTCTTTCATGGTTTGTGGTTTCCAGCAGGTTTTATCTGATGTGTTTCATATGTGGAGATCAGATTCACTGAAGGAGACGCTAAAAGAGTCATTCAAACAAAGATACGCTGGAAAACTCAACAGACCGTGAGTTTTATGAATGTGAATTCATTTAAATCATATTTGATGATACTATAATTAACTTAAAGACATAAAAGAAGTTTGTTGAGTCTTAAATTTTTGTCCACGTTAATGATGTTTGGATGATTATTAAAAGTCCAATCTTAAAGTGTAATTGGTATTCTCACTGGTAATATACAGTATAATAATTAATCAATCAGAAACATGCATTTATAGGAGACCGTGTGAACCGCTGCTGTTTGTGTGTGTGTCCATCAGTGTCTTACTTTCACTTCCTGCTTTATTAACCCCTCTCTCTCTCTCTCTCTCTCTCTCTCTCTCTCTCTCTCTCTCTCTCTCTCTCAGGGGAAGTGGGCGTCTCTGTCACGTTCAGCTCTTCATGTTAAACATGTAACCAGGAAAGAAACACTCAAAACTCTTCTGAACACACATCGAGAGCTTCAGAAGAACTGAATCTACTAACAACAGAGAAGATCATTTAATAAGAGAGAAGAATGAAGATCATCTGGACTTTCACTCTGCTGATGATTCCTGGTAAGAATCTGAACTCAAGTTCTGATCCAATAATCACATCACAGAAGAACACAGATTAAATAATGACCAAAAGTCTTAATCCTCAACTAATATGGTGACATTTCCTTTAAAAACACTTTAAAATGAACTTCAGTGTGTGTTTAATGCTGGTTTGTTGTAGGTGTCGTGAGGTGTCAGTCTCCATGAGTGTGACACTCACTAAATCACTAAAGATAGCACAGATTTGGTATTTTCAGTCTTTTACTTCAGTTCATGCTGTTTTATTGACTGTTGAAGAAATTTCATTTCTGTGTATATTAAAGGGATTGTATAATGCGCTTTTCGAAAGATGTAAAATAAGTATTTGATGTCCCCAGAGTGTGTATGTGAAGTTTTAGCTCAAAATATCCCACAGATATGTAAGGGATAATGTAGAGCGAGGCGGTTGTTATAGCGAATACAACCCTGACAGGCAGGACTTGAAACAGTCTTGAATCAGCCTGAAGGGGTTGTATTCGCTATAACAACCGCCTCGCTCTACATTATCCCGCTTATTACATGGCTACCTACCAAATAAATCAATAATTTGACACAAAATATTGATTTAAAAAGGAGTTTATTGATTTAAAAAACGACTGTATTGCTTCCGCTAAAGAAAATAGTCCGTTCCGTCTCTACGGTTAGAATCCTGCCGCGTCCATAGCAACGCTCTGTTTTTCATGGCAACGGTGTGTTATACTTCGCAGCGGCTGTTATCAAGAAATAATAGCATTCTACATTGGAATTCAACCAAGCCATGTTATAATTTTATATAGCATGTTAAAATTGTCACTTTTTGAGGGTGAGCAAAAATGCACCGTTTTGTGTCTGTTCCTTTAAATGCAAATGAGCTGCTGCTCCCGGCACAGGGGGCGGAGCTTCAAGAGCTTGTGTCCTTTTACCTCACACACACATGCACTGAACATTTCAAAAACTTTTAGCCTTTTATGTTCAAACCGGAGTCTGACACTGATGGAGAGACTCGAGAAGAAGTGACAACATGTAGAACCAACAGGACGTTTCTGAATGGTTAGTTGATTAATTTATGTAGCTTAAGTGTAGTTATCTTCTAGTCATTGATTAGCATATTCTGTCTTGATAATCTATAAATGATTTTCCAGGGCAGGATTTATGTAAATTTTGTGTTGTGTAGTTCCTACCAGCCGTTTGTTGTAGTCCTTAAAAAGCGATTTCTTTAAAATAAAATATCTCCCTTTGCTTTGAACTTTGAGCATTGTAACCAAGCAGATGTTGTTCATCATTACACACTAACTAAAGTTAGAAAAGTGAAATCATATTCAACCACCCCTTTAAAGTGTTTTAATGCTGGTTTGTTGTAGGTGTCGTGAGCTCCATGAGTGTGACAGGATATTCAGGAGGAGGAGTCAACATCACATGCAGATATGATGAAGGATATACAGACAATTCAAAGTATTTTTGTAAAGGACAGTGGTCACAGTGCAGAGATCGAATCAGGACTAATGAGAAAGATAAATGGTTTGATGCTGGAAGATTCTCTCTGTATGACGACACAAGTTCATCAGTCTTCACTGTGACCATCAGAGATCTGAGAGAAGAGGATTCTGGGATGTACTACTGTGCAGTTGATAAAACTATAGAAATAGACTCCTACACTGAAGTGAATCTGAAGGTTTTAACAGGTGAGCAACTGAGACCCTCAAACTCATGATGATCTCCACAACATCACGATACTCAACACTGACTAATTACTGACGTAATAACACACGTGAAACTCATCAACAACCTTGTTGTCTCCCGATGTAAGATTTAATTTAATTGCATTGATAAATGTTGCAGCAAAGTGAGCAACAATGTGTTTATATTGAGAACAAAATGACAAATGATCTGGGTCCTGTTCAACAGGTCAACAAATCAGGACAGTGAGAGGATATTCAGGAGGAAACGTCATTATAAACTACAAATATGAGATTCAAGAAGAGAATCCTGTGATAGACGTCTGTAAAACTGCAGATCAGTGTTTTACTGTAATAAACACTAACAGAAGAGCAGAATGGAAACATGACAGACGATTCTCCGTTTATAATGACAGATCTGCAGGACTCTTACTTCTGTTTATCAGAGATCTGAATGAGAACGACTCTGGAGAATATAAGATTATAGTCAAAGTTTCTGAAGATTACAGTTTCTTCTCTGAGTTTAATCTGGACATTAAGAAGGGTGAGCTGCTTTCAGTCATTTATGCATTATTTGACAGAATCCATGAATATATCTGGTGATTGTAACATTGCTGCACTTTATCTGGATCTTAAACAGAGGATTGTTGTGTGAAGAGCATCAGTCTATCAGCTTCTGCAGGAGGATCTGTGAACATCAACTGCAAATACCCACAATCCCACATTCATGATGTGAAGTTTCTGTGCTGGAGATCTGGAGCTGATCTCTGTGCTAAAGAGACGTCTGTGAAGGAGAGCAGAAGATGGAGGGATGAGGGAAAGATCCGGCTGTATGATGACAGAGAACAGCAGCTCCTGACGGGAAGCATCAGTCATGTGACTGAAGAAGATTCAGAATACTGGTGTGGAGTTCAGTCTGATCAAGGACACAAGATCTTCATCACACGAGTCCTGATCAATGTTACAGGTACGGATGATTTTCTCAGTGATGTGTGTCTTGCATCATGTTGCTTGAATTTGGAAATAGAATGAAGAACCAGGTTTATTCTGTTCTTGTAGATTTGCACACAGGATTATTTTAATGTAGAAGTAACATGATGTCTGATAAAACAAATTCACAAACCACAGTTACAAAAGAGGAAGTGTCCTTACAAAACTGATCTGCAGTCAGTATTACTTCAGTCTCTGCAGTTAAAAGTGTGTAGATCTATGGTGCTGTTCTGCAAATGCACTGGTCACGTGTTTGTGATAGTTTTATTCGTCATGTCACTCTTTATATGTATAATGTAATCAGTACATTTGAAACATCAGTTGATGAACATCAGGGATGCACGACTACTGATTTCTGATGGGGGGGGGGGGGGGGATGCACGACTACTGATTTCTGCTGGGGGGGGGGGGGGGGGGGGGGATGCAGGACTACTGATTTCTGCTAGTCGATTTCTTATCAAAACAATACTCGAATTACTCGACTACTCGTGGTTCATGCTACTGTAAATCAAAAGACATGAAATAGCTAGATCTTATCAATAAACATTTATTAATTCATAGCCTAATGTAACAATTGCATAAGTAAACTCTCAAAACATTATAATTATGACATTTCATTTTTAAATTTTCATGTAACAGTCTAAAGCTAAATAAATAGCTGTTCTTGCCTTTCATTTCAGACGTCTGCTTCTAGGGGCCGTTCACATATCGCATCTTTTTCGCGCTCAAGGTCGTTATTTCAACCGTAGGCGCGCGGCCGCGGCGAGCACGCTCATAGCTCATAGCAACGACAGACGCCATGGGAGCGCAAGCGTTTGGTCTGAAACGGCCATAGAAACGGCGCCCAGTGACGGGTGGTGTAGCAATATTGTTGTCCGGGTGGAAATCGGGAGAAATTCGGGAGAAAGGTCGGTCCGGGAGATTTTCGGGAGGGGCTTTGAAATTCGGGAGTCTCCCGGAAAAATCGGGAGGGTTGGCATGTGTGCTTGCACCACAGTTAAAACTGAAGTTAAGGGTGCGTATGGATAAGAAAATGGCAATTTTTATCCTTCGGTTGTGCTGTTTTGTTTTATTCACCATGAGAAAACATATGTGTTTATTTATAAGTTCGTAAAGCGTAAATGAACAGCTTGCGGTTGTGTTTTCTGTGCATCAGCAAACATGAATTATGGGTAGGGGAATTACTTCAGTAACCATTAAAAGACATGATGTCAAGATCTGTGTCTGGGGCGAAAGAGAGAGAGAAAGAAAGAAAGAAAGAAAGAAAGAAAGAAAGAAAGAAAGAAAGAAAGAAAGAAAGAAAGAAAAAGAAAGAAAGACCTTTCGAAAAGCAGTTTAGTTATCCCTCCATTTTATTAACGTTTTGTATACAGATGTTCTAAAAACAACATCATCACCATCATCATCATCGGCTTCTGTTTTCAAAACTTCTACATCTAACATCACATCAGTGTCTCCTAACATGTCAACAGGTGCCCTTGTGCTGAAATATAAACATCCAATCTGATATTTAGCTTTCTTTAGATTATCTTATTATTATCTCTAGATTTTTCAGGCTCTTCTCTGATCGTTCCTCTGGTTCTGGTTCTTCTTTCTCTGATCATCGTTGGACTCTTATTACTGTTTCTCTGTAAGAAGTATCAGTCTCAAGGTAAAACTTCCTAACTACTTTAGATATAGAAACTCTCCATTTATACTGAGATAAAAATATTTGTTTTTCCAATTTGAATCTGTCGCCACCTATTGGCTACAAATACAAAATGCAGATATTTGATGATGTTTTAGAAAAACATTTACAAAAGACATAATTGTTCAAACGTGATAATGTATGATGTCATTAATTAAAGGACGCTTGTTTTTGGCAGGTGGTGATTCGTCGTCTCAGACTGGACCAGGAAAACATGAAGTTGTGAGTCCAGTTACTGTATAAAATGTTTAATTAAATGTCTAATGCCTTCCATCCTAATGATATTTAGAGCTTTAAATAATTTCTCTGTCTCTCCTCAGGTTTCTCACACTGGTTGTGATTGTGAGAACATTAAAGACACTCACAAACAATTACCCACAAACCCCTCTGATTCTTCTGACACTGTTTATGCCAATGCCCAATTACCCACAAGCCCCTCTGTTTCTTCTAACTGTGTTTACACTACAGTTGAGAAAGGCACTGGTGACTCTCAGCGCTGCATCACATCTGCTGAGGATCTGAATTACGCAGTGGTGAATTTCCACAAGGAATCTGACTGTCCTGATAGTGTCAGTTTCAGGAATAATCAGGATTGCAGTGAATACGCTGCTCTCAATCATCTCAGTGCTTGATGAGACACAGTATAATATAAATGAGCTGAAAGTTTTTTCATCATAGCTAATTAACATCAGTACATGTCAGCATACTAAATATGCACAAATAAATCTCTGTTCAACACACAGATTAATCATCTGCATTTCAAAAATACTCACTTTCAGGTATAATTTTTTTTCCCGAACATCATAGAATTAATTAATCAAGAATTAAATCTATCGGTTTCCCATGATCTCCGTTTGTAAAACGTGTATTGAAATACAAAAATACTTTCAATAAACATCATCTTTTAACTCTGACTGTTTGTTTTTTTCATTCACTATAACATAAATACAATTTTCTGATCATTAATCAGTTAAAGAACATCAACTAAACATTTCTTTGAACACATAAACTCACCAGAGTTCGCAGAAGTAATGTTTCTCAATCAACATCAATTGGAATTCCTTTTGAAACCCATGAACATACTTCAGCAATTTTATATGAAAAGTTCAAACATGTTTTGTCAGATAATCGTGCATTACTAACACTTCAAAAGCAGCGCTTGATCACCTCGTGTCTCAGCTAAGAACTTCTTCTTCTTCTTTGTAACGTTTCATGGCGGGTGGCAACCAGCATTATGGTGCATTACCGCCACCTACTATGTTGGAGTGTGGGCCAGAGTTTTCCTTCCCTTGCAGAAACAAAATAAATAAAAATAATAATAGTAATAATACTAATAATATTTCATGACCCTAAATTCTATTTATCAATCCAGTTTCTCTCAAATAACAGAATAACTTCCCTACTTCAATATCAAAAACATTTTTTAGACTTAATTCTTCCTGTTCTAACTTTCTACTTTCCACCCGTAATACTTCCCGTTCTTGAGAGAATTTTTGACAGTGAAGAATTACATGCTCAACTGACTCCTCTATTTGACAGTGATCACACACTCCTGAAGGGTGCTTATTTATTAAATGCAAAGTTTTATTAAGCCTAGTATGTCCTACCCTTAGCCTTGTCAAGATGTTCTCCTCTTTATTGTTTCTTCTGGCTATCCTTCCTGTACCCACAACTTGCTGTAATATATAGAGATGTCGCCCCGTGTTTCCTGTATCCCAACTGTTCTGCCACTCCCTAATGATATTTCGTTTAATTATTCCTTTAGCTTCAGACTTACTGAGTGAGACGCACAAGACCTCCTCCTGCATCAGGGCCTGCTTTGCTAATGTATCCACATCTTCATTTCCCTTAATCCCTCTGTGTGCTGGAATCCACATAAATGTTACCTGCATGTTCATATTTTTAATTCTGTACAATGATTCATAGATCTCATTTACTATATCTTGCCTGCTGTTAGATGCAAATGACTGCAGTGACATTAATGCCGAACATGAGTCTGTACATAAAATAACTTTTTTAATTTGTAACTCTTCTACCTTCTGTAATGCTATTACAATAGCCAACATCTCAACTGTATACACTGATAGATGATCTGACGTCCTTCTCTTACCAGAAACATGCAATGTAGGAATACTAAAACCAAAACCTGCTTCCCCTGTATTAGGATCCTTGGATCCATCTGTATATATTTGAACATATGTTTGATATAGTTTTTGAATTCTATCTTCCACCAGTTCTGCAATATTTCCAAATCCTTTTTGACCCTGCATTTTTTTCAGGAAATATAAATCTACTGACACTGGAGGAAACAACCAAGGAGGTGTCACTGATAATGGCACTGTCGGGATATATCCACCTTGATTTAATGTCATGTCTCCAGCTATTTCCTCACATTTCCATGCAAAGCATCCCCGTTTAGCTCTTTCACTCTCCCAACATGGGAGAAGTATCTTAGTTGTTGGATGTCGATCCCCTGAATGCCCTTGTAAATTTATCCAGTAGTGCATCATTAACTGCTTACGTCTAATGTGCAACGGCATTTCCCCCATCTCAACCTGAAGAGCAGCCACAGGAGTTGTTTTCACAGCCCCACAGCATAGTCTTAGAGCTTGAGCTTGCACCACATCCAACTTCTTTAATGACGTTTTTGCTGCCGATCCATAAGCAATGCACCCGTAATCTAATACTGATCTTATCCTACTTGCCCCCCATTCTGACCCTGTTAAGCATCTCATCACATTTATTATCTTTTTACACTTGGTATTTATCCTTCTGATATGCTCATTCCAAGTTAACTTATCATCAAACCACATACCCAAAAACCTAAAAACTTTTACTTGTTCTATATCTTGCCCATACATCTTTACCTGGGCCTCAACCCCTCTCTTTCTAGTGAAAAATACTGCCTTGGTTTTCCCAATTGCAAACTTGAATCCCCATGCAATTGACCATCTCTCCACCACATTAATTGCCTCTTGTATTTTACCTTTAATATGATTAATGTTCCTTCCCCTTTTCCATAAGGCTCCATCATCAGCAAACAATGACTGTCCGATATCCCCCTGTACTTGTGAAAAAACATCATTAATCATTATGGAAAAGAGTATAGGGCTAATAACACTGCCCTGAGGAGTACCATTCTCTACCATGTATCTTCTTGAAACCGCTGTCCCAATTCTTACCTGTATACTTCTCTCATCCAAGAATCCCTTAATCCAATTATATGTCCTACCTGCTATTCCTATCATTTTGAATTTTATCATTACTCCCTCCTTCCAAACCATATCATAGGCCTTTTCTACATCAAAGAACACTGCCATTACAGATTCTTTATTAACTTGAGCTTTCCTGATCTCTGTTTCCAAACACATAACAGGATCCATCGTTCCTCTACCCCTCCTAAATCCACTCTGATGAGGTGATAAAATTCCTCTACTTTCCATACAAAAGGATAATCTATCTGTAATGATCCTTTCCATTATCTTTCCTACATGTGACGTAAGTGCTATTGGTCTATAATTCATTGGGCTTGACAAATCTTTCCCTGGTTTCCTGATGGGAATAATTATAGCTTCTTTCCACCCAGTTGGCAATTTCCCTAAATCCCATACTTTATTATAAAAACCCAGCAACTTTGTAGATGCTAAAACACCTAAATGCTCTATCATTACATAACAGATATCGTCTTTACCCGGAGATGTTAATCCAGATTTTTTTATTGCCCTTCTCATCTCTTCCATTGTAATTTGCGCATCCATTATACTATTACTATCCTCCCTTCTCTCAAGATAATTTCCATATGCTAATCTTGTCATTGTCCTTCCTCTCTTGCCCTCCTCCGTTAAGTTATCGGAACTATGAATAAGAGTAAATGCCTTCGCTATCATCTCTGCCTTCTCCTGGTCAGACACTGCTGTTTCCTCCCCCATCTTCAATATTGGATACTTCCATTCCCTTCTAATTCCTCGCATACTCTTAATCATGTTCCACACATCTCCAACAGGTGTTGCTCTACACTCTAAACAAAAATGGTGCTAAATAGCACTAAAAGTGGTTCATTGGCTTGTAATCATAGGGGAACCACTTTAAGTGCCATATAGCACCTACCTTTGTCAAATGGTGCTATGTAGAACCATAAGAGGTGCCATATAGCACCTTAACCACCCCAAAGAACCACTAAAGAACCGCTGAAGAACCAAACTGGGCTTAACAGGTTCTTTAAATGGTAGTGGTGCTATATAGCACCTTAACCACCGCAAAGAACCGCTGAAGAACCATTTTTTTTAGTGTGTACCAATTTTGTCACAGAAAGTTTGCCAGCTTTGCTTTTTTCCTTTTCGTATAATTTTCCTAACATTTGCTTGCGTTTCTTTATATTTAATCAAATTATGAAAATGATGGGTTCTTCTTAATAATCTGAGTGCTTTATTCCTTTCTTTCACTATTTTCCCACACTCCTCTGTCCACCAGGGAACTGCCTTTCTTTTCATTTTCCCTTTGCTTTTAGAAATCGTTTCTTTGGCAACTTGTAGTATTGTTGTTCTAATATTTTTATCAATCTCCTCAATTTCCTCATTTAGATCTATTTTGTCCATTTCTATCTCACACATATATTTAAATCTTTCCCATTTTGCACTACTAAATATCCACTTCCCCACTAATCCCCTTTGATCCTTATTTATTTCCAATAAAACACTACACCATACTGGAAAATGATCACTACCTACCGATGATTCTTCAGATAGCTCCCACTCACATATTCCCGCTAAATTCCTAGAAACTAAAGTTAAATCCAAAGCTGAGATGTTCCCTGTATGCACATCTATTCTAGTCCCTCTCCCATCATTTAAACAAACCATGTTTCTCTCTTCTAGCAATTCTTCTATAACCTCACCATTTGCATCTGTGCAAATCTTCTATAACTCCTCCCCATAACGTACTATGAGCATTAAAGTCCCCACACACCTTGTTACCATCCAACCCTACTATTTGTGTTATCTGCCCCAGCTCTAATTTCCTACAAGGATTATAATAATTTATAATTACACACTCTCCCTCATTTGTCCATATCGCTACACTAACATATTCTTGTTCTTTCCCCCCTACACTCACTTCTCTGAATGAAATATAATTTCCAATAAATGTAGCACATCCTCCCCCTACTCCATCCCCCCTATCACACCTTACAGAGGCATATCCATCCAACCTGAATTCAAAATTTGGTCTCAACCAAGTTTCCTGTACACAAATAATGTCTGGTTTATTGGGAAGATCATCAATGTACTTTTTAAATTCCTGTCCATTGGCCATTAAGCTCCTAGCATTCCATTGTAGCAAGAGGACCATTATTAATACTATCCAGTCCCTACTTGCTCCTGGCTTGCTTGATTGCTTAGCTCATTCCTCACCTCCTCCCATGTAAACTCCCTCATATCTAGGTGATGAACTGCTGCTTTTACGATTATTTGTATTCTCTCCGTTTTAGATTTCACCTCCATAGTTGCATTTATCACCCCTGCTATGAAAGTGACTAACTTCTTTAGATCAACCATTACTATCCCCTCCTTTGCCTGGTCTGGTACTTTTATATTTTGTCTTTCAGCTCGGTTTCTTTCATCACTCTTACTAACCATTTTCACAGCTTCTGCATATGAGATCTTATTTTGAATTTTAGCTCGTTGTACTTCCATTTCCCTTCTCATCATCTCACATCCACCGTAAGCCACACTATAACTACCCCCACAATTACAACACTTTGGTTGCTCGTGATTACACTGACCATACTCATGATCTTCTCCACATCTTGCACACCTTCTTCTGCCTTTACATGTTATTGCTGTATGTCCAAACCTTTGACAGTTATAACACCTCATTGGCTTTGGAACATACTCTCTTACACTATAACTCAAAAAACCTAGTGTTACATTCTTTGGGAGCACTTCCTCCTCAAACTCCAGAATCACCAGCTCACTGTCCTTCCTCACTCCCTCCCGAGTTATTTGCATCCTTCGAGCACCTTTTAGATTTCCTCCTTTAAGATTTGCTTTGATTTCCTCCATTGTGACCCCGACTGGTACCCCCCATATCACTCCCTTACTCCACATGTTTCCTTTTTCAATTTGACTTGTACTTATTACTTTAAACCTCCCAATTTCTTTAATCCTTCCAGCCCTCTCTCTCTGTTCTTCATTTTTACATCCTATCATTAGATTACCATCTCTCAACACCTTGGCTACTACAATATCCCCGATCTGGTTTCTCAATACAGTTGTTAATTTCACCGGACTTATTGACGAAATTCCCTTCTCCTCACTAAATCTCAATATGATTTTAAATTCTAGTCCTTCCGTACCTTTATCTTTTATTACTTTCCCATAATCCTCATTACTCCTCGCCCTCTTTGTACTGATCCCAGAAAAGGTTTTTCCTCTCTTGTCCCTCTTTTTTTCACCTTCTTGACTTATATCCATACCTCCCTCACTATCACCCACATCAGTGTCCCCCCACTCTGACCCATTCTCAACATAGTTGTGCCTACTCGCTGCCTTCTTCATCTTCTCCGTTTTTAGTTGACCTCTTTCCAAACTCCCACTTCCAGACACTCCTTTCTCCCAGGATCATCCGTCAGTTCTTGATTAAACGTTTGAACCATTCACCCGAGCTCGCTAAGTTCCAGTGTAACTTCACTTCCTCGGGGAGAACTTCCGGGCAGAAAGAAGCCCGCGTCCTCCTCAGCTAAGAACAGTCTTCTTCTCTCAATATCTACGTCTCAGTCAACCAGTTTATATAGCGGCCCCTACAGGGAAACTACGGTACTGCATATATCTAACAAAAGTGTAGAACAGTGTAAAACTCTAGTCTAGGGGGTTACATGATAACAAACAGAAACTCATAACTGTGAGTATTTCTGCTGTGACTCCAGATGATGGAGGAGTTTATTTATGTGGAGTTTGGATCAATGGACACTCGTACAGTTACTCCATTACTGTTCATCTGCACATCATGGGCGAGTAGAACAAACTATCAGCGTCATCTAGTAAGTTTCAGTATTTGCTAAATGTCACATTCAAACTGATGAAGACACTGATTCAGTCAGATATTTGTGATTGACAGCTAAAGTGGGCATGTCTGGAGCGACTGGTCTCTCAGGAGCGGAGAGACCAGTCGCTCCACCATACACCATAAAGCGGAGATTGATCAGTTATTGGAGAAGGCATTACAAAGGGGTTGGATTTCTGAAAAAGAAAAATATTTTTTGACTGTAAAACATCCTGTATGTCCCGTGTTTTATGGACTTACCAAAATACATAAATCCCTTATTGATCCACCACTCAGGCCCATTGTGTCTAGTATTGGCTGTCTAACTGAACCTTTGTCACATTATCTCGACTTCTTCTTGAAAAAATATGTATGTGAATTACCATCTTATTTAGGTGACACATCTGACATATTGAGACTTTTGGATTCGTTTGAATGTGACCATGATTTCATGCTGGTAACTTGTGACGTGCAAAGTTTATATACATGCATTCCTCATAAAGCAGGGACTATCACTAAGCAGGGACTGAGGCGTTACTACACTTCTTTGCAAGACGGGCCACTGATATAGCTCCTCCCAATGAATTCTTACTGACATTGTCGGAAATTGTGTTAAAAATAAACTAATTCCAATATGCAGGCTATTATTACCTACAGAAGTGTGGGGTCAGTATGGGTAGTTGCTTTGCACCGTCGTACGCATGCCTAGTAATGGGTTTATGGGAAGCTACATTTATTGATAACCCTGTGAACAACCTATTCCTTTCTAAAATCCCTCTTTGGAAGAGATACATTGATGATGTTTTCTTCATTTGGATGGGGACTTTGTTTGAACTGGATAAATTCATGGCCTATATCAACTCTACCACATCCTTCTTGAGATTCACAGTAGAACACTCTACAGACAATGTTAACTTCTTGGACTTGACTATTTACAAAAATTCCCAAGGAGGTCTAGAAACATCGATCTATCGCAAACCTCTTAGCAGAAATACCCTCCTCAGAGCAGATAGCCATCACCCCAAACAACTTATTAAAAATATTCCCATTGGCCAATTTTTACGGCTTAGAAGAAACTGTAGTAGCGATGCCGAGTTTGAGCGCGGGGCAGTAGAAATGACAGATCGCTTTCGTAGTAGGGGCTATGCTGAAAGCGACATCTCCGCAGCCTATGAACGAGCCAGATCGATGCAACGATCACACCTCCTGGTTAAAACCAAACGCGCCTCAAGGCAAAGACTCTGCTTCTCCACAGATTTCTCTCATATTGGCGGAGAAATAAAGCATGTCAGTAAGAAACACAGGCACATCTTGCAGAGCGATCCAGCTCTTAAAGATATATGCGCAGAACCGCCGCGTATTACTTTTAAACGTCATTTAGAGACAGGTTGGTTCACACGACCATGAGCCCTCCACCAAAAAACCTACGTGGTTGCCGGCTCCTCCCTTGGGTTTTTACAGATGTGGGCATTGTACCCATTGCTCTAACTCAAATGACACAAAGCAATTTTCAGCAATCAGGTAAAAAATACAAGATTAATTATTTTATTAATTGTAACACCACCCACGTGATTTACATGTTGAAATGTCCATGTGGTTTGGTGTATGTAGGTCAAACTAAACGCCCCCTTAAACTACGCATTGCAGAACACAAAGCAGCAATTCGGAACCGTAATATGGACTATGCAATTGCGAGGCATTATGTACAAGCTAATCACGGCTCCAATGCGTCCTTGAAATTGTGGGGTATTGAAAAAATTCTACCCTCCCAACGAGGAGGCGATATAGTGAAGTCCCTAGTACAAAGAGAGGCTTTCTGGATTTTCACTCTTAACATAGTGGAACCTAATGGTCTTAATGAGGAACTGGGCCTCTCTTGCTTTTTATAGTTCACATTTTGAGGCACTTGTATACATGTTGCTAGCGGGTCTGTATGTATACTTTTTTATGTATACGTGTATTTCTCCTTTTTTTTTGAAGGTGTTTAACCCCCTGAGGTCTACGGTATCGCCGGCGATACCAGCTCGCTTTTTTTTTATCTATGTAAAAGAAACTCATAAATACTCTGTTGACTTTGATTTTCCATAGGAGTTTCATACATCAATCGATTCTGTTAAATGTGTATTATTTTTGTGTATACTCACAATAAAAACAAAGTGTTGTGCTTTTTGCCAAATAAAGAAAAATAAACACGAAGCGAGTTCTGCCTTCTCTCTGCTAGTGAAGTCCATTCTGAAACGCGTCCGAAAATGAACAATAACTGAGCGAATACTCAGTCAAACAGGCATACAGGCACACAGGCATGAAGCTTGAATTCTCTTCTTTTAAATGAAGTAATTTATATAAAAAACAAATATTCTCATCTTGTGAAATCTGTATTAAAAGAGAGCGATTCCAGTCGAGCTCATCTCATCTCATTACGTTATAATCGGCCACGCCCACGGAGAGCGCGCGCTATTCAAACGCAAATGACTGAGACGATCCCATACAAACTGTGAACGCCCACGTATCAGCTCGAGAAAACACATCAAGTTTATTCAGATAAGTGTACTTGTCTACACTGTCTCGCAGCGCTGTGAGGAATAATAATAATGGAAAACTTACCTCAGAAGTGCTGGTATTTCGAGGAGCAACGGATGGAATAATGTAGTAAGTTTTTTTTTCATTCTCAAGTAAATCGCGTTTCTGTGTGAATGAATGAAAGAGATGCGCTGTTTACCACAACTCGCAAAAAGACGGTTTAAATTTGAATTGCGTTTCTGTGTGTGAATGAATGATCTGCTTTTAGCAAACTATTTTGCTATACTGAGTAAAATCGATTGAAATATGTTGAAATAAAATGTATTTGTATAAGCAACGTATTAAACTGCAAATTAACATTTATATTCCTTATAATAAAAACGAAAGACCTATGTTACAGACATATGAAAGACAACATTTCGTTGATTAGTTTTGGATAGATTACACATTTTTACTGTAAAATATCTGCCACCTCAAATAAGCTTTTGTTTGCCAATTTTGCTAATATGTTAAATATAGTATGTTTTGTCAATGTAGGCTATATTCGAAGTTTGAAATATGTATGATAAAATTTATACTTTAGTTTTTACAAAGAAAGATTACACTTCAATTGTTGTTGTAATTGTAACCTTTTTAATAAAAAAAATATATTTACAAGGTAGATGTAAACAAATTTTAAAAGGTAAATATAAGCATTTTCTTTAAATAATTTTTATTGTGTTTTATTATTGACAAATTTGGGGAGAGGATACATATTCCAAAACTGAAAATACAGTATGAGAATTAACTGCACAATTAATAGACATGTTTTCTTTGGATATTATACAATTTGCAAGCAAAATTTATGAAAAAAAAAAAATAATTGACATGCTTCCAACTGTGAACCAATTTGGTAGAATATATATATATATATATATATATACTGTATATATATTGCTCTTGCATTCTTTCTTGTGGCTATAGGTGACACACCTGAATGAATGGCTCATTAAGTATGCGGGCCCCATTGTCTCCTGAGGTGTGAACCACTACATATGCATGATGCTGTTGAATGGTTGACGCCCCTTGCGCATATTGCCTTTACAAACAAAAAGTGTTTTACAAGATTTAAATCAATGTATTGTGTTATGTGAATGATAAGGGCAGGATGGTTTTCACATCATTTTGAAGAAAAAACTCTAGGCAAAGACATCAATTAGTCAAAAGTCTTATTGTCACATATTTAGTATGTGTTTTGTGGCCTTATTTCAGAAACTTTAGTTTTTAGTTTTTTCAATAACCATGCATAAACATTATTCTCTCAAAAATACAAACATGTACATGCATGTTGCTCACATATTATGGTAGCCCTGTTTGTGCTAAATAGAGTGTAATTATACCTTTGCCATTAATATGTTTATAAGCAACTGAAAAAAGCACAAATGTCAGGGCATGTCAGAACATCTCAAGGACCCCAAAAACCCCTCAGACCTCAGAGGGTTAAGTTATATGTATACACTTTTTCTTTCTTTTTGGTCTTCACCTGAGTGCTTGTATAGGATTGGTTAATTGATGTACCACACCCACCTAGGCCAGTGGCCAATGCCTTGAATTTTTATTCTTTAAAATCTGTACATCGTTGCCATTGACTGTTTGACTCTGAAGAAGACGCATGGGCGTCAAAACGTTAGTCATTTTGCACCAATAAAAATAATTTAAACGTTGTGTGCTCCGGTCCTGCTCCTTGGTCCTAGCTAGACCTTGGGTCTCCTCTTTTGATTTTTGTGTCCTGTTCTGTGAGCACCAACCAGGCTGTTGAAGCGCAAGTGACCCCTTTTTACTGGTCTCTCAGGAGGTTGTATGATGATCAAGTGTGAACATCCTCAACAGAAAACCAAGCCAAAATACATCTGTAAAGAATCCTTTCATGGAACTTATTGCTTTTATAAATATCTGCTCACTACAGAAGTCTCATCTGTTTCAAATAAACTGATTTATGATTTGTTGATGTACAGTATGTAATGTTTCATTGAAGGTCACTTATCCAACATCATAAGACATTTCTGAAGAGTAATTTGATGTTGATGATGACAGAAGATCATCAGACTGTGAATGTGTTTGTGTATCGTGATGAATCTCTGAAGAATCTCTGTCCGTGGTGCTGAACACCTGAACCACTCTCTTCCACCAGTAGGAGATCAGACTCACATTTTACTCTTGAAAATATGCTCAGATGTTTCTCTGTGGCTGTTGACAGTGTTTTATGATTTATGGAGTGATAAAAAAGAGAAATCCAAAACACCCTCTTTAAAAAAAAACTTTAATATGTCAACAAAATTAAACAAGAGTTGTAATGTTCAGATCTCTGTTTTAGAAATGCTCCTATAAAATACTCCATTTGCATATTTAAACATACCATTTCAGAAAACTTGTAATACTAAATAATCTTATTGTACTGTTATTAATCATGTCCTTTGTTCTCTGTTTGTCCTTGAACTTTGTTATACTTCCTGTTTCCTGTTCTGTCGGCCATCTTTGTAGTCCTCTTGTAGTTTTTCATGTTGGTTTCAGGTGTGTCGTTAGCTCAATTTCTTGTTAAGCTTGTTAGCCCCTGTGTATATACATGTTTGGAGTTGGAGGGCTATACAAGTCTTCCCACTGTCTACCTCTCAGTCTCCAGGCTCTCTTCCACTACACAAGCCTGGCCCTCAATTCCTTCCCAAATTCACCACCCTCCTGGACTTTTGTTTTTTGTGGAGCGTCTAGAATCCTGTCCTTAAGAGGGGCTCTTTCATGTGTTCTCTGTGTTTGATCAATCAGAAACCTGCGCTTATGGTTGCAATGTGAACCGCTGCTGTTTGTGAATGTTTCCAACAGATGTCACTGTCAACTGAAGCACATGTGAAGCATTAGTTTCACTTCCCTCTTTATTAATCTCTCTCTCTCTCTCTCTCTCTCTCTCTCTCTATCCCCCCCTCTCTCTCTCTCTCTCTCTCTCTCTGTCTCTCTATCTTCTCTATCTTCTCTCTCTCTCTCTCTCTCTCTCTCTCTCAGGGGAAGTGGGCGTCTCTGTCACGTTCAGCTCTTCATGTTAAACATGTAACCAGGAAAGAAACACTCAAAACTCTTCTGAACACACATCGAGAGCTTCAGAAGAACTGAATCTACTAACAACAGAGAAGATCATTTAATAAGAGAGAAGAATGAAGATCATCTGGACTTTCACTCTGCTGATGATTCCTGGTAAGAATCTGAACTCAGAGTAAATCATGAAAAACAGCACAGAATTGATGAGGAGAGTCTTTAACTTCAGTTCATGTTGTGGAATTTAAGAAGCTGTAACTAACTGAATTTAAATGCTGGTTTGTTGTAGGTGTCGTGAGCTCCACGAGTGTGACAGGATATTCTGGAGGAGTCGTCAACATCACATGCAAATATAAAAAAGGATCTACAGCAAATGCAAAGTATTTTTGTAAAGGAAAGAGGCCAGATAACCCAAAGTCTAAGTGGTGCTCTGATCTCATCAGGAGTAATGAATCAGATAAATGGGTTCAGTCTGGAAGATTCTCTCTGTATGACGACACAAGTTCATCAGTCTTCACTGTGACCATCAGAGATCTAAGAGAAGAGGATTCTGGGACGTACCAGTGTGCAGTTGATATAACTACAAAAAAAGATTCCTACACTGAAGTGAATCTGAAGGTTTTAACAGGTGAGTAACTGAGACCCTCAAACTCATGATGATCTCCACAACATCACACATAATGACAGTAATAATAATGAACACCTCTAGATGCTAATAGACCAGATAAAATGAAAAACCAAACTCTTCAAAATAAAGGTTCTGCAATTTTTTCCCCCAGGATTCCATGGTTGAAGGTTCTTTATGAAACCATAAATTACAATTAAGAACCTTTATTTTTGAGAGTGCAGAGCAAACATGAGATCTTTATCATTATAAAGTCAATTGAATGTCAATTAAAATTTCCCATGGACTCTTAGTTTGTATTATATTCAATTTGTTCCTTATTTCATTTCCTGTGCTTATGTTCTGTTTCCCTTGGTTTCCATGGTTTTTGATTATTCCCACATCAGTTTCAGTTTTAGGTCATTATGTGTGTGATATATTGCCCGTTGTTTGTTCCTTATAGCTTGTTTGATGAATCATTATGTTAATAAAAACCTCAACTTTATTCTCTACTGGACCGAACTGTGAGATTTATTAATCATTGTTTTGCTGATAACAGAAAGCATGTTTTCAGTGTTGTTTCAGTAAATAATGTCAGGACAACAGTTTATTCTGACTGTACTGCAAATCAAATGCTTATTACAATATTTAAACGAACACAATCACAATTTATTATATTCATAATGCCATTTATTGCCAGGATTTGTTAGATTTTTATTCACACACTGTAAAAAAAAGTTGGATGTCAGAAAGCCTGTAAATCATCAACTACAATAATACTGTAAAAACAGCAAATCAAGAGCAGCTGTGAAACAGATCTTTACTGTAATATACTTTACAGTGTTACTGTAATAATATCATGCACTGAATTAAAAACTGTTAACTCATTTCATTTGAGGAAACTGATTGTCAACTGCAATTTAATATTTATTCTGTGTTAGTAATGTACATTAGTGAGTATATTAGTATATTAGACATATTTAAGTCCACTAAAAAAAAAGAATGTTTCTTAAAACGTCAATTTAACTCAAACCTCCTGCAGATTACTGTTAGTTAACAACACACGCATGTGCTAAAGTCCTTAGCAAAGAGATCATCACATCAGCAACACTTTAAATCCTGCAAACAGTTTCATGACGCTCAGAAGTCGGCACTGTGTGGTTTTGTGTGTGAAACATGTCTGATGGTTGAATAATGTGTGAAAGACATCAGCGTCTGTGAGAAAGGGGAAGTGAATGATCTGTGAGTGGAGAAAGAAAGAAAACACTGTTTGTGACACTGAGTTTTCTGTGTTTTAGAGACAAACCGTCACAGAACAACATCATCATCATGGTTTAATTCTCCAGCGATCACATCTGCGTCTCCTGTAACAGGTACAAACACACTCTGAAACACACTCATCTGTGTCTGTGGTTGAGATGGTGACTCTCTGGTGTTTTCAGGCTCTCCTCTGACGGTCAGTGTGTGTGTGTGTGTGCTTCTGATCATCACTGGACTCGTGTTAGTGACTGTGACTCTCGTCAGGAGGCGTCGCTCTCACAGTAAAACTCATTCTTCCATCTTTACTCTCTTTAAAAGGACTTTTTAAACTGATACATTCACATTTGTATAGACCTTTTTATTTCCCCTTTTGTTCATGCAATAACTCCAGCTTGTTTGTTCAATTGTTCTTGTCTTTGACAGATCCGTCGTCCAAAAGATCTCAAGTCACACCAGGAAACAATGAAGAGGTTTGTAGAATTACTGTGATTGGAAAAAAAAAGTTTGTTTTGATCATTAATGAGAATGAATTACATTACCTGATGATTTAAAGACTGAGGATCTCCAGAACGGTTAAATATTCCAATTATTATTAAATACATAAATGTTTTGTCTCCCTTCAGGTTTCTCACGCTGGTTGTGATCACAAAGAGATTAAAGACGCCCAGAGAGAATTACCCACAAGCCCCTCTGATTCCTCTGCTACAGTTGAGAAAGGCACTGGTGACTCTCAGCGCTGCATCACATCTGCTGAGGATCTGAATTACGCAGTGGTGAATTTCCACAAGGAATCTGACTGTCCTGACAGTGTCAGTTTCAGGAATAATCAGGATTACAGTGAATACGCTGCTGTCAATCATCTCACGACAGCAGATAAACTGATGCATTTACAGTAAATATACAGACTGATTCAAAAGGGTCTAATCCCTTATCTTATTTTCAATAAGACATCATCATCTAAACCTCTGTTAATTCTCAATAAGAGCATTTGTAGACGTATGACAGAAATAAAGTCAGTCTGGTTAGTAATAAGTGAAGCTGGTAATGCTGTTTGTGGAGTTGTTTAATCCTCCTCTGCTGAGATCTTCACAGATGTAATGTCTTCTTTTCTCTTCAGTTGATTTAATATAAGACTGTGTCTGAAGTCAGTTGTAGTTCTTGTGTTTCTCTTTCCTTCAGTGATTCTGCTTGTTAACAGCAGGTGTTCATCACTAATGCTCAATCATCACTTAGTTAATCACTTAATTATCTCATTAACTTAACTCTGATTAAGAGTTACTTTAACACTCTTTAGAGTGGGACCTTATGTGCTCTGAGCAGTGTTAATTTTTCTGTGTAGCCAAGTCAGAAGTGTGACAAATGAAAACTTAAAACTATGATAATGTAGCAGTATGAGTTTAACTCGTAACTACTTGGCGTTCTTTTGGCCAATCACTGCCACAGCTTTTTTTTGCTGTTTTGCTGCTGTGCTACAGGTAAAGTAGCGGCTCTGCTGTCTCTACCCTTATTCCACTGTTATCAGTTGCCGTTGTGTTTACTATGTACTGAACGCTCGTAGATCTCCGGTTGGCGGGCCAGTCCTCCACCCCGTCGTTCAACGCATTCAAAAGCGGATGTTACCGAAAGCTACCTGTACTGTTTGTACCCTTTGAGCTGCCTCCTCCTGGGTGATACAAAACACTGCTTGATCGGTATGTGGGCTACATGTTGTAGGATTTATTTGTTTTATTTGGGGTTAACTATTTTTTTTATAAATAACAGGAACCGGGCTGGTTCAACTGGAGATTGACTTCAGCCGTAGAGCATTCATTCACTGGCTGCTGTTTTGCCTGGACGGCTGTTTCCGAATGTATATGTTTTGAACATTGTATCAGCAACTCTACTCGACGCTTGTTCTGCCTTCACGGCTAATGGGCAACCACGGCCTTACGGTCAAATGTGAGCTGTTTTATGTGGGCTAGTATTTCAACTGGTTTGAATGTAACTTAACTGAGGGGGTTGGCTCTTTACAGTTATAATTTGGTTGATTACGTTTTTTTTTCTCCTTTTCGTTATGTTACTTTCAATGTAGTTAAAAGTTGCATTTATGTTTTTTATTTTTTATCATCGGCTTTAGTTTATCTCATTAGATAATTTATATATGTATTTATAGTTGTTTGACTCTGTCTTATTACTGAATTCGTTTTCCTTGGCCACGGTCTCATTGTACGTTAATTGTACATATTATTTAGTTTTTCTTGGTTTATTGAGAAGTGTCTTTGTAGAATTTACATATCTTATTTTTCTTGTGTACTGCCGTTCTGTAACCATTGCTGGTTCTGGCAGTTTATTTATCTTGTGATCAAGATTATTTCAGTTTGTTCTTTTCATTTAAATATTATATTGATTTTCTTTCTGTTGAGTGAAACCCCTTTGATCGTGTGTGTGTGTGTGTGTTTGTGTCCCTGTTTCAGTTGCTGAGACTCCGGGTGGTGGTGTTGGTGTCCGGGTGGTGGTGTCCCCTTCCGGCGTGCTGTGTTGTCTACCCCGTTTTCTTTGCTGTGTTCACTGTCGTGTTTTTCAGTGTTTGTGTGTTCACGCGGGTGACTTTTCCTGGGATTCCTCCCTGCCTTCATGACTCCTGGTAAGCCTCAGCAGCAATTATAATTTGTCCCTCTGTTCCCCTCCCTAAAGTATGAATGTGTTTTAAATTGTTTTTAAATGATTGAAATAAAGTTTATTGTCCATTTTAAAAATGTAACCTCGTCTCTGGCTGAATTGTATACGTACCTGTGTGTCCTTAAGTGTATCAGTAATATTGCAATTAGGAAATAAATAAAATCATTCTCTGGGTGAAAGTCCCAGGGTGGCGTAGTCGGTGTTTTTGGGGCCGGTTCCACCTAGACTGTAACCTCCTCTGTTTTGTCTGCTCTCTGCTTCGCCACAATAAGCTAGAAAATGAAATAATTTAATTGGCTGATTTTAAGTTTGTCAAACTATTCTTAGCATGAATATGAAGATTTTATTTTAGCATTAAGCATGAAAATTGAACAAAAACTCATTTCAAATTCATAACTCTTTGTGTATTAAAGATGTGACATCATCTTAACTTGCAACACTAGATTTTATTTTCTTATAAGCATCATCTAATGATGCACAGACATTAATATTTGACATTAACAGTGACACTCAACAAATAAAAACATAAAGCAACATTACAATGCAGGAAGTGTTTAGTGTTTGTGATGAACAGGCTGTTCTCACACCAGCTCAAAACCACAAACAAATGAGCTGAAGGTTCAGAGTCTCAGTAAGAAACACAAAACTCAACAGAGACAAATGAAGAAGAACATGTTTTATGTGTAAGTCTGCAGAAGAGACTAAAATACACTCTTGTTACTGCAGAATAATCCAGGTTATTGAATGTGAAATGTGAAGCATGAACAATTACAATACTAAAGTTCCTTTATGACAAACATTGCAAACAGAGTTCTATAAATACGTAATTGATATAAAATGTTTGTACTCACACTTTAAAACAATGTTTAATAACCCATAAGTGTGAAAACATACATTTATGCCAGATAGAAAAGGGCTGAAAATGAACATTATAAATTTTAATATTTCATTCATGTGTATCTCTTCATTTTTTTCTCTAATAAGCACTGTGTGTGTGTTTGTGTGTTTGTGTGTTTTATTTTCAGGTTTCTCCATGATCATCATTATTTGTGTGTGTGTGAGTCTGCTGCTGATTGGTGGATTCACTCTGACTGTGTGTAAATTAAGACACAAGAGACGAGGTTTGATCATTTATTATCTGTTGAAACAAATTAATAATGAAAGTTATTTGAGTTTCTCTGTTCTGCTTCAATGAGCAACAGTAAAATCTCAATGAGTTTCTGTCTCAGATGCTGCTGTTCATCTCCAGTTTGATCTAGTTGGTCTATGTTTTACTAATTGATTCATTTTGTTTTGGGTAATTAGGAAGAACCTCGACATCAGAAAAGAGAAAGAGGGAGAAAAATACATTGGTGAGTCACAGTGTGTTTGTGTGTGTGTGTGTGTGTGTGTGTGTGTGTGTGTGTGTGTGTGTGTGTGTGTGTGTGTGTGTGTGTGTGTGTGTGTGTGTTTGTACATATGTTGTGCTTATGTGAAGTTTTCTCCTTTTATTGTAAATTTTCTCTCTATTTTTCATGCTCAGATTAACAGTCATGATGAACTACCCACAATCCCCTCTGATGAGCTCCTGTACACGTCTGTCAGTTTCCAGAAGCATGAAGAGTCTCTCAGTGAAGCTTCAGTCACTGTCAGTAAGAACGAGCTTTACTCTGATTACGTCACGGTCAGTCGCCGCATGAGACTCAACTAACTCACTTATAACAGATCACAGATCAGCACACATTACACCAGTATTGCTAATGTTTACAATTCATTGATACAATTCTCTTTATAATCCATAAATTAGTGTTAAAGACGTGTTTTATTGATCACGGTCGTTCAGCAGTATTTTTCTTTTTCCTTTTTTATATGGACCCATGAGTCTGAAATAAATAATAATAATAATAACAAGCAGCGATGAAAGGGCCCTCGCACCCGTGCCATCGTCACTCGTTGGCTTTAGGAAGACAGAGCATGGTTGGGCAATGTGCATTTAAGGAGGTATACAGTATATAGTAGTTGCTAGCATGTTTAGTATGTTTTTAGCATGCTTAGTACACAATAGGTATGTGGTTAGTACTGCATTACTGTGTTAACCAGTTCAGTTTCTGTTGGCAGTAGGTGGGGTTATATATCTGAATATTGCTTTGTAGATGTGTTCAGTGCAGGACTTTTATGAAGTATGTGAAGTTTGGGGCAGATTGGATATTGTATGTTTGAGTTACAACAACTTCCTTTAGCATTTCTAACATGCTTTAGAACTTAGCTATGTGTTGCTAGCATGTTTCTTGCATGTTACATATTAAGTTTGGGGCAGATTGGACATTCCATGCCTGTGTTACAGCAAATTCCTATTTAATTGCAGCAATAGCATGCTTTAGCAATTAGCTAAGTGTTTGCTAGCATGTTTTAGCATGTTTCTAGAATGTTGTTAGCATGTTTAGCACTTGCTGGCACTTTTTTATATGTTATTAGGAGTCCACAACAGTGTTTAACATGTCACTTCCTGTTGCCAGCAGGTGGCGCTTTGACTGTAACTGAATATGAGCATTGTCATGTGTTCAAGACAGAACGCTTATCAAAAGTGTGAAGTTTGGCGCAGATTGGACATTGCCTTCTTGAGTAACAACAACATCCTGTTTCATTATATTAGCATGCTTTAGCACTTAGCTTAGTATTGCTAGCATGTTTTAACATGTTTCTAGTATGTTGTTAGCATGTTTAGCACATGCTGGAACTTTTTTATATGTTATTAGGAGTCCACAACAGTGTTTAACATGTCACTTCCTGTTGCCAGCAGGTGGCGCTATGAGTGTAACTGAATATGAGCATGGTCATGTGTTCAGGACAGAACGCTTATCAAACGTGTGAAGTTTGGCGCAGATTGGACATTGCCTTCTTGAGTAACAACAACATCCTGTTTCATTGAATTAACATGCTTTAGCACTTAGCTAAGTTTTGCTAGCATGGTTTAACATGTTTCTAGCATGTTTAGAAGTCAATGGCATTTTTAACATGTTGCTAGAACGGCATCAACGTGTTAAACATGACACTTCCTGTTACCAGTAGGTGGCGCTATTACTATAACTGAATATTCTCATGTAGATGTGTTCAGGCCATGACTCTTATCAAATGTGTGACGTTTGGGGCAGATTAGACATTCCGTGCCTGAGTTACAGCAAATTCCTATTTAATTGCAGTAATAGCATGCTTTAGCAATTAGCTAAGTGTTTGCTAGCATGTTTTAGCATGTGTCTAGTATGTTGTTAGCATGCTTAGCACTTGCTGGCACTTTTTTATATGTTATCAGGAGTTCACAACAATGTTAAACATGTCACTTCCTGTTGCCAGCAGGTGGCGCTATGACTGTAACTGAATATGAGCATGGTCATGTGTTCAGGACAGAACACTTATCAAACGTGTGAAGTTTGGGGCAGATTGGACATTCCATGCCTGAGTTACAGCAACTTCCTGTTTCATGGCGAAACATCGAAATTTGTCAGGCCGCCGAGGACCCGCCCTTCGACGAAAACTCAAGATCTTCGCAATTTAACGTCGCAAAGGCCTTAAGATTACACTCACCAAATTTGAAGATGATCAGATTAAAACTGTAGGAGGAGTTCGTTAAAGTACGAGGCATGAAAATGGCAAAAACTGCACAAAAATCTGAGAGGAAGTTGAAAATGGCTGACTTCCTGTTGTGTTTAGGGCTACGCTCCAAGAGACTTTTTTGTAGGTATTAGGTGATTACATGTATGTACCGAATTTCGTAAACGTACGTGGAACATAGCGGGAGGCGCACTCCGTTGAACTTTTATAGGTGGCGCTATCGAGCCATTTTGCCCCGCCCAATTCTGAAACCTATATAAGATGTAAATTTTCGCCAGTTCTGACGCGTGTGCAAAGTTTCGTGAGTTTTCGAGCATGTTTAGGCCCTCAAAAATGCGATTAAATGCGGAGAATAATAATAATAATAATAATAAATATAGCTGCGAGCAGCGATTGCGGGCCCAAGCCGGTGGCACCGCCACCCTGGTGCCTTTAGTTACACTAAAGGCACCGGGGTGGCGGTGTCACCGGCTTGGGCCCTCCATCGCTGCTGGCAGCTATATTTATATATATATATATATATATATATATATATATATATATATATATATATATATATATAATAAAGACGGGAAATTGTACTTGTCTTACCTTATTCTGATTTTATGATACACTCAAAATATTCCACAACAAATCCTTTAAATTTAATGTAAAAATAAAAACGAAAGTAAGCCGTGTTGGTCTCACGTAACCCTCTCATTAGAATCAAAATGTTTCAATATTTGCGATGTATTTGGATGCTAAACTATTCTTTATTATAGGCTTTGTACTTCACTCGTGTTCCAATATCGATGGAAAAAATCATCCTCTTCACACGCGCAAAAATGTGCTTGGAAACATCACAGTGGAGCTCTGCTTACTGTGAATGGTACAAATTGTACTACTGACTATTTAAACAGAGCAGTGTAATTCGTATATGTTATGTTGACTATTTTTATTATTATATTGTATTAGGGCTATAATGAACAGGCTGCGATGTCAAGATTGCAATTCTGGAATGTGTGTGTGTGTGTGTGTGTGTGTGTGTGTGTGTGTGTGTGTGTGTGTGTGTGTGTGTGTGTGTGTGTGTGTGTGTGACGCGGTTGCGGTTGAACAGTGGACACATAAAAACATAAATAAAATGTATTAGTTTATTCCTACTTCCATAGGAATACATTGAAAATGCTCGCTCTACTCCGCACCATTATCAATGTCTGTGCGGACATCTGTATTTTATTTTCGCTTTTAAGTTAGCGATTTAAAAGCCCTCAGCGGTGTCACACGTCGATTAACCGGTGGGAAAATGTTATCACAGTCACATCCCTAATATATAAATACAATAGGCCTACCTGAAAGAGAATTTTACTTGCCCGACCAGAGTATAGCCTGATTAGAACGTCAATAACAAAACAAATTACTTGGGAATCACTAAAACGAGAGATTATTCTAATTTCATTACATTCATTTTAAGTTGCAATCAGCAGTTAATAATAAATGTCTTACTGATCAATGGTAACAAGGTTGCCCTGCTGAGGCTCATGCAGCTTCTCCAGGAGAATTGTAAACAAATGAGCGCAGCACACAAAAAAGCAACCCAGTTAACAACATACTGACTATAAAAATGACAAATATGGAGTTTTTATATATTTTATAACATATAAGCAACCTCACTTGACGAGTAGGCTACTATTTCCTGAATACAATCACGATTGAAACTGTGACATTGATTTCATACAACAGGTTAATAAACAGTTACAATTAAGTCACTTACATTTTAGATGCAATATTGACTGTTTTTGTTCTGTTTCAGCAGCAAAAATAGTTAAACAAAGATCACAGCAGAACCATCGTGCATCTCACAGCAACTTGTTTTCTCATTACTGAATGATTCAGCATTTTGAAACGAATCGGTTGACTCAAAGATTCAATGGTCAATCCATAAACATCTGTCTCAATCATGAATGACTCAGTCATTCGAACGAATCGTTTGAACGAATGAATCAATGACTCGCTCATTAAGATGGTCGCCTGGCGACACCTAATGGCGGTTTAGTGTTTAAAAGTATCATTCTTTCCAACGTGCACCATTACCAATGTCAGTGCGGACGTCCGTTTTTTACTTTCACTTTTATATTAGCGATTTAAAAGCACCCGCTCGTGTCACACGTCGATTAACCGATGGGAAAATATCCTCACAGTCATACCTAATACATTTATATTTAAATACAATAGGCCTACCTAGTAAAACGTTTTATATACTATTTTGATTTCCTTTTGGACACAAGAGGGCAGTATAGCCCTATGTTTGCTTTTTTGTTGAACCAAATAGCACTAAATAGCCTGTTTTTAACTTTTTCATACTCCTTGAATAGCAAAAACAGAATAAAATGGGTTTAGTTCTAATATTTGTATAATTTTATATAAAAATAAATGGTGTATAATTACATTTTTAGAAGTTATGAGATGTTTCCTGCTTCCTTTTTGACATTAATTTAATTCCTCGCCATAGCAAAACCGTTTGAGATATTCAATATCCGTTTACAATTTAGCATCATTAATATATTTGTATCATGTTGAAAAAGTTTGGTGGGAATAAAATAAATAGTTTAAGAGGAGTGGCTAAAAATTCAGAGGCTGATTTTGCAAAAAAAATCCACATTCAGACCAAAATATCTGACTTCCTGATGGCCGGAGCTAATGAATATAAATTAGAAAGTTGTCCGGCTTGATGAGTACAATATACAAACTATTTTTTTTTTACTGTAGTTAAAACTAACCCGCCCACTTTTGTCAAAAGCATGTTGAAAGTGACACACTTCCTGCTGCCAGTTGGTGGCGCTATAACTTTGACTCACAATAGTTACATCCATCTGATCGGCCTCTTACCACGAACACACTGCTGAAGTTTCATCAAGATCAGTTAATGTATGCAGAAGTTATTCCACTTCGTGTTTCTCTTTTCTCGCCATAAATTCGTTTCCTCGCCACGGCCAAACCGTTCGAGATATCAAAAATCCGTCCGCAATTTAGAATCCTCAATGTCTTGACTTCATGCACACCGAGTTTGGTGGGGATTGGATGAATTCTCTAGGAGGAGTACTTCGCATTCCACAGCAAGCGTTTTCCAAACAACCCATAATAGCCGACTTCCTGTTGGGCTGGCGTAAAACTTAGAGCACGAAAGTTGTTCGGCCCGATGAGATCTATATGTGTACTGAGTTTCAAATTAATTCATGCAAGCGTGTTTGATCTATGGACCAAGTTTTGGGACCCCGTTCAAGGGGGCGCTGTTGAGCCCCCCTGCCACGCCCGGGTACCAGCTTCAACCCGTCCCTGATGGCCGCAGGTTCCGACTTGTATGTAAAGTTTCAAGAGTTTTTGAGCACGTTAAGGACCCCAAAAGCCCCTGAAACCTTGATTAACAATATAAAAGCAATAGTCAAATCCCCCCTCCCCTCACACACACAGAGACACAGAGAGAGGGAGAGAAAATTCTTCAGAAAATCCACATTCAAACCAAAATATCTCTCTTCCTGTTGGTCGGAGATCGTTAATGTAAATTAGAAAGTTGTCCGTCTTGATGAGAACAATACACATACCAAGTTTTGTTGTTGTTGATAAAACTAACCCCCCCACTTATGACTAAAGGTGGCGCTACTGAGCCCCTCACCACGCCCGTTTCTGAAACTTTGCACATGTCTACGGGCTAATAAATGTGATGTGTCTGTCGAGTTTCATCCAATTTCAAGTATGTTAAGAGTCTCAAAAGCATCAAAAAAGAATATTAAAGTTTGAAGCGTTGCCATGGCAACAGTATTAAAGATATCAAAAATCCTTTCACAGGTCTACATCTGCCGTGTGTTTACATTATACACATAAACTTTGAAGCAAATCGGGTAAAAATAAGAGGGTGATTTCAAAGCATTTTGAAAGGGACACACTTCCTGCTGCCAGTTGGTGGCGCTATAACTTTGACTCACAATAGTCACATCCATGTGATCGGCCTCTTACAACGAACACACTGCTGAAGTTTAATCAAGATCAGTTAATGTATGCAGAAGTTATAACACACTTCCTGTTTCCATTATTCGCCATCAATTCGTGTCCTCGCCACGGCCAAACCATTCGAGATATCAAAAATCTGTCCGCAATTTAGCATCCTCAATGTCTTGACTTCATGCTGACTGAGTTTGGAGGCGAATGGATGAATTCCCTAGGAGGAGTACATTAAATTCCACAGCATGCGTTTCCAAACAACCCATAATAGCCGACTTCCTGTTGGGCTGGCGTAAAAAGTAAAAGTACGAAAGTTGTTCGGCCCGATGAGATCTATATGTGTACCGAGTTTCATATTATTACATGCAAGCGTGTCTGATTTATGGACCAAGTTTTCGGACCCCGTTCAAGGGGGCGCTGTCGAGCCCCCCTGCCACGCCCGGGTACCAGCTTCAGCCCGGCCCTGATGGCCGCGGGTTCTGACCCGTGTGCAAAGTTTCAAGAGTTTTCGAGCACGTTAAGGGTCTCAAAAGTGCCCGAAAGGTTGACAGAAAAATAAGAATAAGAAGAAATATAGCTGCGAGCAGCGATTACGGGCCCAAGCCGGTGGCACCGCAACCCCGGTGCCTTTAGTTACCTAAAGGCACCGGGGTGGCGGTACCGCCGGCTTTGGCCCTCCATCGCTGCTCGCAGCTATATTTATATATATATATATATATATATACACCGTTCAAAAGTTTGGGGTCAGGAAGATTTTTAATGTTTTTAGGAGAAGTCTCTTCTGCTCACCAAGGCTGCATTTATTTGATTAAAAATACAAACAAAAACAGTAATATTGTGAAATATTATTCCAATTTACAACAGCTGTTTTCTATTTTAAAATATTTTACACTGTAATTAATTTATGTGATCAAAGCTGAGTTTTCAGCATCATTACTCCCGTCTTCAGTGTCACATGATCCTTCAGAAACCATTCTAATATGATGATTGATGGTCAATAAATATTAATTATTATTTTCAATGTTGAAAACAGTTGTGTACAGATTTTTTTTCAAAATGCGTTGATGAATGTAAAGTTCAAAAGAACAGCATTTATTTCAAATATAATTTTTTTAACATTATAAATGTCTGTACTGTAACTTTTAATCAGTTTAACTCATTCTCGATGAATAAAAGTATTGATTTATTTTATTTCTTTTCCCCAAAAATAAAATTAAAATTATTACTGACCCCAAACTTCTGAACGGTAGTGTTTAATGTTACAAAAGCTTTAGATTTCAGATAAATGCTGTTCTTTTGAACTTTCTATTCATCAAAGACTGTACACAACTGTTTTCGACATTTAAAATAATAATGAATGTTTCTTGAGCATCAATCATCATATTAGAATAATTTCTGAAGGATCATGTGACAGTGACGACTGGAGTAATGATGCTGAAAACTCAGCTTTGATCACAGGAATAAATAACAGTTTAAAATATATTAAAATAGAAAGCAGCTGTTTTAAATTGGAATAATATTTTACAATATTACTGTTTTTGTTTGTATTTTTAATCAAATAAATGCAGCCTTGGTGAGCAGAAGAAACTTCGCTTAAAAATCTTACTGACGCCAAATTTTTGAACAGTAGTGTATATATATTATATAAAAATGTAAGGGATAAGACACAGATAATTTTACTTGCCTGACCTGATTAGAACAATGAAAAAAACTTAAATGAAAAAATAACTTGGGAATCAATAAAACGGGGGCGCGATTGAACAGTGGACACATAAAAACATACTCTGTCATTTTGTTCAGAACATCATTCAAACTGCAAAGTGTTAACTTATATTTTTGTACAGTAGCAATAAAACACAACATTGTGCTTTTTTAAAATACATTCAAGCAATCCGCCCCGAAAATGAAACTAAAATGCTCACGGCTGCACAGGCATTCATAATGGTGCGCGTCCTCAGCGAGGAACGAGCAGAACAGAGTCAACGTTTTTTAGGTCATTCCTCCTTCCATAGGAATTTATTGAAAACGCTCGCTCTGCTCCGCACCATTATCAATGTCCGTGCGGACGAACATATTTTACTTTCGTTTTTAAGTTAGCGATTAAAAAGCCCCCAGCGGTGTCACACGTCAGTTAACCAGTGGTAAAATATTCTCACCGTCACATACCTAGTATATTTTTATATAGATATAATAGGCCTACCTGATTTTGAACACAAGAGGGCAGTATAGCACTATGTTTGACTTTATTTATTTATTGTTTAGACTAAACAACCATTCTGGCAGTTTTTAAACTTAAACATTCTTAAATTGAAAAAAAAGAATAAAATGAGTTAAGTTCTGATATTTGTATACTTTTATATAGTAATAAATGGTGTATAATTACATTTTTAGAATATATGAGCCTTTGAGTGTTTTCTTTTTAGACAATACTTTAATCCCTCGCCATAGCAAAACCGTTTGAGATATTTATTATCCGTTCACAATTTAGCATCATTAATATATTTTTATCATGTTGAAAAAGTTTGGTGGGAATAAAATAAACCACTTAGATAAAGGTGGCTAAAAATTCAGAGGCTGATTTAGCCAAAAAATCCACATTCAGACCAAAATATCTGACTTCCTGATGGTCAGAGCTAATGACTTTAAATTAGAAAGTTGTCCGGCTCGATGAGACCAATATACGTACTGATTTTTGTAATTGTGGGTAAAACTAACCCCCCCACTTTTGTCAAAAACATTTTGAAAGTGACACACTTCCTGCTGCCAGTTGGTGGCGCTATAACTTTGACTCACAATAGTTACATCCATCTGATCGGCCTCTTACCACAAACACACTGCTGAAGTTTCATCAAGATCAGTTAATGTATGCAGAAGTTATAACACTTCGTTTTTCTCTTTTCTCGCCATAAATTCGTTTCCTCGCCACGGCCAAACCGTTTGAGATATCAAAAATCCGTCCGCAATTTAGCATCCTCAATGTCTTGACTTCATGCTGCCCGAGTTTGGAGGCGACTGAATTAATTCTCTAGGAGGAGTGTTTCAAATTCCACAGCAAGCGTTTTCCAAACAACCCATAATAGCCGACTTCCTGTTGGGCGGAGCTAATAACTTAGAGTGCGGAAGTTGTTCGGCTCGAAGAGATCTATATGTGTACCGAGTTTCATATTAATTCATGCAAGCGTGTTTGATATATGGACCAAGTTTTCAGACCGTGTTCAAGGGGGCGCTGTTGAGCCCCCCTGCCACGCCCGGGTACCAGCTTCAGCCCGGCCCTGATGACCGTGGGTTCTGACCTGTGTGAAAAGTTTCAAGAGTTTTTGAGCACGTTAAGGGCCCCAAAAGCCCCTGAAACCTTGAAAAACAAAGATTAAGTGGAATAGACAACCCCCCCCCCCCCCCCCCCCCCCACACACACACACACACAGACACACAGAGAGAGAGAGAAAATTCTACAGAAAGTCCACATTCAAACCAAAATATCTGACTTCCTGCTGGTCTGAGCTAATGACTGTAAATTAGAAAGTTGTCCGGCTTGATGAGAACAATATACGTACCAAGTTTTGTGATTTTAGGAAAAACTAAGCCCCCATTTTTGACTAAAGGTGGCGCTACTGAGCCATTCCACCACGCTCGTTTCTGAAACTTTGCACATGTCTACTGGATAATAAATGTGATGTGTCTGTCGAGTTTCATGCATTTTCAAGCATGTGAATAGTCTCAAAAGCATCCGAAAAGAATCTTAAAGTTTGATTCGTTGCCACGGCAACAGTATCTAAGATATCAATAATCCTTTCACAGGTCTACATCTGCCGTGTGTCTACATTATACACATAAAGTTTTAAGCAAATCGGGTAAAAATAAGAGGATGATTTCAAAGCATTTTGAAAGTGACACACTTCCTGTTGCCAGTTGGTGGCGCTATAACTTTGACTCACAATAGTCACATCCATGTGATCGGCCTCTTACAACGAACACACTGCTGAAGTTTCATCAAGATCAGTTAATGTATGCAGAAGTTATAAAGCACTTCCTGTTTCTCTTTTCTCGCCATAAATTCGTTTCCTCGCCACGGCCAAACCGTTCGAGATATCAAAAATCCGTCCGCAATTTAGCATCCTCAATGTCTTGACTTTATGCTGACCGAGTTTGGAGGCGAATGGATGAATTTCCTAGGAGGAGTATTTTAAATTCCAGAGCGTACGTTTTTCAAACAACGCATAATAGCTGACTTCCTGTTGGGCTGGCGTAAAACTTAAAGCACGAATATTGTTTGGCCCGATAAGATCTATATGTGTACCGAGTTTCATACTAATTCATGCAAGCGTGTTTGATATATGGACCAAGTTTTCGGACGCCGTTCAAGGGGGCGCTGTCGAGCCCCCCTGCCACGCCCGGGTACCAGCTTCAGCCCGGCCCTGATGGCCGCGGGTTCTGACTCGTGTGCAAAGTTTCAAGAGTTTTTGAGCATGTTAAGGGCCCCAAAAGTGCCTGAATAGTCGTAAGAAAAATAATAATAATAATCCTACCGGAAACAATAGGGCCTTCGCCCTTTCAGGGCTTGGGCCCTAATAATAATAAATAATTCTACCGAAAACAATAGGGCCTTCGCCCTTTCAGGGCTTGGGCCCTAATAATAAACAGAGCAATTCCAAGAGGGTCCTCACACCATCGGTGCTCGGGCCCTAATAACAAAGTTCAGACTGTTGAATCATGACACACTTTAAAGTTTCTATTGCTCATGTTTCTTCTTTCACATGTGTAAAATAGCAGTTGTGTCAGAGGTTTATTGGTGTATGTAAAGAGTTTGTCATCTCAGTTTATCTGAGGGTGTGAATAAAACAGGAAATACAACACCTAAGTGACACTTCTAGAAAATACTGTGAAGTTTCCACTCCAAATGCAGAGACACGTACATTTAAATGCATCTTTTGACACATAAAACCTCTTTAATAGCAGCTCTTAAACAGACACAAGTTTAAAACACCTTTATGATGAGACGCATGAAACATGAGAATATGTTCAAAGCTGTTAAAGGCTCTTTCTCATCTCTCTGAATATTGATTATTTTCTTTGATCTGCTTTAGGTTTGTACACGAGATACTAGTTACAGGGAGATCATGAGAAAGATTATTTATAAAATGGTTAGTTCACTCAAAAATGAAAATTATTCCATAATTTACTCTTTACCCTCAAGTCATCCTAGGTGTATATGACTTACTTCTTTCAACAAAACACAATCGATTATTAAATAATGTTCTGGCTTTTCCAAGCTTTATAATGGGAGTGAATAGAGTTTTTGAAGCCCCAAAAAACTGCATCCACACAGCAAAATCCCCAGAGTTAACTCAACACTGCTCAGACACATATGATCCCACTCTACAGAGTGTTAAAGTAACACTTAATCAGAGTTAAGTTAATGAGATAATTAAGTGATTAAGTGATGATTGAGCATTAGTGATGAACACCTGCTGTTAACAAGCAGAATCACTGAAGGAAAGAGAAACACAAGAACTATAACTGACTTCCAGTCACAGTCTTAGATGAAATCAACTGAAGAGAAAAGAAGACACTAAATCTGTGAAGATCTCAGCAGAGGAGGATTAAACAACTCCACAAACAGCATTACCAGCTTCACTTATTACTAACCAGACTGACTTTATTTCTGTCATACGTCTACAGAAGTTCTTATTGAGAATTAACAGTTTAGATGTTAATGTTTTAAAAGCTCTATCAAAAACATCACCATTATAGTGAACAGTGTTGCCTTTAGTTGGGTACTTTGTCTCTTGACTTCTTATGTGAGTTTATGGTCTTTTAACAGTGTTTACCAAAACACATTATTGTTGCAAAGAAAGCCAATTTTTTGTCTTAAAGTTTCTCATGAACACTGGAGGTGTGTGTGTGTTTGTGTGATGAACAGACAGTTTTTTCCGTCCAGCTCAAAGCCACAGAAAACATGTGAAGGTTGAGGGTCTCAGTTCAGTTTAATTAGGGCGCTTTCACACTGGCAGTTTAGTGCGGACCGGGGCACGGTTCGCATGAAAAATCGCTAATGTGAACGCTGTCATCGGACCCGGGTGCGCACTAGAGTACCGAACCCGAGACTACCTGGAGGAGGTGGTCTGAGCTCGGTTGCTCCCGAACCGTGGCGCGGTTCGCGTTAATGTGCAAGCAACACGGACTCGGGTGCGTGCTTGTTCAGGAAGTATAGTATCCCGCGCATGCGTATCACTGTCGCATCAGTGAAAAATCTTCTGCGAGCAGCAGAAACACGGCGTCCCCTGGATATGTGCTGAATTACACCATGTAATGAACATAAACGTAGTTGTCTCTCACTATGTTGTGCATAATAGCACCAAAAAAACAGACAAATTACAGCTATGCTCAGTCGAGTTGTATTCTCCATGCGTTTTCCGTGTGCGTTTGCGATGACGTAAGATCACTGCAAACGCACCTGGGTTCGATACAACTAATTGAGTGTGAAACCAGACCAACGCTGCGGGGGGCGCCGGGAACTAGCGCACTCGGGTTCGGACCGCAGCAAACGAACCCAGTGGAAAAACGCCCTGAAACACACTTACTCAGGAAACCCACAGAGAGACACATGAGACTGAACATAGAGACAGAAGATGAACAGAAGACAATAAAGACTAACAGCTGATCATTCAGTAATTCACCTTCTACATTTACTGAAAGTGGTGAATTGAGGAAAAGAATGAAAAATGTTTATGATCAACAAATTATCCATTTGTGATTTGACAATTTTCTTTAAAAAAAGATTGAAATCTAAACATTGAATCCACAATTCAATGACAAACAATGTCCGTAAAAATCATTTAAATGTCATGCATTTGTTGTTTAGTGCATTTCGTACAGTATACAATATACTAACATAATTGTCCATCTAGATATAGATGTAACAGAATTACTGAATGTGAAATGTAAGTTTCTGATGTTGTTTTATGATATTATGTATGAGACAGAAATCAGACGATAAACAGTGAAATGACGAGTCTGTACATTCATGTAAAAAAAAAAAAATGTTTGAAAGAATATTTTAAATAATAAAAAATATATATTTGTATTTATTTATTTATTTTCTAAGATAAAAAGGCTGGTAAATGTCTTTGTGTTTGCAGGGTGGTTTGATACTGAGGTCAGTGTGATAAAGATCATCAGCATGAGATGTTCTTCAGCTTGTGGTTTTCTTTTGCTCTATTTATGTTCTGCGGGTCAAACCCTGAAACCCTTCAGCCTCCTGCAGGTGTGAGAAAAACAGGAAATAGTTTTCTATTACCAATGGTCACAGACTTTCCACTCCATAAAACAGATGCTGTAAATATGTGTAATAAACTTTATGAAAAATTTAAATCTTGTTCATAATATATCTCAGTAGTAGTAATAGGATACACCATATGTCTAAATGATTGATGGCCTCTCTAAAAGATTTATGGGCTTGACCGTTGTCCTTGCCCTACATATACCCTGCAAGTACATATTCTATCCCCTACACCTAAACACCACCATCACAGAAAACTACATTTGTACATTTTCAAAAATTAATTAATTAAATAAATAATTTATTATAATTTCTAAGCTGTTTTGCGCGCGCGCGAACACACACACATGGTTCTAAAAAATGAACTAATCTCTTTTTTTAAATGAAATTATTATAAATAAAATATATAACCTATGTATAATAACATATGTTACTAAAATGTATTTAAAAAATGTAAACATAGTTTTAGCTAAATTAATATATTTATAAAAACACCTTACATTTTCAGAGCACTGAAGAAGTAGTTGTTTATGCAATGATAAAAAAAATAAACAATCTAAAAAGCAAATAGTTTAAGTTGTCATTGTAACGATGTAATCCTGGAGACAAGTTGAAGTGGACCCAAATGCAACTTTTATTAACAAAACAAACATTAAACAAAGGCTGGAAACTGGAAACAAAGACAAGAGCCAGGGCGGATCAGGCAGTACAGGCGACCAGGGCGAAGCAGGCAGTGCAGGCAACCAGGGCGGAGACGACCCTTCAGGGGGACCAGGCGGACCTGGCGGTTCAGGGCTACAGGGCGGACCAGACAGTTCAGGAGACCATGGCGGCGCGGCCTCCATGGTCCTGTCAGGGGACCTCAGGCGTGGCAGCGGCCATCTCTGCTGAGGGCTAAGGCGACGTGGCGTCGGCCATCTTGTCCGGAGACTCTGGCTCGGCAGGACTGACGTGGAGAAACTCAGGCTGAGGGGATATTGTGGGCTTGTGGAGCTCGTGCATACGTTTAAAAATAAAATATTTATATATAAATATTTTTGTGTAATTAATAGACATCTCTCTGGTGGCATATGCATAACTCCATGAAGCTACTTCTGACTCAATGTGGCTTTAATCCTATATAGCGGTTTACGACACCCCTATACAACCCCTCCAGCGGGGCGGGCTGTCCTGATAAACTCTACACGGAGCTCAGCCTCAGTTATCGCACACAACCCCGGTTTTCCTAACTGAAGGGCTCTAGCTCTACTAGCCGTGGACTGCTGACAAGGACCATTGTCTGGTTGTTACATGGACTGTCAAAATCCACTTCTCTGAGCCTGACGCAAACTCTGCTTCTTTGACTCCCGCTTCTGACCCAAAAACCCAAACTTCCGAGCGTTAACGCACTAGGTCTGGACGATTGTGCCGCAAGAACTCACTCAGGAGATTCCAGGAACTAACTGTGTCTTTCATCATCGAATAAGGGACTATTCGAAAATCTAAAAACTTCTGAAATGGCTACGCAAAAACTGATGGAGAGCAACTCCCTGTTGAGTTCTGGCGATGCGGGGCACAAGTATCATCCGGCGTGTGAGTGCGCCACGGGCAATGAGTGTCATTTAAGAGCTACGCTAGACTGTATGTTTAACCCCCTGAGGTCGGCTGTATCGCCGGCGATACCAGCTCGCTTTTTTTTTTATCAGTGTAAAAGAAACTCATAAATACTCTGTTGACTTTGATTTTCCATAGGAGTTTCATACATCAATCGATTCTGTTAAATGTGTATTATTTTTGTGTATACTCACAATAAAAACAAAGTGTTGTGCTTTTTGCCAAATAAAGAAAAATAAACACGAAGCGAGTTCTGCCTTCTCTCTGCTAGTGAAGTCCATTCTGAAACGCGTCCGAAAATGAACAATAACTCCGCGAATACTCAGTCAAACAGGCATACAGACACACAGGCATGAAGCTTGAATTCTCTTCTTTTAAATGAAGTAATTTATATAAAAAACTAATATTCTCATCTTGTGAAATCTGTATTAAAAGAGAGCGATTCCAGTCGAGCTCATCTCAGCTCATTACGTTTTAATCGGCCCCGCCCACGGAGAGCGCGCGCTATTCAAACGCAAATGACTGAGACGATCCCATACAAACTGTGAACGCCCCCATATCAGCTCGAGAAAACACATCAAGTTTATTCAGATAAGTGTACTTGTCTACACTGTCTCGCAGCGCTGTGAGGAATAATACTAATGGAAAACGTACCTCAGAAGTGCTGGTATTTCGAGGAGCAACGGATGGAATAATGTAGTAAGTTTTTTTTCATTCTCAAGTAAATCGCGTTTCTGTGTGAATGAATGAACGAAAGAGATGCGCTGTTTACCACAACTCGCAAAAAGCATTATATTCCACAACATTATATTCCTTATAATAAAAACGAAAGACCTATGTTACAGACAAATGAAAGACAACATTTCGTTGATTAGTTTTGGATAGATTACACATTTTTACTGTAAAATATCTGCCACCTCAAATAAGCTTTTGTTTGCCAATTTTTGCTAATATGTTAAATATAGTATGTTTTGTCAATGTAGGCTATATTCGAAGTAATGAATCCTTAACTTTGAAATATGTATGATAAAATGTATACTTTCGTTTTTACAAAGAAAGATTACACTTCAATTGTTGTTGTAATTGTAACCTTTTTAATAAAAAATATATATTTACAAGGTAGATGTAAACAAATGTTAAAAGGTAAATATAAGCCTTTTCTTTAAATAATTTTTATTGTGTTTTATTATTGACAAATTTGGGGAGAGGATACATATTCCAAAACTGAAAATACAGTATGAGAATTAACTGCACAATTACTAGACATGTTTTCCTTGGATATTATACAATTTGCAAGCAACATTTGTGAAAAAAAATATAAAAAAATAAATTGACATGCTTCCAACTGTGAACCAATTTGGTAGAATATATATATATATATTGCTCGTGCATTCTTTCTTGTGGCTATAGGTGACACACCTGAATGAATGGCTCATTAAGTATGCGGGCCCCATTGTCTCCTCAGGTGTGAATCACTAAATATGCATGATGCTGTTGAATGGTTTACGCCCCTTGCGCATATTGCCTTTACAAACAAAAAGTGTTTTACAAGATTTAAATCAATGTATTGTGTTATGTGAATGATAAGGGCAGGATGATTTTCACATCATTTTGAAGAAAAAACTCTAGGCAACGACATCAATTAGTCAAAAGTCTTATTGTCACATATTTAGTATGTGTTTTGTGGCCTTATTTCAGAAACTTTAGTTTTTAGTTTTTTCAATAACCATGCATAAACATTATTCTCTCAAAAATACAAACATGTACATGCATGTTGCTCACATATTATGGTAGCCCTGTTTGTGCTAAATAGAGTGTAATTATACCTTTGCCATTAATATGTTTATAAGCAACTGAAAAAAGCACAAATGTCAGGGCATGTCAGAACATCTCAAGGACCCCAAAAACCCCTCAGACCCCAGAGGGTTAAAGATAATTTTAGAGGCCAGATGGTTGGCTTGATGCACAGGATCATCGATGCTGCATGTGATATGAAAAACGATTGTGCGCAGGATACCATACGTGTTAGAAATCTCAAAAATGAAATGGATGTCGTAAGAGGCTTGACAAAGTCATGGACTGATGTAACGCCCATGTGTTTTAATGGCAAAGAGCCTAACGGCGTAATCCTCTGAAAAGTTCTGGATGTGTTGCGTGAATGTAGTGAATGTAGTGATGAATTAGGAGTCACTGAAATACTCTGTATCTGTACATTTGTACATCTCTGTGTGTCACTGCTGTCAAAAAATGCAAAAACTGACAATGGTGAAATAGTTGAAAGTCTGGTCAGCTATACCCTAGAGCAAAACATGATAGCCTGCAGAGATTTTCTATTCTGGTTAGACCATCTGTAAATGTCATTATTGTTTTACTTTATGTATGTAATGCCGGTCTATCGTTTTCTTCACTACCTCAATGTGTGAATGTTTACTCAAAAGTATAATGTTGAAATAAAAAAATAAAAAAATGTTGTGGTAATGTCTGAGCTCATAAAAATAGCATTACACAACTTATTCTTTAGGACAGGGGTGCCCAATCCTGCTCCTGCCGATCGACTGCCCTGCACAGTTCATCTCCAACCCTAATCAAACACACCTGAAGCAACCAATTAAGGTCTTCAGGATCACTTGAAAATGTGAAAATAATGTGCTTGTGCAAAACACCCCCACAATGCAATGGAGTGGTTGCCAGTTCTTCATGGTAAAATTGGGCAAACGTAAAATCGTTTATATCAAATGTGGTTTTACTAATCAAACTGCAGCCTTTCAGAATATAAAACATTTATTTTATTTTTATTTTATTTATTTATTATTACAGGGACAGTGCATATTAATAAACATTTCTGTCAATATGCCAGAGTTAGCCAGAAGGCTATTTTTCATCTGCAGTCCCCAGACAGATGTTAAAAGTCACCCTAAAAAAAATAAAAAAATTGTACAATACATTTAGTAAGAAATCCTATTATGTTAAAAAATACAGCCGAAATACAGCAAACCAACAATCAAACAAACATCTGACAAAAACATGACATATACTAGAGGACCAGCGACAAGCATACTAGAGGCACAGCTAGAACGCGCAAGTGTTTTTGCCAGAATACTGTTCACCCTGTTATTTCATTGTTGTTTTTTAGTCAAGGTAAGCCTATCTTCGATCCTATTGTTACTTTGTATTTTTAACTTCACATAATTCTGTATTTTAGAGAGACGCGTTGGCACAATTAACAACAGCCGCGAGTGAAAATTAAAATTATTGTTACATTTGCACTTAAGCCTTTGCTCCTAGCAGGTTGGAATTGCCACATTTTCGCGTTATTTACACTTAATTGCCCGACCGAAACAGCATCTGTAAGAATAGCTTTAAATAGAGACATTTCAGATCATTCCAGCAGGACCAGCGACAAGCATACTAGAGGCACAGCTAGAACGCGCAAGTGTTTTTGCCAGAATACTGTTCACCCTGTTATTTCATTGTTGTTTTTTAGTCAAGGTAAGCCTATCTTCGATCCTATTGTTACTTTGTATTTTTAACTTCACATAATTCTGTATTTTAGAGAGACGCGTTGGCACAATTAACAACAGCCGCGAGTGAAAATTAAAATTATTGTTACATTTGCACTTAAGCCTTTGCTCCTAGCAGGTTGGAATTGCCACATTTTCGCGTTATTTACACTTAATTGCCCGACCGAAACAGCATCTGTAAGAATAGCTTTAAATAGAGACATTTCAGATCATTCCAGCAGGACCAGCGACAAGCATACTAGAGGCACAGCTAGAACGCGCAAGTGTTTTTGCCAGAATACTGTTCACCCTGTTATTTCATTGTTGTTTTTTAGTCAAGGTAAGCCTATCTTCGATCCTATTGTTACTTTGTATTTTTAACTTCACATAATTCTGTATTTTAGAGAGACGCGTTGGCACAATTAACAACAGCCGCGAGTGAAAATTAAAATTATTGTTACATTTGCACTTAAGCCTTTGCTCCTAGCAGGTTGGAATTGCCACATTTTCGCGTTATTTACACTTAATTGCCCGACCGAAACAGCTGTACTCACTCAAGCGGTGAAAGCATTATCCGTATATCTGTGTAATTTGCGCGCTGTCGCGGAAGCGTCAGCGGAAGCGTTCAGCCTCCTCGTGTGAAGACCGACTCGGGAAAAGACCAGCGACTCTACCTGCGCGACTCCACCGAGCAAGGACACCAGAAAGGCACTTAAGTATCTCCTCTTCCCCTTCTCTTCCCTCTACTTACCTTATTGTTCACCTTAATCAACATGTGCTTTCAATACATTCCTGTTATCTCTCGGCACCGTCCTTTCATCACGCGCAATAGGCAGCGCAATACTGCCAATCTGCGTCCCATCCTCACATCCTCACATACTCCTCTCTCTCTTTCCGTGGGTCTATGGAATTGTCAGTCAGCAGTCAATAAAGCTGACTTCATTCCAGCCTTTGCATCTCATTCTACTCTTAGTATCTTGGGGCTGACTGAGACCTGGATTCGTCCAGAAGACTCAGCAACCCCTGCTGCTCTCTCTAGCAATTTCTCCTTCTCCCACTCCCCTCGCCAGTCTGGGAGAGGTGGGGGTACAGGGCTTCTCGTTTCTAACAATTGCAAATACTCCACGCTCTCTTCTCTATGCAACAACAACTCATTTGAATATCATGCTATTACACTTACAACCCCCATTAAAATCCATATTGTAGTCATTTATCGCCCCCCAGGTCAGCTGGGTAACTTTGTAGATGAGCTGGATGTGCTGCTGTCCACTTTCCCTGAGGACGGCACCCCACTTCTAGTCTTCGGTGACTTCAACATTCATCTCGAAAAGCCACATGCAACAGACTTCACCTCTCTCCTAGCCTCTTTCGATCTCAAACGACTCATCACCACAGCTACTCACAAATCAGGCAACCAACTGGACCTGGTTTACACACGCAACTGCACCACAGAAAACATCCTGGTGACACCTCTCCACGTTTCAGATCATTTCCTCATTACTTTCAGTCTACAACTCTCTACCCCTGCACCCCCACCCCCACCACCAGTCACTTTCAGACGAAACCTGCGCTCACTTTCCCCCTCCCATCTCTCCTCTGCCGTGTCATCCTCTCTTCCCCCACCCTCACAATTCTCATCTCTGGATGTGAATACCGCAACGGACACCTTATGCTCCACTCTAATCTCTTCTCTAGACATTATCTGCCCTCTCTCCTCCAGGCCAGCACGCACTACTCCCTCTAACCCCTGGTTATCTGAGGTTCTTCGGGAACACCGGACCAAACTCAGGGCAGCGGAGAGGAAATGGCACAAATCAAAAGACGCATCTGACCTGAGTATGTATCAATCTCTCCTCTCCTCCTTTTCTGTTGATGTTCATGCTGCAAAATCTTCATACTTCCACAACAAGATCAACAGCTCCTCCAACACACGATTACTCTTCAAGACATTCAACTCTCTCCTCTGTCCACCTCCACCACCTCCCGCCTCCTCCTTAACTGCTGACGATTTTGCGACCTTCTTCACCAACAAAACAACAGCTATCAGCAGTCAGTTCTCAGCTCCACACACACAGGAACCCAGACCGACCCCTTCCACAGCCAATACCCCTCTGTCCTCCTTTTCTTCGCTAACCGAGGAAGAAGTATCTACACTTCTCCTCTCCAGTCACCCTACCACCTGCACGCTTGACCCCATCCCCTCACACCTTCTGCAAGCCATCTCTCCCACACTTCTACCATCACTCACACACATCATCAACTCATCCCTCCACACTGGCACCTTCCCTACAGCATTCAAGCAGGCTCGGGTTACTCCACTGCTCAAAAAACCAACGCTAAACACATCATTGGTAGAGAATTACAGACCTATCTCTCTCCTACCATTCATTGCGAAGACACTTGAAAGAGCTGTCTTCAACCAACTAACATCCTTCTTGTCTCTAAACAACCAGCTGGATGTCAACCAATCTGGCTTCAAGAAAGGACATTCAACTGAGACTGCATTACTGTCAGTCACAGAAGCCCTACGGATCGCAAAAGCTGCTTCCAAATCTTCAGTCCTCATTCTCCTGGATCTGTCTGCTGCCTTTGACACGGTGAATCATCAGATCCTTCTGTCCACCCTCTCATCACTGGGCATCACAGGAACTTCACTCCACTGGTTTGAGTCCTATCTCACAGGTAGGTCCTTCAAGGTCGCATGGAGAGGCGAGGTATCCAGAGCACATCAGCTGACCACAGGGGTTCCCCAGGGTTCAGTTCTTGGTCCCCTCCTCTTCTCCATCTACACCACATCACTGGGACACATCATACAGGCACACAGTTTTTCCTACCACTGCTATGCTGATGACACACAGCTCTTCCTCTCCTTTCAACCAGATGATCCCACAGTAGCTGCACGGGTCTCAAGCTGTCTGGCGGACATCTCCACATGGATGAAGGAACACCACCTGCAGCTCAACCTGGCAAAGACTGAGCTTCTCGTCCTCCCTGCCAATCCGTCTCTACAGCACGACTTCACCATCCAGCTAGAGTCATCATTAATCACCCCATCAAGATCGGTCAGAAATCTTGGAGTAACGTTTGATGACCAGCTGACCTTCACAGATCACATTTCAAAGACAGCTCGATCATGCAGGTTTGCACTGCACAACATCAGGAAGATCAGGCCTTTCCTAACTGAGCATGCAACACAACTTATCGTCCAGGCCCTGGTCATCTCTAGGCTTGACTACTGCAATGCCCTTCTGGCTGGACTCCCAGCATGTGCGACCAAACCCCTACAGATGATCCAGAATGCTGCAGCTCGTCTTGTCTTCAACGAGCCCAAGAGGGCCCACGTCACTCCTCTGTTCATCTCTCTGCACTGGCTACCTCTAGCTGCTCGCATCAAGTTCAAGGCACTGACGCTTGCTTACAGAACTATCACAGGCTCAGCTCCCTCCTACTTTCACTCACTCCTACGAGTCTACATCCCTACCAGACACCTACGATCGGTCAACGAGCGACGTCTCGTGGTTCCATCACAGAAAGCCACAAAATCACTTTCCAGAACATTCTCATTTACAGTTCCATGCTGGTGGAACGCTCTCCCCACCCTCATCCGGAATGCAGAATCCCTGACAACATTCAAAAAACAGCTGAAAACCAATCTCTTCCGTGAGCACTTAACCTTATAGAAAAAAAAAAATATAATAAAAAAAAAAAAAAAAATCCTTTCCCTTTGAAACATCACTTATCAGGCTTATGCTACTCTGAATAATACCTGCACTTCGTATTTTGAGCACTTCCTGCGTTGTTGTTGCTTTTGCCTCTTTATGATGACTCGCTGAACTTAGTCCTAATTTGTAAGTCGCTTTGGATAAGGGCGTCTGCTAAATGACTAAATGTAAATGTAAATGTAAATATACACACACACAAGGCAAGAATGCAGCAGTGGATAGAGCAGGTCTAGAAATGTGTTAATGTTGACAGATCTGAAATTCAAGAAGCCATTTCTTTAAATGGTTCTTAAATGTACAATATGTGTTTAGATTTCTGATGATTAAGGGAATGCGGTTCCATTCAGTAGCAGCTCGAACAGAAAAAGAAGTATGACCAAATACACTTTTTCTAAAGGGAATGACGCAATCTCCCCTCGCTGCACCTCTGGTTCTGCTGTGATCAGCTGTACGGATGTTAACAAACTGGTGGAGTGGAGGAGATGAATATCAAAAACTGACATTTCAAATTCATTGAGGGATAGTGTGATTTAAGGAGACAATAAAGGCATTGAACTTTTTTAAAGTCTATGAAAAGATGCTGTGAAAACCTCTGGAGAATCTCTCTAGTGTTTGTGATGTCCTGTTCACCATTGCATTATTATAGATGTACAGCACCTTCAGTAAACACACACACAGCTCTCTTATTGAACCCTCTGGCTCCATCTAGTGGCAGATAGAAGTTCATGTTCTATTGATATTATAATTCCAATGACTAAACATGACATTTCTTGGTTGTATGTAATTATGTTGTATGGTAGTTGACACAGAACATAATTTTCTTTGTATTCTGAAATCATGAAATGTAAAAGGCACAGATATACTCGCCTTCTGCATGTTCAAAAAGAAAGAATGTATTATTGGAGGAATGAAACTTTGATCTAATTTAATAAGTACATAGAGCCTTTGTCCATGCAGATTGCAGTTTTTGATGACTAAATCAGAGATGAAAGGAAGGAAGCAGAAAAACTCAAGTTCACCTGTCATCAGTGATGCTGATGTTCCTCTGACAGCTGCTGTCCGAGGTGCTGAATCCACATCAAACCTTCATATTATTATTGTCTTTATGCATAAAGTATCCAAACAAATCCAGATGTGGTCTGTTTCCTATTTGTTTTTTTTTTGCATTTCAACGTTTTTTTTATACAGGCTCTAGGGAGTGAACTTACATGAAAAATATACTTTCGCCCTCTAGGGGAATATTTGATGAAGCAATGGAAGTAGATGAAAACAAGTCTCAGCATTTCAATGTTTGTCCAGTTTGTGTATTTAAAAGGGTTATTTCACCCAAAAAAGGAAATCCTGTCAGTAATTACTCACCCTCATGTCGTTCCAAACCGGTCAGACTTTCGTTCATTTTCCGAACACAAATGAAAATATTTGTACTAAAATCTGAGTGATTTCTGTCTCTCCATTGACATATGCCACTAACACTTTGATGCTTCAAAAAGGTAATAAAGAGATTGTGAAACTAATCCATATGAATTATGCGGTTTAGTAATTATTTTTTTAAGAGACTTGATCACTTTATATGATGAACAGATTTAATTTAGGCTTTTATTCACATATAAACATTTATAAACTCACACATCAGTTGTGGTAAATGGAAGCTCAAGCAAGTTTGCTTGACGTGCGAGAGCCAATGAGGTTCATTATCGTGTGTTACTGATTGACAGCTGCTGTCCGTGGTGCTGAATCCAGAACTGCCTGTTAAAGTGACAGAAGCATCAGATGACAGATGTTCAGATCTGAAGACATCTGAAGACTTCTTAGAGCAAAACAAGTTACACAACTTATGGAAGTTCATATGACAACAGTTGTATTTGGAACAATGTAAACGTATGATATTATTTTTATAGGCACAATGTATTTATCCTGCAGGTCATGTCTGTTTCTCACAGCTGATAGAGAAGTCAAAACCTCAAAGTATAAATGTCAAAACAAAAGTATCAGATGCATTTTCGATTTCCCAGAGAGAGAGGAAGATAACGCTATGTAATAAAGACATGAATTCACTCAAGATGTTCTCTGAGTTGATCAGCCTTTGTATCTCAACATTTCCTGATGTGTGGATTATGTTTTGTGGTATATTTTGAACTATATGTTGTTTCTATAATTTAACAAACACACAAAAACACACATGCATTGATGCGCACACACACACACACACACAGTTCTGCTTATTGCTATTGGTTTTATTTACATTTTTTTTTTTTTAAATAATGTATTATTCTAAAGTTAATCACTTTTTACATTTGGTTGATTTAATAAAATATTTTCTGAATACAACCTCTCTAAAGTTTTTTTTTGTGTGTGTGTGTGTGTGTGTGTGTGTGTGTGTGTGTGTGTGTGTGTGTGTGTATGTGTGTGTGTGTGTGTGTGTGTGTGTGTGTGTGTGTATGTATCAAAAACGTTTTGAAGCAGTTGGTCACATCCAGAAAACAAAAAACAAAACAAAACAATGATGCAAACTATGTCCCTCTGCTGGATATATATGGTCACAACACTATTTCTATAACTAAATCATACATGCTTTTTTCTAACCAGCAGAAATCAGCCTCTAACACCTAGATCAATATCCAGAAGCCACTCATATTTAATTTAGATCATCATTAAAGTGATTTTTTTCATAAAAATATAATATTTTATATGCAAGCTAATGGTGTACTTGAGGAATTCTGTGGTAAATTGGTAAAAAATAAAAATAAAAAAAAAACGTAGATGAGAAAAAAGAAAATAAATATCATTTTGTTTGCGGTCGTACTAACCCTTGTAAGTTTACATAGACATCTATAGACCTTATGTAGCTCCGCCCCTTTTCAGCGCTGCGCTCGTTGTCTTTTGACTTCCGGTCTGTATTTTCACAGCGATTTTGCGTGTTTATTAATGAACGGCTCGTTTTAAAATCTTCCTGGTCGACTGACATTTGTTTAGTCATCTGCTTTAAACATTACAATCCTCATGATAACTTTCGTTACCTTTACATTAAGTAAACCCACTTCACAAGCGAATTACTCCTGGACAGCAGTGCCATAGAGATATACAGAGCGACCGCAAAAACGGAAGTTAAAAGACAATATTCTAAAGATGGCGGCGCCCTCGTTTCTCTGGCGCATAAGGTCTATAGACACCTTACATAAATATACTGTCGCCCTCTAGAGGAAGATTTGAATAATGCAGATTAATTATGTTCAGTGTCATTTGTCCTTCTATAGAGAAGATGAAGCCTGTATGAGCTCTCAGTATCAGACACTGTAACCTCCACTAGGTGGCGCTCTTTCAGTGTGATTAATGTAATATTCAGTCAGTGCTGATGGTGGGAGGAGCCAGTAAAGCTGATCATTACTGATAAAGAGCTGAAGAAAGAGGAAGGAACTAAAGCAGACAGATGTAGAGACAGAGAGATTCACACAGAGAACATTCAGCATAAAGAAGACTGAACTCAACTCACAATGAAGATCCTCCTCATCTTCTTCACTTTCTCCCTGATCTCAGGTCAGAGCTTTTCTCTTTCATCACTGCAGTAATGATGCTGTTTTCTGTTCATGAGGTTTCTGATCACAGTATCAATCTGATTGACAGGTGCAGTGAGATGCGTCAGTGTCACTGGATATTCTGGAGGAAGTCTTCTTGTTAGATCAGGGATTCCTTGGCACAAAGATAAATGGCATAAATGGATCAATAATGGAAAATTCACATTGTTTAGAAATAATGAGGGAAACCTTATGATCTACATTAGAGGTTTGAATGAACATGACGCTGGAGGATACTGGATTGGTGTTCTTTACAAGTGGGGTATAGATATGACTTTAAATTTGGAAGAAGGTCAGTCATTTAAGATCAAAATCTTGGTGTAGTAAAATTCCTGATCTTTATATGTATAAATTATTATTATTATTATTTTGTAAACAACAGATTTATGTTGTAAAATATCAAAGAGAGTGATGGTGAATATTGGAGAAACTGCAACCTTCAGCTGTGAATATTCACATAATCATATTAATGATCCCAAGATCATATTCAAAGAAGGAAAAGACTCTATTGAGATGATCTACAGCACCTCGAAGAAGACCGAAAGATTCAGTGTTTCTGATGACAGACATAATAAACTCATGACTGTGAGAATTACTGCTGTGACTCCAGATGATGGAGGAGTTTATTTATGTGGAGTTTGGATCAACAGACACTCGTACAGTTACTCCATTATTAATACTGTTCATCTACATATTGGTAGTAAGTAAAACAACCTTTCATTCAAATCTCACATAAAAGTTTCTAAAAAACAGTGTGTGTTGTAGAATTGATCAGACATGATATTGGTGATGAACCTGAGAAGTACTATTGTTTACATTACAGAAATATTGTATAAGCACCATAATTAATGTAAAATATACCTGTTCTTTGTTTGCAGTGGCTCCAGTAGTGAGACGTGAAGGAGAATCTGCTGAGATCTTCTGCCCTTATGATTCAATCTATAAATCAAAGTCAAAGTCTCTCTGTAAGGGGAAGTGCTCCACTAGAGATAGAAATACTCTCAATGAGACTGTGAGAGAAGAGAAAGAGACCAAGACTGACAGATTGACTCTGAATGATAATGTCACTGCAAGTGTCTTCACTGGGACCATCACTGGACTGACAGCAGAGGATGCTGGGAAATACTGGTGTGCATTAGAGAGAGACGTGAATTATCTTTACACTCATCTGATCGTCATCATGAACGAGGGTGAGGAACGTTTATACATCTGAATATGTGAAACTATGGCTGTGAATTGATGTTCTTATATTTCTAATATTTCCAGAGCTGAACTTGACTAAGTATGAAGGAGACGACGTGTCAATCCAGTGCAAACATCATGATGAACATCAGAAATGCTTCTGCAAAGCACATGAACCCTCCATGTGTGTGAAGGATGGAGTTTCATTGGAGACGATCAGAGATGATCGATTCTCTTTCAGTGATGAAGCTTCTACTGGAGTCTTTACTGTAAACATCACTGATCTGAGAGAAGAGGATTCTGGGATATACTGGTGTGGATCTCACATCATCACTAAAGTCAACCTCACTGTTAATATGGGTAAGTCCCTGATCTTTTTGAAGATTTATACTAATAATATAGGTTCCCTTTCGAAACGTTTACTCGTACTCTGTCTTTGCTAGATGGCATGGGGAATACTTCCATTTCTCTAACATTTTGAAGCCTTTAATTCAAATACGCAGTGCCACTGCCCAGCCATAACAGTGTAGCAATCTGAGCATACCTGTTGACTGGGCTCATATTTGCCATAGGAATCAGATTTATTCTCCATCAGTGACAAAACTTACCTCGTTGATTCTTGAAAGAAGCCTTCTCGCCGTTGAAGAAGTCAGGCAGCGGAACGACTGCTCTCCTGCCCAGATAGCAACATTGTTTCGGCCCAGATCCGGCCCACATCTGGCACTTGTGGAATGCGGATCTGGCCCACATGCAGCAGAGAATGACGGCACTTGGGTGGCCCGCTCCTGTTTGCCAGATCTGGGCCACAAGCAGGCCATAGCAATGCCACATGTCAGCCAAGAGCAAAGAAATAAACCAGAACTGGACCTTATCTGAGACACAGAGTCTGTGTATATTACATATAGAGTCATCTCAGCCTTAATAAGCCTGTTAAAAAACAGAATCACTGAAGGAAAGAGAACAGAAAAAGAGATGAGCAGAAACACAAGAACTATAACTGACTTCAGACACAGTCTAAGATGAAATCAACTGAAGAGAAAATAAGACATTAAATCTGTGAAGATCTCAGCAGAGGAGGATTAAACAACTCCACAAACAGCATTACCAGCTTCACTTATTACTAACCAGACTGACTTTATTTTTGTCAGATGTCTACAAAAGTTTTATTGAGAATTAACAGAGGTTTAACTCTAATGTGTTTCATTTGAAGTTACCTTAACAGTGATTAGTGTTTCCATTAGTTGGGCTCTTAACCCGTATTATTTATTTTGTATTGTTTTTGGCTGCTGTGACAGTGTGTTTGTCAAACACATTTGCAGCAGCAAAGAAAGCTAAAGTGAAATGAGATCAGGTGATGATGGTTTTATAATCATCATGAAATAACCTGATTCACTGATGTCTTTGCAATCTAACAATTGTGTTGATCACTAATATTTTCACATTACAAACCCTGTTTCTGTTGTATGAGATCAATGTTATAACAGTCAGTTTAAATCTTTTAACAAACATGAGATCAAAAATAAGCTTCTGCTGACACACACAGATATCAACAATCAGCGTATGAATCTCAACAATGGTGACAATCACAAATATTTAGATAAACAGATTAATTCAGAACATCACTGAAAAGCTATTAATTCACAACAAAAACAACAGCAAAAAATAAAAGCAAATATTTAGAATCAAACAAAATAATAGGACAATTCAGCTGCATAATTTATTCATGTCGCAATGCATGCTGGGAGTTTTGTACTATGCTGGTACCCAGCATGCATTGCAGCATGGTACTTTTGATTGTCACTATTGTTGAGATTCATACGCTGATAGTTGATGTCTGTGATTGTCATATTAAACTGCCTTTATCGTGCTCATGTTTGATAAAGTCTTCTAACTGATTGTTCTAATATTACTGGATCTCATGCTGCAGTAACACAGGGTTTGTGATGTGACAATATTAATGGATCAACACAATTGTTAGATTCCAAAGACATCAGTGAAACAGATTATGCCATGATGATTATAAAACCATCAACAGGAAACCATCATCACCTGTTCTCATTTCACTTTAGCTTTCTTTGCAGCTGCAAATGTGTTTGACAAACACTCTGTCACAGCGGTCAAAAAAATACAAAATATATAATACGGGTTAAGAGCCCAACTAATGGAAACACTAATCACTGTTAAGGTAACTTAAAATAAAACACATTAGAGTTAAACCTCTGTTAAATCTCATTAAAAACTTCTGTAGACGTCTGACAGAAATAAAGTCAGTCTGGTTAGTAATAAGTGAAGCTGGTAATGCTGTTTGTGGAGTTGTTTAATCCTCCTCTGCTGAGATCCAGATAAGGTCCAGTTATGGTTTATTTCTTTGCTCTTGGCTGACATGTGGCATTGCTATGGCCTGCTTGTGGCCCAGATCTGGCAAACAGGAGCGGGCCACCCAAGGGCCGTCATTCTCTGCTGCATGTGGGCCAGATCCACATTCCACAAGTGCCAGATCTGGGCCAAAACAATGTTGCTATGTGGGCTGTAATCAAGCAGAGCAGCGACCAGCAGACTTTGATCAGCGATGCTACAGCTGACTTCAGCGTCTCCAATTTGGCTATCCCGCGAGTATATTATACATGGATTCAGCATCTTTCCCCCTGAGACAGAAAGGGTATGCGCATCCTGGCTCATCTTGGCCCAGTTGGAGGAAGAATCTGTGAAGGAAGGAATATGTGGTCCTCAGCCATTTGAATTGCCTAGGACTCAGACTCAATCCAGCCAAGAGATCACCCAGACAGAAAATCTCTTTCCTTGAAGCGGTTCTAGACTCAGCCCAGAATGAGGCCATGGCTAACCCACGAGCGCACTCAGCGTTCAGAGCAGGAGCTCTTATCCCTCTCAGAACCTTTCAGAGGATGCTAGGCCTCATGGCCTTCTGCACATGCAGATATCTACCAGATGTCTTTAGCTTCCTTGTTAGTGTATCCGCCTCCCGTGCTGGAAACACTGATTCGAATCCCGCTCCAAACGGGTCGGGTAGGACCAGTTACATTTGGTGCTGTGACCCGGATGGGAGTGAGGTTTAGGGTGTGAGTGTAATGGAGGCCAGTTTGTAAAAGCTGTCCGTCTAAACCTCACTCCCCTGATCTCAAGAAGCGCACAAGCGACAGACACTAGAGAGTGCAGTTCTTAGCGTTCTACTCAAGTGGGTCGAGCAGGACCGGTTACATATTCGCCATGAATGTTTCATTCTTATTCTTTATATACTCTTTATATTATTATTATTATTATAATTATTATTTTTTTTTTTTTTTCATACATGTGATTACACCTCCGTTTCCATTTTCAGATTTCTCTTTGATCAACATTATTTCTTTGTGTTTGACTCTGCTGCTGATTGGAGGATTCACTGTGACTGAGTGTTTATTGAGATGAGGTGATGCTGTCCTTCACACACACACACACACACACACACACACACACACACACACACACACACTTTCACTTCCCGCTTTATTAACTTCTCTCTCTCTCTCTCTCTCTCTTTCTCTCTCTTCTCTCTGTCTCTCTCTATCTCTATCTCTCTCTCTTCTCTCTCTCTCTCTCACTCTCTCTCTCTGTCTGTCTCTCTCTCTCTCTCTCTCTTTCTGTCTCTCTTTCTCTCTCTTCTCTCTCTCTCTCTCTCTCTCTCTCTCTCTCTCTCTCTCTCTCTTCTCTCTCTCTCTCTCTCTCTGTCTCTCTCTCTCTCTCTCTCTCTCTCTCAGGGGAAGTGGGCGTCTCTGTCACGTTCAGCTCTTCATGTTAAACAAGTAACCAGGAAAGAAACACTCAAAACTCTTCTGAACACACATCGAGAGCTTCAGAAGAACTGAATCTACTAACAACAGAGAAGATCATTTAATAAGAGAGAAGAATGAAGATCATCTGGACTTTCACTCTGCTGATGATTCCTGGTAAGAATCTGAAATCAAGTCCTGATCCAATAATCACATCAGAAGAACACAGATTAAATAATGACCAAAAGTCTTAATCTTCAACTAATATGGTGACATTTCCTTTAAAAACACTTTACAAACACTTTTCAAAATGAACTTCAGTGTGTATTTAATGCTGGTTTGTTGTAGGTGTCGTGAGGTGTCAGTCTCCATGAGTGTGACACTCACTAAATCACTAAAGATAGACAGATTTGGTATTTTCAGTCTTTTACTTCAGTTCATGCTGTTTTATTGACTGTTGAAGAAATTTCATTTCTGTGTATATTAACCCCCTGGGGTCAGCTGTATCGCCGGCGATACCAGCTCGCTTTTTTTTTTTTTTATCAGTTCAAAAGAGATTCATTTTGCTCTGTTGACTTTGATATTACAAACAAGATTCATACATCAATCGATTCTGTAAAATGTGTATTCTTTTTGTGTATACTCACAATAAAAACAAAGTGTTGTGCTTTTTGCCAAACAAAGAAAAATAAATGCGATGCGAGTTCTGCCTTCTCTCTGTCAGTGTAGTCCATTCTGAAACACGTCCGAAAATGAACTGTAACTCAGCGAATACTCGGTCAAACAGGCATACAGACACACAGGCATGAAGCTTGAATTCTCTTCTTTTAAATGAAGTGATTTATATAAAAAACAAATATTCTCAGCTTGTGAAATCTGTATTAAAAGAGAGTGATTCCAGTCGAGCTCATTAGCGCTCATTCAAATGTAATGTGACCACGCCCCGGAGAGCGCGCGCTATTCAAACGCAAATTCTGAGAACCATTTCAGACCTGTGAAACGCCCACATCAGCTGTAAACACAGCGCGCCGCGAGTGAGGCATAATATAGCCTACCTAATAATCCTGGAGAAAAGTTTCCTCAGAACAGTGCTGATATGAGGAGCAATAGATCCCGCTGAGGAGTGAGGTAGGCTAAGTTATCTTTTCTCAAGTGTTAATGTGGAATAAATAACGTTATGGAATAACGTTAGTGTAGGCCTATGTAAACCGCAAAAAGATGAATCGCGTGTCTGTGTGTGAAAGAATAAACCGCTTTAATCAACTAAAATGCTTTGCTATAGCCTACTGAGATGAGTAAAAACCGACTGAAATATGTTGAAATAAAATGTCTTTGTATAAGCAACGTATTAAACTGCAAATTAATATTTATATGCCCTAATATTTCATAAAAACAACGTTACAGTCAGGCAAAATATTAAAGACAACATTTTGTTGACTAGATTTGGGTACAGTTTTTACTGTAGAATATACTGCCACATCAAATAAGCTTTTGTTTAGCCATTTCTGCTCATATGTTCTATATATATATATATATATATATATATATATATATATATTAGGGCTGGGAATCGATTAAAAAAAATTAACTAATTAATTGCACAATTTCTGTAATTAATTGCAATTAATTGCGCTTCCCCCAAGCTTGTAATCATCAATATTTAAACTTAGAATCACCTAATAAAACAACACAGGAAAAAAAGGGAACAGAAAATAGCCCTATATTAAAATATTAAACATCAATATATCAATATATTATTCTTTTTCAATAATCAATCAACATAATCAATTTAACAGATTATTATTATTAATTTATTAATTATTAAAACAAAATATAGTCCTACAAAGCTATTATTACCAGAGCATGTGATCAGAGCAGGTCATTTTACCATTGTTGCCCAGCATGGCTATACCAGCTCAGCAAACAGAAGTCAACAGAGAAATTTCACGTTACTTGAGTGGACTTTATTTTTCCAGTGCTTAGTACATGATTGAAGCCTTTGGGCCGTTAACGACAGAGCCGCCGACATACACACACACACACACACACACACACACACACACGGAACGGAGAGCTCGCCGCTGCTGGGCCATTAACGACAGAGCGAGCCGACACACACACACACACACACACGCACGCGCGCGCGCGGAGCACAGAGCGCGCCGACCGACCGACACACACACACACACACACACTCACGCGCGCGTGCGCGCGGAGCACAGAGCGCGACGCACATACCGAGCGGAAAAGACCCGCTCATGAAAGCTGCCCGAGAATGAAACCTGACCGCCGAACATGGAGGGGCGGGACGGCATATTTCGGCCTTTTTAATAGCAGACGCAACAGGAAATCATTAAAACGAGGCAAAAAAAAAAAGTGCTGCGTCAATTGCGTTATTTTTTTTTTACGCGTTAAACATTTCAAATTAATCGCAAAGATTAACGCGTTAATTCCCCCAGCCCTAATATATATATATATACACACTACCGGTCAAAAGTTTTAGATCGGTACGATTTTTAATGTTTTTAAAAGAAGTCTCTTCTGCTCACCAAGGCTGCATTTATTTGATTAAAAATACAAACAATTATTACAATTTAAATCAGCTGTTTTCTATGTGAATATATAGTAAAGTGTAATTTATTCCTGTGATCAAAGCTGAATTTTCAGCATCATTACTCCAGTCTTCAGTGTCACATGATCCTTCAGAAATCACTCTAATATGATGATTTGAGGATCAAGAAACATTTATGATTATTATCAGTGTTGAAAACAGTTTTTTTTACAATTTTATTTCATGATGCTATGATGAATAGAAAGTTCAAAAGAACAGCATTTATCTGTAATAGAAAGCTTTTGTAACATTAAACACTACCATTCAAAAGTTTGGAGTCAGTAAGAATTTAATTTTTTTTATTTTGGGGGGAAATAAATAAAATAAATCAATACTTTTATTCATCAAGGATGAGTTAAACTGATCAAAAGTTACAGTAAAGACATTTATAATGTTAGAAAATATTCTATTTTAAATAAATGCTGTTCTTTTGAACTTTCTATTCATCAAAGAATTTTGAAAAAAAAATTGTACACAACTGTTTTCAACATTGAAAATAATAATGAATGTTTCTTGATCATCAAATCATCATATCAGAATGATTTCTGAAGGATCATGTGACACTGAAGACTGGAGTAATGATGCTGAAAATTCAGCTTTGATCACCGGAATAAATTACACTTTAAAATATATTAAAATAGAAAACAGTCATTTTAAATTGTCATAATATTTCACAATAATACTGTTTTGTTTTATTGTTTTTTTTATTAAATAAATGCAGCCTTGGTGAGCAGAAGAGACTTCTTTTAAAAACATAAAAAATCTTACCGATCTAAAACTTTTGACCAGTAGTGTATATATATATATATATATATATATATATATATATATATATATATATATATATATATATATATATATATATATAAATAATATTATTTTTGTCAAAAATAAAGTCATCAACTAAGATGTTAGCTGTTCCAATGTTGGCTATATTCAAACTAATGAATACATATGATAAAATGTAGGGCTATAATCATTTTTTTTTACAAAGAAAGAGTACACTTGAAATATTGTTGCAATTTTAATTATTGTTGTAATTGTAACCTTTTTAATAAAATAGCAAAACATATTTACAAGATAGATGTAAGCAAAATCTTAAATGGTCAATATAAGTCTTCTTCTAAATATATATTTTGTCCTTGCATTCATTCTTGGCTCAGTCAGTGTCACACCTGAGTGAATGGCTCATTATGCAGAGTCATTACGCATAATGGGTGGGACATTGTATTCTCAGGTGTAAACTACTCCCCCTTTACGCCCCCCTCGCATATTGGCTTTCCAAGCAAAACCTGTTTTACACAATTTAAATCAATGTATTGTTTTATTGTGAACGATAAAGCAAGACTATTTTCACATAATTTTGAAGCCAGAACTCGAAGCGACAACATCCATCAAAAGTCTTATTGACGCATATTTAGTATGAGTTTTGTGGTCTTATTTCAGCAACTTTCATTTTTATTTTTTTCAATAACCACGCATAAACATTATTCTCTTAAAAATACAAACATCTACATACATGTTCCTCACATATTATGGTAGCCCTGTTTGTGCTATATAGAGTGAATTTACTCCTTTGCCATTATCATGTTTATAAATAACTGAAAAAAGCACAAATGTCAGGGCATGTCAAAACATCCCAAGGGCCCCAAAAACACATCAGACCCCAGAGGGTTAAAGGGGTGGTATAATGCGTTTTTCGAAAGATGTAAAATAAGTCTCTGATGTCCCCAGAGTGTGTATGTGAAGTCTTGGCTCAAAATACCCCACAGATAATTTTATATAGCATGTTAAAATTGTCACTTTTTGAGGGTGAGCAAAAACACACTATTTTGTGTCTGTTCCTTTAAATGCAAATGAGCTGCTGCTCCCGGCACAGGGGGCGGAGCTTCTAGAGCTCGTGTCCTTTTACCTCACTCAAGAAGAAGTGACAACATGTAGAAGCAACAGGACATTTCTGAATGGTTAGTTGATGAATTTATGTAGCTTATGTGTAGTTATCTTCTAGTCATTGATTAGCATATTCTGTCTTGATAATCTATAAATCATGTTCCAGGGCGGGGTTTATGTAAATTTTGTGTTGTGTAGTCTCTACCAGCCGTTTGTTGTAGTCCTTAAAAAGCGATTTCTTTCAAATAAAATATAAAAAATTTTTTTTTACTTTGAGCGTCATAATTTTGCAGATGTTGTTTATCATTACACACTAACTAAAGTTAGAAAAGTGAAATCATATTCAACCACCTCCCTTTAAAGTGTTTTAATGCTGGTTTGTTGTAGGTGTCGTGAGCTCCATGAGTGTGACAGGATATTCAGGAGGAGGAGTCACGATCAAATGCAGATATGATGAAGGATATTCAGAAAATGCAAAGTATTTTTGTAAAAGACAGTGGTCAGAGTGCAAAGACCAAATCAAGACTGATATTAAAGATAAATGGTTTGATGCTGGAAGATTCTCTCTGTATGACGACACAAGTTCAGCAGTCTTCACTGTGACCATCAGAGATCTGAGAGAACTGGATTCTGACACGTACTACTGTGGAACTGATATATATGCAAAAAAAGATTTCTACACTGAAGTGAATCTGAAGGTTTTAACAGGTGAGTAACTGAGACCCTCAAACTCATGATGATCTCCACAACATCACGATACTCAACACTGACTAATTACTGACGTAATAACACACGTGAAACTCATCAACAACCTTGTTGTCTCCCGATATAAGATTTAATTTAATTGCATTGATAAATGTTGCAGCAAAGTGAACAACAATGTGTTTATATTGAGAACAAAATGACAAATGATCTGGGTTTGTGTTCAACAGGTCAACAAATCAGGACAGTGAGAGGATATTCAGGAGGAAACGTCATTATAAACTACAAATATGAGATTCAAGAAGAGAATCCTGTGATAGACGTCTGTAAAACTGCAGATCAGTGTGTTACTGTAATAAACACTAACAGAAGAGCAGAATGGAAACATGACAGACGATTATCTGTTTATAATGACAGATCTGCAGGACTCTTACTTCTGTTTATCAGAGATCTGAATGAGAACGACTCTGGAGAATATATGATTATAGTCAAAGTTTCTGAAGATTACAGTTTCTTCTCTGAGTTTAATCTGGACATTAAGAAGGGTGAGCTGCTTTCAGTCATTTATGCATTATTTGACAGAATCCATGAATATATCTGGTGATTGTAACATTGCTGCACTTTATCTGGATCTTAAACAGAGGATTGTTGTGTGAAGAGCATCAGTCTATCAGCTTCTGCAGGAGGATCTGTGAACATCAGCTGCAAATACCCACAATCCCACATTCATGATGTGAAGTTTCTGTGCTGGAGATCTGGAGCTGATCTCTGTGCTAAAGAGACGTCTGTGAAGGAGAGCAGAAGATGGAGGGATGAGGGAAATATCCGGCTGTATGATGACAGAGAACAGCAGCTCCTGACGGGAAGCATCAGTCATGTGACTGAAGAAGATTCAGAATACTGGTGTGGAGTTCAGTCTGATCAAGGACACAAGATCTTCATCACACGAGTCCTGATCAGCATTACAGGTACGGATGATTTTCTCAGTGATGTGTGTCTTGCATCATGTTGCTTGAATGTGGAAATAGAATGAAGAACCAGGTTTATTCTGTTCTTGTAGATTTGCACACAGGATTATTTTAATGTAGAAGTAACAGGATGTCTGATAAAACGAATTCACAAACCACAATTACAAAAGAGGAAGTGTCCTCACAAAACTGAGCTGCAGTCAGTATTACTTCAGTCTCTGCAGTTAAAAGTGTGTAGATCTATGGTGCTGTTCTGCAAATGCACTGGTCACGTGTTTGTGATAGTTTTATTCGTCATGTCAGTCTTTATATGTATAATGTAACTGGTTCATTTGAAACATCAGTTGATGTTCAGATGTTTTGTCCTGTTCTGGTACATTCATATTCTCATTTCCTACCGTTTGGGGAAACCCTGTTATAGATTGTGTTGTAGATATAGATCAGGGATGCTCAATCCTGTTCCTGGAGATCTGCAGAGTTCAGATCCAACCCTGATCAAACACACGTGTCTGTAATGATTGTGCTTCTGCAGATCTTCATTAGCTGGTTCAGCTGGGTTTGATCAGGGTTGAAGCTGAACTTTGCTGGAAGACAGATCTCTGGGAAAAAAAAATTGAAGACCCCTGTAGTAGATCAACCATTGATGAAGATACTGAAATATCTACATGTCATATTCTTGAAGAGATACAGCAGTGTGTGAACTCAGGAACTGGACATCCGAGTGAAAGTTTGTGTGGTCATTTGGTGTTGCATCATTAGTGTGGCAGTTTGGACAGTATTACCACAGTATTTACTTTAGTACTAGTGTTGTAATTTGGATACATTACAAGTGCAGATTTCAGTATTTCTGTTAGTCCACTTTACCACACTTGCACTACAGTTAAAACTGAAGTGCAATTTGGGTCTGGGAGTCGTTTTATCAAGTGGGTAAAGATTCTATATTTATGTCCTCGTTCCTCCATTCTGACAAACTCTAACAAATCTAACCCTTTTGAGTTGCATCGAGAAGTTAGGCAAGGATATCCTCTTTCCTCTCTTCTTTTTGATATTGCGTTGGAACCACTAGCAGTAGGGATTAGAAGTCACCCACATATACATGGAATAAAGATGGGAAAGAATGAAGCTTTGGTTAGTCTATATGCTGATGATCTATTAATATATATTTATGATCCAGCCAAATCAGTTCCCTATTTGCTTGATTATATTAATGCTTTCTGTAAAATCTCCGGGTATACTATTAACTGGTCCAAAAGGGAGTTTATGACACTTGCTAGACACACAAATTCCAGCCAGGTTGGTCCCTCACCTTTCAAAACAGTCGAAGACCACTTTACATATCTTGGCATTGTGATACCAAAGAACCCCAAGCAAATATTTAAATTAAACTTTTTGGCTAAGATTGACAGATTAAAAGATAATATAGAGCGATGGAGGCTCCTTCCGCTATCTATGATTGGCAAAATTAATGCAATTAAAATGGTCACTTTACCACAGTTCCTCTACCTTTTTCAAAATGTGCCTGCTTATGTACCTGGATCTTTTTTCAAGCTTTTGGATTCAGTTATCATAGCGTTTATTTGGGCTTACAAGACTCCCCGAATAGCAAAAGCGCACTTACAGAAACCCACTCAGTTGGGAGGCCTTGGGCTCCCAGTGTTTAAATATTACTATTGGGCAGCAAATGCCAGGGCTTTATCTTATTGGCAGAGGGGTACTCCTAGTGAAACTTTCTCTGTGGCTGATCCTCTATGGCTTAGGATAGATACACTTTCTCTTACAACATCTTGTCTCCCAGTTTTACTTTTCTCAAAAGTCTCTCCCTCAACAAAACTAATTGGTACTAATTTAATAGTTAAAAATCCAATACGAATATTAAATCAGATAAGGAAACATCTTAAATCACCTGACGTCTCTGTCCTCACACCCATCGCGAACAATCACGTTTAAACCCTCTCTAGACTGAGGTTTTCCTTGTATTCCTAAATTTGTACACTATGTAAAAAATTGAAAATAAAAGATATATATAAAAAAAATATTTGTTTTATTCACGATGAGAAAACATATGTGCTTATTAATAAGTTCCTCAAACTTAAATGAACAGCTTGCGGTTTTATTTTCTGTGTGTCTGTGCATCAGAAAACATGAATTATGGGTAGAGAAATGACATCAGTAACCATTAAAAGGCATGCTGTCAAGATCTGTGTCTTGTGCAAAAAAAAAAAAAAATAATAATCTTTCGAAAAAATATATATTAATCCTTCGATTTTCCTATTGTTTTGTAGATGTTCTAAAAACGACATCGTTACCATCATCATCATCGGCTTCTGTTTTCAAAACTTCTACATCTAACATCACATCAGTGTCTCCTAACATGCCAACAGGTGCCCTTGTGCTGAAATATAAACATACAATCTGATATTTAGCTTTCTTTAGATTCTCTTATTATTATCTCTAGTTTTTCAGGCTCTTCTCTGATCGTTCCTCTGATTCTGGTTCTTCTTTTTTTGATCATCGTTGGACTCTTATTACTGTTTCTCTGTAAGAAGTACCAGTCTCAAGGTAAAACTTCCTAACTACTTTAGATATAGAATCTCTTCATTTATACTGAGATTTTTTGAATCTGTCATTTACAAAACACATAATTGTTGAAATGTGATATAATGTCATTAATTAAAGGACGCTTGTTTTTGGCAGGTGGTGATTCGTCGTCTCAGACTGGACCAGGAAAACATGAAGTTGTGAGTCCAGTTACTGTATAAAATGTTTAATTAAATGTCTAATGCCTTCCATCCTTACAATCTTCAGAGCTGTAAATAATTTCTCTGTCTCTCCTCAGGTTTCTCACACTGGTTGTGATTATGAGGATATTAAAGAGACTCACAAACAATTACCCACAAACCCCTCTGATTCTTCTGACACTGTTTATGCCAATGCCCAATTACCCACAAGCCCCTCTGTTTCTTCTAACTGTGTTTACGCTACAGTTGAGAAAGGCACTGGTGACTCTCAGCGCTGCATCACATCTGCTGAGGATCTGAATTACGCAGTGGTGAATTTCCACAAGAAATCTGACTGTTCTGACAGTGTCAGTTTCAGGAATAATCAGGATTACAATGAATACGCTGCTGTCAATCATCTCAGTGCTTGACAAGCCACAGCAGAATATAAATGAGCTGAATGTTTTTTATCACCTTGTCTTTGGCATTAAATTTCTATGTTTGATATTTTTATTACTAATACTAATTTTACATTTTACATGTATGCATTTGGCAGACGCTTTTATCCAAAGCGACTTACATTGTATTATCCTATACATTTATACATAGGTATGTGCAATCCCCTGGGATCGAACCCACAACCTTGCGTTGTTAACGCAATGCTCTTACCACTGAGCTACAGGAAAGCTTACAACAAGCCAGGTAATACTAATAGCTCATGTACGCCCCAGAGCAAGCACTTATTGATCTGGATACCCTAGAATGGACTCCCACCCCTGGGCTCTCTCATTCTTCGCCGGTCACACCCGGCTTGTTGTAAACTCTGGTTTCTTGGCCCTTCCTCTTCTGCTGATGCAGTCCAGTCTCGTAGCACCGCCTCCTCTGCTGGTCCCGTCCAGTTCCCAGGCTCTGCCTCCTTCACTTGTTCCCTGGTTCTGTCTGGCTTCCTGGCTGTACCCCCTCCATCCCTCCATCTTCACTGTGGTCCCCTGTCCTTAAGACTCCACCTTGGTCTGTCATTACCCTGGCTCCACCACAGGCTTCTGGCCTGTGGCTTGCCTGAGCTCTCCATTCCTTCTGCTTCACCAGGATCCTCCATCCCTCTGGCTCTGCCTGCTTCCTCACTCCCACCAGCTCCGCCTTGGTCTTTCAAGCCCCCAGCTCAATTTCAGTCCTCAAATCCACCGGCTCAACTTTGGCCCTCCGGTCCAGTGGCATCACTCTATTCCTCCAGTCCTCTGGCTCCTCCTGCGATGTCACTCCCATCGGCGCCACCTCGGTCTTCCAAGCCCCCAGCTCCACTTCGGTCCTCATATCCACCGGCTCAACCTTGGCCCTCCATTCCAGTGGCACCACCCTGATTCTCCAGTCCTCTGGCTCCGCTTTCATCCTCACTCCCTACGGCTCCACCTCAGTCCTCAAATCCTCCGGCTCGACCCTGGCCCTAGGACTGCACTGACTAATTCTCTGCCGTGGGTCTTCATCCCTCCAGCTTCATCAAGGCATCCCACTCCGCCCATTACGTCTGGGCCTTCTCCACCCCAGTGTAGTTTTTGTTGAGTACTGTCACATCTATTTAGATTTCTTTTCAAGGACTCTTATTTAGATTTTTGTTTCATTCTGTGGTTCCTGTGTTCTTAGTTCCTTTTTCCTTGGTGATCACGAGGAGCTTTCGCACCAGGTAGTTATAGGAACACAGTTATAGGAACTAGCCACCAGGCTGGTCCCCTGAGAACTAAATTCTCCCCAGGGCCATTTTCCTGGTTGCATTCGCAACACCAGTTGGAACTCTGAACTGACATAAGCCGGCCCACAGCGAAGTCATTTAAGCAACACATTCAACAATGTCAATTGTGGATTGGAGCTGTGTTTTAGTTGTTTATCGTGGGTTTCATGATAATGGAGATGGAATGTAGATGTATGAGTTATGTGACTGAAAGAGCTAAAAGGAGGGCTACGAATCGAAATCTCCTACGACAACTTGAAGTGCTACATATGCCGTTGTTTTGAATGGCATGCGTTCGGTCAATCAATGTACACTTACGCCAATGGTAGTTCCTATTGTGCTGTGTTAGACCCTACTCTGAAATATGATTTAATTTAGTCCCCCTAATAGGTGTTACTATATCTAAAATCATTAAAGTAGAGATCCTGTGGTGCGAAAATACCGGATATAATAGCAGATACTTATGCCAATAGTTATAGGAACTTTCCTCCGCTGCGAAAGTCCCTTTGGTTTCTAAGTATGTTCTCATTTGTTTCCATGGTTACTGGTTATGTTCCTCACCTGTTTCAAGTTTAGCTTATAATTATCCTGTGCATTTATACTGCTGAGTTTGTTCTGTTAACTGTCAGGCTTTACCTTGCTGCATTTGTGTTTGCTGGTGTTACACCAGATTCTGTGCCCATTGATTTCTGTGACGGCAGTAGGCACTGTTGTGATGGTAGGGCTTAGGGTGACAACAGCACCTACCATGGTCCCAGAATTTGGTCTAACACCGGAACCGTTGGAATTGTCTTGTTTATTTAATAAAACTTCTGCAGTATAGATTCTCATCTCTACTCGTCCCTGCTTCAACTTAACACCTTTAGTGTAACAGAAAATGTGAAAGATATTCTCTCTGACAAATGCAGGAAGAGAGGAAGTCAAAAACAGGAAGTCTTTGTCAAATTCTTCTATAGAAGATTTTGTTGGAAAACGTTTTACCACAGATAAAGAGCAAAGACTGAGAAGAATGAACATCTTTACATTCACTCTGCTGATGATACCTGGCAAGAATCTTAGTGCTCCTCAGTGATCTTCATTTCTGAGGTTTTGGTTTTGCTCCTAATTGGTGTTCTAATGTTTCTAGTGGCTGTACGAAAGAATACACAGACTCACAGTGATTACATTTTGAATATTTTATCTTGAATATTTTGTATTAGTTCATACTAATGCTGAATGACCGTCTACAAGAGATTCAGATTCATCACATACAGTTTTAGTGTGTTGAAGTTGAAAGTAAAGGTCATCATAGCCCTCTATTGGCCTCCACTAGACAGACATGAGTGTATTTACGTAATTCCAGTGAAATCTGAGGGAGCTAACAAGCTTCCAGTCTTCCTTCCCAAATGTTCAACTCTCTGCTGGGTTTTCACACTTTTCTCTTTTGCTTCAGCTATTAAAGGTAAGGCAGGCAATTTTGGGAGTGGCTAGCAATAGCAAGTTAGCTTTGAAAGCATGAGATCCTTCCCTCCCTTCAGAGCGTCTCCAAAGCCATGCCTTCTTCAAAACACATGAATGCACAAACCAAAGTTTGCAAAGCATCTCGAGATGAGAGAGAGTGTAAAGCTACAGAGGTATGGAAACATATGTTGACGGGCAGATAGGACATTGTACATTTTATGCAGGCTGGACAAACATTTTATGGTCCTACACCTTCCACAGCTGATATATATATATATATATATATATATATATATATATATATATATATATATATATATATATGCATATAAATACATTTAGACGTCTTAACTTAGTGATTGCTATCAGGATGTGAAGAGACTTTCAACCAGCTGTAACGTAAACGACTCTGGGTCAATGCGAATTGGCTCAAGAATATAGGGAATTTGGGAAATATTACTAATCATAACTCATGGTCATAATTCATAAATCGCATATACATTACTTTATCAATTTTCGGAAATACCTCGTTCTGTAACTGGTCTCGTCATCAGTCATTCGTCCAGCGAATAAATGTAAGATTATCAGTTAAGAAGGAGTATCCCTGTTTACAAACTCCAAGAAAGTTTCATCTTCTGGCCACGAACATAAAACTTTCTGAGTTTATGAATTCAAACTACTCAAGGTAGTCAATATCGAGCTTGTAGCTTAGATCTTTGGTTTCATTGACTCATAAGGTGGGTTTTCAAACACAGAGACAGTTAAAAGTATAAATAGATTTTTAATAAATGTAAACTAGAGAGATTATATGAGCTACAATATAAACGTACGTAAAAATGCAAACAGTGAAACAAACAAACATTTAACCAAACCAAAAACATAAAACATAACGTGATAGAGAGAATAAAATGAAATGAAGAAAGAAAGAAAGAAAGAAATACAGAGAAGAGATAGAGGGTAACTTAATTCACAGACCTAAGAGCTGGACACCTGAAATCAGCTTTTAGAGAGAGATAGCGTTACTTGCAAGATTCTGTGCTCTTTCAGTGTGGTGCTGAAGAGGGGGCGCGCGTGTGCGCGTGTCCGGCTGGTTTGCGTCTAGCTTTGTCTTCTGGGTCTTTTCGCAAGACGATGTAAAGGCTCACTTGAATTTAACGTTACCGAGAAAGTTCAGATCATTTCCCTTGTGGAGGGGAAAGGCGTGTAGGAACTTAGTTGCAAAAGAACGGCAGCTTCTACATGACGCGGGCATGCGTCCCAGAGGAGAAGCCAAGGCCTGTCCAGCTGGTTGCGTTGGGAGGAGAAGCGCTGCGCGTGGAGGAGAAGGTCAGAAGAGGGTTGAGAGCGTTGAGAGTTGAGAGCGAGAGCAAACTGAAGGTTCGGACTTTTAACAGTGTCCCGTGTACGCCTCGCCTCCTTTTGCGTGGAGGACGAATCGGATCTTCTGATCTGAAGCGGGAAGAGGTTTCTTTGTTTGTGATAGATTGAATTTGAGAAGATTTGCTCCAGACATATGAAAGGTGTCAAACGATACAAATTATTGCAATTGGTTATCAAAATTCAACTCCGTTAACTGGAGAGGATTACAGAGATATCAAAAATAGTATATAGACGTTGTAGCAATGCAAAGATACATTATTATGCATTAGTATAGGCATTTGCAGTTCTGTTAATGTTACAATAGGACATATGCTTTCCTATGGTTTACACACACCTCTTAACACAAAACGGGATATATTTAGTACATTTAAGAGTGACTTTATGGGTAAAAGTCCTTTTATGTAGGGGGTTTCCGTTTCAAAGTCCAGAGTGTGTTTGTGTGTGTGCGTTGGAATGTTGCGCCCCCGTGGTCTCCTTTGCATAGGGCTGGATGAGCTTGGTGGTCAAATTTTATGACCTGCCAATGAGATCGGGTTACGGGATGCGATTCTACTGGGAGAACATTCTTCAAAAATACATTTCAGAGCCAAACACTCGAAGATCATAACTATATGATCAAAACAACATTAATCACACATACATACAGGAAATTCAGATACAAGTCTGAGTTACACACATTAAAAGGATGTTAAGTTAAACCCAAAGGATGTTTGTGTGTGTGTGTGTGTGTGTGTGTGTGTATGTACGTGTGTGTGGAGTATCTGGAATGTCACGAGTCTATAAAAGTCACAGGGAGTCCACGCTGAACTGGGGGGGGGCTCCAGACACCCCGGCGCTGGTGAATTAGCCCTTAGGGAGTAATATTAACCAGAGCTCGTCTTCCTAAGGACAAAGAAGATGTGTTCGACACCCTCATGATTCACTTAATGTGAAAAGCAGCTGGCCGGACGCCATTGTTGCTACACAGCATAACAACAACAAAAAAGTCTGGAACAAACCCTACCCTGCCTTGCCTGTAAAGGGATAGTTCGGCCCAAAATGATATTAAACCCATGATTTACTCACCCTCAAGCCGTTCGAGATGCATATGTCAATCATTCTTCAGACGAAAAATCACAGGAGATGGATTTTGGAAATTGTCAATCATTTTTCAGACGAACACATTTTTGGTTATTTTAGAAAATGTCTTAGATCTTTCAGTGGTTAAAATGTCAAGTTATGGGGTCCACCTTCTTCAAGTCCCAAAAATCCGGCTCCAGGGGGATAAACGAAGGCCTTCTGAGGGCAATCCATGCGGTTTTGTCGTAAAAATATACATATTTAAAACTTTATAAATGAAAATAACTGGCTTCCGGCAACGGTCGACGCGCGTTCACGGGAGATGGATGCCGGCGTATGACGTAGGACGTAGCGTAGGAACCGTCCTTTCGAGACCAGGTGGTGAACCAGCAAGCGCTGCCCTCGGAGGAGTTTCCTCGCAGTGTTTCAGGACCTCAGACCAGCTCTTTGTCTGTTATGGTTGGAAGCTGAAGGGAAAGGCTCTCTCCCAGCAAAGGTTGTCTCACTGGTTAGTGGACGCCATTGCTTGGCTACCGGCAGCAAGGTCGACCGTGCCCCCTTGGTGTGACGGCCCACTCCACTCGGAGTGTGGCCTCCTCTTGGGCTCTAGCGCATGGCGCCTCGCTAACAGACATCTGCAGAGCCTAACACATTCGCAAGATTCCACAATCTTTCCACAAAGAGAATCCACAAAGAGTGGAGCCAGTTTCTTCTCATGTACTCGCTTCAACCAGCCGGTACTAGATTCTGCTCAGGTGTCTTCGCTTGCTCGCCATTCCTCTCCACGGGCGGGATATGTGCGATTATTCTCCTCAGGTGAGCCTCCCCGCAGGCCCTGAGTTCCTCCAGCGCTGTTGACGCCAACGCCAGAGTTATGCCACAGGCAGCTTTCGCGCTTGGCTAGGTGCCTACATGTGTATGGTTCCCCCTCTGGGCGACCCCCACGTGTGTATTTCCACTGTAAGCCTCTCTGAGCATGTGTCTCTCCCTCGGCAATCCACCTTGCCACCCCTGGGGTTGAAATCCGCAGACCTATGGCATTTTCTTGCCATTGGCTCGTTTTGTATACTCGAAGGTGAGAGGCTTTCTAAGTCGTCGTCGTCACTGACGTAACAGTTTTACAGTTACTCCATTATTAATACCGTTTATAATGCACATAATGGACAGCTAAAGTGGGCGTGTCTAGAGCGACTGGCCACTCAAGAAGTCCTATGATGAACAAGTGTGAACATCCTCAATACAAAACCAAGCCAAAATACATCTTTAAAGAATCAGCTTCATGGAACTTATTGCTTTTATAAATATCTGCTCACTACAGAAGTCTCATCTGTTCTAAAATAAAATTATTTATGATTTGTTGATTTATGTAATGTTGAAGGTCACTTATCCAGTATCATAAGACATTTTTGAAGTGTAATTTGATGTTGATGATGACAGAAGATAATCTGGACAGACTGTGAATGTGTTGAGTATCGTGATGAATCTCTGAAGAATCTCTGTCCGTGGTGCTGAACACCTGAACGACTCTCTTCCACCAGCAGGAGATCAGACTCACATTTTACTCTTGAAAATATGCTCAGCTGTTTTTCTCTGGCTGTTGACAGTGTTTTATGATTTATGGAGTGATAAAAAAAGAGAAATCCAAAACACCCTCTTTAAAGGGGTCATATAATGCCATTTTTGTACAAGCTAATATGATTATTTAGGGTCTAAATTAAAAGTTTGTAATATACTTTAATTAAAAATTGTCATTAGTATTGTAAGAAAACACTCATTTTACCTGGTCAAAAACAGCTCTGTTTTCAGCACGCCGTTTAAGTGCATGTGTCTTTAAATGATAATGAGCTTTGCTCACCCCGCCCCTCTGTTCTGTGCATACACCGTTTGTTATAACCATAACAATAACCATAATGCGTTGTTCATTATAAACGTGGGATTATGAATTATATTGAGAACGTCATACATAGAAAACATGCCGTAATGTACCCTGAGTGTAAACAGTAAACTAATGTTCAGATTCATCGTGAAGCGTGCAAGCGATTTGCAAAGATTAATATAAATATTAATATAAAGGTTAATAAAACGTTACACTCACTTCAGTTCTTCTGGAGGTGCAGCAGGAACACGAATAGTTGGTACCGATCCTTTTTTCAGGAGCAGCTTCTTAGCAAAACCAGCTTTACTGACCCTCGTTTATAAAGCAGTCTGGTGTGTGAAAGGATTCGCGCAAACATGAAAGCATTGACGTTGATCGTGGGGAATATTCCCTTCGAAAACAAACTCAGCCACTGCGTCTTCAGCGGTTCGGATTTAGAAACATCGAAATGACTGCTGTTATTACACACAAGAACAGAACACCACAATCGCTTAGACGCCATTCTGCTCATAGACAGTGCTCCAGTCCAGCATATCAACAATGTCCGCGCGGAGTATGATTGACAGCTCGCTCACAAGTGAGGGCGGGTCTGTGTTGAAACGCTGCTGTCAATCAACAATCGTGGGAGGGGCGTCCGACCGTGTTACGTCACACGGTCGAACGGCTTGATTTGAGAGGGGGGAAAACATATAAGAAGATTTAAAAAAAAACACTGGATGGATTTTTATCATTTTATGATGGCTGTGTACAGGCACTGCCAACACACATTTCAGTACAATCAACTTGTAAAAGTGCATGTACCATTACATGACCCCTTTAAAAAAAAAAAAAAAAACTTTAATATGTCAACAACATTAAACAAGAGTTCTAATGTTCAGATCTCTGTTTTAGAAATGCTCCTATAAAATACTCCATTTGCATATTTAAACATACCATTTCAGAAAACTTGTAATACAAAATAATCTTATTGTACTGTTATTAATCATGTCCTTTGTTCTCTGTTTGTCCTTGGACTTTGTTATACTTCCTGTTTCCTGTTCTGTCGGCCATCTTTGTAGTCCTCTTGTAGTTTCTCATGTTGGTTTCAGGTGTGTCGTTAGCTCGATTTCTTGTTAAGCTTGTTAGCCCCTGTGTATATACATGTTTGAAGTTAGAGGGCTATAGAAGTCTTCCCACTGTCTACCTCTCAGTCTCCAGGCTCTCTTCCACTACACAAGCCTGGCCCTCAATTCCTTCCCAAATTCACCACCCTCCTGGACTTTTGTTTTTTGTGGAACGTCTAGAATCCTGTCCTTAAGAGGAGTCGTCAACATCACATGCAAATCTAAAAAAAGAATATACAGCAAATGCAAAGTATTTTTGTAAAGGAAAGAGGCGAGATAACCCAAAGTCTAAGTGGTGCTCTGATCTCATCAGGACTAATGAATCAGATAAATGGGTTCAGTCTGGAAGATTCTCTCTGTATGACAACAGAAGTTCATCAGTCTTCACTGTGACCATCAGAGATCTGAGAGAAGAGGATTCTGGGACGTACCAGTGTGCAGTTGATATAACTACAAAAAAAGATTCCTACACTGAAGTGATTCTGAAGGTTATAACAGTATGGGGCGCCGTTTGTAAAGCGACTCACGCTGAAAATAACAGCAACATTTTGTCACATTTAGCTTCAAACAATGTTTAAAAAACTGGTATGAATTTTTGACGGTCACTTTTTACCACATTTACAACAATATTTGTCAACTTAGAGATATTTTAAATAGTTAAATCTAAATATTAAATGTTACACCTAAATGTTAAATCTAAATCTAAAAGTTAAATGTTAAATGTTAAATCTAAATGTTAAATCTAAATCTAAATGTTAAATCTAAACGTTAAATCTAAATCTAAATGTTAAATCTAAATATTAAATCTAAATCTAAATGTTAAATCTAAATATTTAATCTAAATCTAAATGTTAAATCTAAATCTAAATGTTAAATCTAAATGTTAAATCTAAATGTTAAATCTAAATATTAAATCTAAATCTAAATGTTAAATCTAAATCTAAATGTTAAATCTAAATGTTAAATCTAAATCTAAATGTTAAATCTAAATCTAAATGTTGAATCTAAATGTTTCGGGTGAAACTAAATATTTAACTAATATGCAAATTCAAAATGCCGGTAACCAGAGTGCCAAAATAAAAGCTCGAGTGTGTGTTTATAGCATGGTTTATAGTGTCAAATAACGAATAAAAACCATCTCATAATAATAACTATAATATAACGATAATAACTACCTAAAATAATAAACACGTTTGGTGAAACTGTAGAGTTTCGTGATGAGAGTGATGACATGACATTCAGTCAAAGTGAGCCCCCTCGTGGCTGGCTATTATGGCTGCAGGTCATAAGTCCCGCACTTTTCATAAAAGTGACACTAGCCTACTCTTCAAATACAGTTTCTCCAAATGTGTTTATTATTTTAGGTAGTTATTATCACGATAATCCATGTCCAAGAGTCCATTTCCTCGGATGAGATGGTTTTTATTCGTTATTTGACACTATAAACCATGCTATAAACACACACTGACCTCCTCGAGATTTTATTTTGGCACTTCCGGTTACCGGCATTTTGATTTTGCATATTAGTTAAATATTTAGTTTCACCTGAAACATTTAGATTCAACATTTAGATTTAGATTTAACATTTAGATTTAGATTCAACATTTAGATTTAGATTCAACATTTAGATTTAGATTTAACATTTAGATTTAACATTTAGATTTAGATTTAACATTTAGATTTAGATTTAATATTTAGATTTAACATTTTGATTTAGATTTAACATTTAGATTTAACATTTAGATTTAGATTTAACATTTAGATTTAGATTTAGCATTTAGATTTAACATTTAAGTGTAACATTTAATATTTAGATTTAACTATTTAAAATATCTCTAAGTTGACAAATATTGTTGTAAATGTGGTAAAAAGTGACCGTCAAAAATTCATACCAGTTAAATACAACATTGTTTGAAGCTAAATGTGACAAAATGTTGCTGTTATTTTCAGCATGAGACACTTTACAAACGGCGCCCCATAATAACAGGTGAGTAACTGAGACCCTCAAACCCATGATGATCTCCACAACATCACACATAATGACAGTAATAATAATGAACACCTCTAGATGCTAATAGACCAGATACAATGAAAAACGTACTCGGTTACTAACGTAACCTCGGTTCTCTCTAGAAGAGGGAACGAGTACTTGCGTAAGATATCTTACGCTAGGGGAAAACCTCTTTTCCTCGAGATATTGAAGCCAAAAATTATCCTTAATTTTGCAATAATGTAAAACGCATTGCAGCAGCATGCAGGCATGGGCGAGACAGCTCGCGCGCCCATTGGCTGCTCTGCGGCAACTGCACCAGCCTATCGATAGAGGCTCCTCATGACGTCAGAACCAATGAGGGCGCTTCGCGCCCATTACGTCATGTCCCGCCGAAATCGGGTGGGGCCAGGGCTATAAATACGGCCCAGAGAGGCTGGTTTGGTCAGTTTTTCATCGCTGAAGCGAATCAGAACATGACGCATGCACGGCAAGATACGCAAGTACTCGTTCCCTCTTCTAGAGAGAACCGAGGTTACGTTAGTAACCGAGTACGTTCTCTTACGAGAGGTCTCTCGTACTTGCGTAAGATATCTTACGCTAGGGGAACACCATGTAAAACGCCGTGCGTGCTTGAGACATAACACTAAAGTCCCAAGGGCAGGTGCCCGGGGCTCATACAGTGCCTAATCACAAGGGACTCACAGAGAATCCGGGAAGAGGGGCTAGAATAGCATCATTCCTGTAATATGGAGCTCTGATAAGAGCATGTTATATCAAGTGTTCCACACAGCCAGGGCGAACTCGGCCTGGACTGGTAAATATGGGGGACTTACGCACTGCCCACAGAAGTATACAGACGATCCGTGATCGACGCTCTAGCAGTTTCAGCATCCCGAGCCGATAGCATCGGGCGGGCAATACTGAAAAATTAAACCGAGAGCAACCTAGCTTGCAAAGCGGGAACCTCGAGGTTATAAAACCTTATAAATGTAGACGGGGAGGCCCAGCCTGCCGCCATACAGATATCTTGCAAGGCAATCCCACTGGACCAAGCCCACGACGAGGCCATGCCTCTTGTGGAGTGCGCTTTGACACCTATCGGGCATTGCAGGCCCTTGGATGTGTAAGCTAGCGCTATAGCATCAACTATCCATCTGGATAGACTCTGTTTTGACGCAGCTAGTCCCTTAGAACGTCCGCTGAACAAAACAAAGAGCTGCTCCGTCTGTCTGAAAACAGATGAGTGAGACACATAGGCTCTTAACGCCCTGACCGGGCAAAGGAAGCCTGCGTCCCCTTCCTCTTCAGATACCGGCAGGGCCGACAGGGAGATAACCTGTGCCCTAAACGGTGTGTTGAGGGATTTAGGAACATATCCGTGCTTTGGTTTGAGTATGACTCTCGAGTCATTAGGCCCAAACTCCATACACGTCGCGCTCACTGAGAGCGCTTGCAAATCCCCTATGCGCTTCACTGAAGCGAGAGCCAGAAGAAACACTGTTTTGAAAGACAAGAGTTTCAGGTCTATTGACTGTATTGGCTCGAATGGGGCACCTTTCATGGCTTCCAGAACCGTGGAAAGGTCCCAAACGGGAACTGAGGGTGGTCTGGGAGGGTTCAGCCTCTTAGCTCCTCTAAGGAAGCGAATGACCAGATCGTTCCTTCCTAATGACTGGCCAAGCGGTGGTTCAGCGAACGCTGCTATGGCCGCCATATAAACTTTGAGCGTGGATGGGGTTCTGCCCTTATCCAGAAGCTCTTGTAAAAAGGAGAGAACCTCCGGCACCCCACAGCGTGAGGGTGAAGTGCCAGTCGCTGTACACCAGCTAGTGAACACAGACCATTTTGAGGAATAGAGCCGCCTCGTAGATGGAGCTCTAGCCTGCGTGATCGTGTTTAACACTCCCGCTGGGAGGTTAATGGGTACCCGTTGATGGCCCACACATGTAGGGACCAAAGCTCCGGGCGAGGATGCCAGATCGAGCCGTTCGCCTGTGAGAGGAGATCCCTCCTCACCGGTATCGGCCACGGGGCGGTACTCGTCAGCTGCATCAGGACTGGAAACCAGACTTGGTTTGTCCAAAATGGGGCGACGAGTAGCACTGGGCATCCGCTCTCCCTGATTCGCTCTAACGCCTGGGGTAGGAGCGTGACAGGGGGAAACGCATAGAGCGGGCAGCGGGGCCAGACGTGAGCCAGCGCATCCCTGCTCTTGGAGAAGAATTCCTGACAATGAGCGTTCTCTTGAGACGCAAATAGGTCTATTTCCGCTCTACCAGATGTCCTCCATAGCATTTTGACTGTCTGTGGATGTAAAGACCATTCTCCTGTCGGCAGATTGTTTCTGGACAGTCTGTCTGGTCCCACATTCAGATGGCCGGGCACATGCGCTGCCCTGAGCGAGCGCAGATTGTGCTGAGCCCAGACCAGGAGGCGTTCCGTCAGCCTGTGAAGGATTCTGGATTTGATACCTCCTTGGTGATTTATATAAGCCACCACTGACATGTTGTCCGAACGGACCAAGACGTGGTGTCTTTTTATCTGGGGACAAAAACGCCTCAGCGCGTTGTCGACTGCCATCATTTCCAGGCAGTTTATATGCAGAAGCTTTTCCCGTTCCGACCACTGGCCGAATAACGGTCTGCCCTCGAGCAGCGCTCCCCGTCCCGAGGTTGAGGCGTCCGTAGACACCACCTTCATACTCGAGGAAGTCCCCAGGCTTACACCTGACCGGTAAAAGTCGGTCACTATCCAAGGTTTCAGAGCTGCGACGCATTTCTGATCGACCTTGAGGCGCGCGAGACCGGAGGTCCAAGCTCTGCGCGGCGCGCGCTTTCAACCAATACTGCAGCGGGCGCATGCGAAGAAGAACCAGCTGAAGCACTGAGGATGCTGAAGCCATGAGACCCAGCATCCTTTGAAACTTTTTGAGCAGGACTAAAGCGCCGTGGCGAAAAATCTCTGTCATGCGCTGAATACCTAGTCTGCGCTGCGGCGACAGCTGTGCTGTCATAGACAGCGAGTCCAGATCTGTGCCCAGAAAAGATATTTTCTGACTGGGAGACAGTGAACTCTTTGCCCAATTGACTGTGAGACCTAAATTCTCGAGGTGATCGAGTAATATGGTCCTGTGTTCTATGAGCTCCGACTGTGATCGAGCTAGAACCAGCCAATCGTCCAAATAATTCAGCACTCGTATGCCTCGGAGCCTAAGGGGTGCGAGCGCTGCATCCGTGCACATCGTGAATACACGAGGTGCCAGGGATAGGCCAAATGGCAGGACTGTGTACTGATATGCCTGGCCCTCGAAAGGCGAATCTCAAAAATCGCCTGTGACGTGACGCTATTTGTATTTGAAAATAAGCGTCTTTCAGATCTATCGACATGAACCAGTCCCCTTGGCAAATTTGCGAGAGGATTTTCTTGGTCGTGAGCATTCTGAACCGTCGTTTCAGAAGTGCTTTGTTTAGTCGTCTTAGATCTAAAAAGGGTCTGAGACCCCCGTCTTTTTTTTTTTTTTTTTTGGGTACCAGAAAATATCTGCTGTACATGCCCCCTTCGCTCTGAGCTTGTGATAGGGGTTCTATAGCCCCTTTGCTCAGTAACTTCGCTATTTCGGCCCGAAGTAGGTGTGCTACTTCCTTTTTCACCGTAGTATCGATTCGCGCCGCTTTGCGTTGCGGGCGTCGACCGAACTGTAGCGAATAGCCTCTTTCTATAATGTCTAGCACCCACTTCGAAACCCCGGGTAGCCTTGCCCATGCGTTTGCACGAATGGCTAGGGGTTGAATGCGAAGCGCGCTCTGGTCGCTCAGCGACAGAGGGGCTTCAGTGTGCTGCAACATAAGCGTCGCGCTTATGACATTTGAGGCAGGGGGCGCGCTGATAACAGCAGGCAGATTGCCCGCGCTCGACTCCTCTGCGGTGGTCAACCGAGAGGGGGAGGGCTGGGCGAGTCCCGTAAGACCTGTCATGTCTATGTGTGAATGTGGGCGCGGGATAGCGGGCACATTTACAACACTGAGAGCATTGTCTGCCTGAGCAGAGCGAATGCATGTTGATTTCGTTTTACAGAAACCTTGAGACATGCAGAACGTAGTGTTTGTGGGTACTGGGCAGTGGGCACATTTACCACATTTAATGCGCAATCGATCTGGGTCGATTTCATGTGCGCGAGCCCTGTGTGACGGGCTGTGTTTCTGTGTAGGAATGAGCACTGGGCAGGCAGTGGGCATTTTGTCTACACTTATAACACCATCGGCCGTGGCCGGGACACCAGAAAATACACTCTATGGGATTTATCTGGGTAGCCGTAAAGCGGCGTTTGTGTACAGGCAAGCGGGCTGTGTCGCCGACGTGTTTACTGCGGAATACACTGGAACAGTCGCATTTACTGGAACTGAACGAGCGAGAAGTTGCCATAGAAACAGAGAGCGTCAACATGCTGGCGTTTGTTTGCAGGTGTGCGTGTATTACAACAGGCTCGCTCACTGCAGTATGACATTTCCAGTCGTCCGAACTTCAGAGGGGAATGAGAAATAGAATTCGGCCCGGCCGCAGCGGGACATTAACACTCTTTTCTCCTTTCGCCAGTGGCGCACGGGAACCATAGAAATGGTGTTTGGGTGCAGGCGAGCGGGTTGTACAACGCGCTCGTTGGCTGCAAAATGCACATCTGCAGTCGCCTTTCAGGGAACTGACAGAGCGAAGCATTGGAGGCATAATTAATCTGCCGTCAGACCGAGATTCGAACACCGGTCTCTCGTGTGAAAAAACAAAGATTCCGCCACTGAGCCACAGGGGGGAACACAAAGGCTTTCAGATGCACGAGCATATAAGAGCGTCAACATGTTTTCTTCGGCGTTGCAATATTTATATTTCCAGTCGCCTGATCAGGGAACTGAGAAATGTGTGAGAAGATTCAGGTCAGTTCAGCCTCGGCGGGACTAAAACACAATTTTCTCCTTTCGCTGGTGATTGACGCGTGAATGGGGCGCAGAGGCAGGGTAGCTTTCTTGTACGTAAAGAAAAACTAACCCCGACCGTCCGCTTCCAGCCTCCCCTGTGAACGGCGCATTTTGCGGGGCTCGAACAGAGGGAGAGAGAAAGCTAGCCCCGTGACCGTCCGCTCCTGACATCCCCTGTGAACGGCGCGGTTTGTGCGGCTCGAACAGAGGGAGAGCAGGTATCATCCTCCAAGCAGGCAAGGCAAGCGGGCGCACCGGCGAGCTTTGCGGGTTGGGGGGGAAAGGGGCGTCTTGAAAAAGACGCCCGGCTCTTTTAGTGCAATGAGAGTGTGTGTCGCGGCGGCGAACACACACACATACACAAAACACAGTAACAGAGAAAAGGATATGTACGCCGGAAAGCGTCAGCAGGAACGGCGACTGAAGGCGGCGAGTTGTCGACCGGCAGCTTCAGATGCAGATAAATCCCGCTGGGTGCTTGAGTCAGACGGCGCGGCTTCCTCTCAGGATCCAGCGATGCGTGAGCCCGCTGAAGAGATAAAAAACTGACCAAACCAGCCTCTCTGGGCCGTATTTATAGCCCTGGCCCCACCCGATTTTGGCGGGACATGACGTAATGGGCGCGAAGCGCCCTCATTGGTTCTGACGTCATGAGGAGCCTCTATCGATAGGCTGGTGCAGTTGCCGCAGAGCAGCCAATGGGCGCGCGAGCTGTCTCGCCCATGCCTGCATGCTGCTGCAATGCGTTTTACATTATTGCAAAATTAAGGATAATTTTTGGCTTCAATATCTCGAGGAAAAGAGATTTTCCCCTAGCGTAAGATATCTTACGCAAGTACGAGAGACCTCTCGTAAGAGAACCAAACTCTTCAAAATAAAGGTTCTGCAAGTTTTTTTTTTTTTTTTTTTCAGGATTCCATGGATGTTGAAGGTTCTTTATGAAACCATAAATTACAATTAAGAACCTTTATTTTTGAGAGTGCAGAGCAAACATGAGATCTTTATCATTATAAAGTCAATTGAATGTCAATTAAAATTTCCCATGGACTCTTAGTTTGTATTATATTCAATTTGTTCCTTATTTCATTTCCTGTGCTTATGTTCTGTTTTCCTTGGTTTCCATGGTTTTTGATTATTCCCACATCGGTTTCAGTTTTAGGTCATTATGTGTGTGTGATATATAGTTTTTTCCTTATAGCTTGTTTGATGAATCAATGTGTTAATAAAAACCTCAACTTTATTCTCTACTGGACCGAACCGTGAGATTTATTAAGCATTGTTTTGCTGATAACAGAAAGCATGTTTTCAGTGTTGTTTCAGTAAATAATGTCAAGACAACATTTTCTTCTGACTGTACTGCAAATCTGTAAATCAAATGCTTATTATAATATTTAAATTAACACAATCAAAATGTATTACATTCATAATGTCATTTATTGCCAGCAATTTATTCACACACTGTAAAAAATAATGCTGTTACAAAATTTACAATTGACAATGTTGGTTGTCAGCAAGCCTGTAAATCATCAACTACAATAATACTGTAGAAACAGCAAATCAAGAGCAGCTGTGAAACAGATCTTTACTGTAATCTACTTTACAGTGTTACTGTAATAATATCATGCACTGAATTAAAAACTGTTAACTCGTTTCATTTGAGGAAACTGATTGTCAACTGCAATTTAATATTTATTCTGTGTTAGTAATGGACATTAGTGAGTATATTAGTATATTAGACATATTTAAGTCCACAAAAAAAAAAAAAGAATGTTTCTTAAAACGTCAATTTAACTCAAACCTCCTGCAGATTACTGTTAGTTAACAACACATGCATGTGCTAAAGTCCTTAGCAAAGAGATCATCACATCAGCAACACTTTAAATCCTGCAAACAGTTTCATGACGCTCAGAAGTCGGCACTCTGTGGTTTTGTGTGTGAAACATGTCTGATGGATGAATAATGTGTGAAAGACATCAGCGTCTGTGAGAAAGGGGAAGTGAAGGATCTGTGAGTGGAGAAAGAAAGAAAACACTGTTTGTGACACTGAGTTTTCTGTGTTTTAGAGACAAACCGTCACAGAACAACATCATCATCATCATCATCATCATCATCATGGTTTAATTCTCCAGCGATCACATCTGCGTCTCCTGTAACAGGTACAAACACACTCTGAAACACACTCATCTGTGTCTGTGGTTGAGATGGTGACTCTCTGGTGTTTTCAGGCTCTCCTCTGACGGTCAGTGTGTGTGTGTGTGTGCTTCTGATCATCACTGGACTCGTGTTAGTGACCGTGACTCTCGTCAGGAGGCGTCGCTCTCACAGTAAAACTCATTCTTCCATCTTTACTCTCTTTAAAAGGACTTTTTAAACTGATACATTCACATTTGTATAGACCTTTTTATTTCCCCTTTTGTTCATGCAATAACTCCAGCTTGTTTGTTCAATTGTTCTTGTCTTTGACAGATCCGTCGTCCAAAAGATCTCAAGTCACACCAGGAAACAATGAAGAGGTTTGTAGAATTACTGTGATTGGAAAAGAAATGTTTGTTTTGATCATTAATGAGAATGAATTACATTACTTGATGATTTAAAGACTGAGGATCTCCAGAGCTGTGTTAAATATTCTAATTATTATTAAATACATAAATGTTTTGTCTCCCTTCAGGTTTCTCACGCTGGTTGTGATCACAAAGAGATTAAAGACGCCCAGAGAGAATTACCCACAAGCCCCTCTGATTCCTCTGCTACAGTTGAGAAAGGCACTGGTGACTCTCAGCGCTGCATCACATCTGCTGAGGATCTGAATTACGCAGTGGTGAATTTCCACAAGGAATCTGACTGTCCTGACAGTGTCAGTTTCAGGAATAATCAGGATTACAGTGAATACGCTGCTGTCAATCATCTCACGACAGCAGATAAACTGATGCATTTACAGTAAATATACAGACTGATTCACAGTAAACAGGGTCTAAACTGAGCACCATATGAGACACGTACTGTATAAACATTGTATTTATCAAATGTAGATTTCCTAGTTTGTCTGATTAATGATTCTGTTCACCTGTTCTGTTCATTATCTCATTATTTCTCCATGTTATTTAAGCCCGGTGTTCCCTGTGTTCATTGTTCGGTGTCGTCACAGTTATGTGTTTGTGTTTCCCCGTTATTCTCCTGTATTCATTGGACTTTTAGATTAAAGATTATTTTGTTTGAATATTCGTCATAGTCTTTCAAACAAGTTTCAAATACTCCTACTCCATTTCATCAGAAAAAAGATTGATTCTATTAATGTTTTTTTGACGAACCAAGGCTGCTCAAATAATTAATCTATAATTTCATTTGAGTTTGAACTTACTCCATGACCATTAAAAAAATATATATATTTTAAAAAAATTATAATAATTACCACCATGATCAGCGTCATCGTCGCTTCACTGTCATTCATAAATCCTCTCCTGTGGCCTCATGGGTAAAGTGTCCATCACATTCACACTTCAGAATCTCACTGGAAGTAGTAGGTCATCTGGAGACTTTTCACCTACTGGTTTTTTAGAATATTTAATCAACAATCTTTTATTTTTTTTATTTTTTTTATGAACGCTGGAGGTGTTTTTGTGTTTGCGTGATGAACAGACAGTTTTTTCCGTCCAACTCAAAGCCACAGAAAACATGTGAAGGTTGAGGGTCTCAGTTCAGTTTAATTAAACACACTTACTCAGGAAACCCACAGAGAGACACATGAGACTGAACAGAGAGACAGTAGATGAACAGAAGACAATACAGACTAACAGCTGATCATTCAGTAATTCACCTTCAACATTTACTTAAAGTGATGAACTGAGGAAAAGACTGCAAATTTTTTATGATCTACAAATTAGTGTGATTTGACAATTTTACTTTTCAGATCAAACTAAATAAAAACAATGAGTTCACAAATCAATGACAGAGATTGACAGACATTTGTATTGTTTATGTTGGTAAATTTACACCAATACCACTTTAAACAAGCGACTACTTCAGGTTTTAATGTAGTTTTGCTGTATTTTATTTGGATGCACATTGTCATCATTACATTCTCTATGGCTAAGTATCACAGTGCCATCTTTATATGGCAGTAAGAGTAATATATAGTTTGCTTTTCTGAATTCAGCTTAACATATTTGTCAGCCTAGACAGAGATGTGATGAATGTGAAATGTTTCTAATGTTGTGTTTGTGATATTATGTGTGTGATTATAATCAAACAGATGATAAACAGTGAAATTCAGAGTCTGTACATTCATGTTTAAATGTTTACAAGAACGTTTTGAAGAGCAAACAAAACTTCTCGGTTACATATGTAACCCTCGTTCCCTGAGGGAGGGAACAGAGACGTAGTCGACGTGTTGACTGATTGGGATCACGCTTTGGGAGCCTGATGTAACCCATGTTAAAATGACATAAATAAGAATAAATAGTTTAAAAGCTGCATAAATAAGTTTGAAAGTTAAGTGATTCATTTAATGTAAGTTTATTCATCAGAGTTAAAAATGTTAATACAACAATTTAATGTTTAAGATTAAAAGTATGCTGTCAGAAAATTCATGTCACTGCCCCTTTAAGGGACTAGTGACGTTAGACGCAGTACTTCAGTGACGCTGCAGCAGAGGCCTGAGGGAGAGAGCAGAGGAGAGATCGGAGAGAACGAACTGTGTTTAATAAGCAGAGAAAAGAGTGAAAAAGTTGATTTTGCAGTTGAAAAACATAACTTACCTGGTCGGGAACTGACAGGGATTTTATGAGAACTAAGCCACACCGGTTTTGGTGAGTTTGTGTTGTTTTCTTGCATTTTACCGTGTTGTATTTTTTTTCCTTCTCTGGCGGAGAGCTAACATTAAAAACGTAGCTGTTTACAAGGAAATGCTTCGCCATAAACTGTTTACCAGTTCATATTTGGGGTTTATGAAAACTGTGAATGTTATAAAAGTGAATGTATGCTTTGTAAATGAAAGATGTGTGCGGTAGTTGTGTGGAAACGGAGCCGTGAGTTAAAAGAGACCGCTCCGCCGCCATTTTAGAGGTGAAAAAGCACTGTAACAGTAACGTTACAACTCAGAGACTGTGAAACATTTATTTGTGTGATTTGAGGATTTAAAAACTGATTTATTGTGCTTATGACCTGTTACACAGGTCAGGTTTTTTTGCTTGGTTTGAGACTCGGTCGGAGCGAGGATTGGCCTGCAGTGTGCGGGTGTGCACATGCACAGACGGGATTCAAGATGGCGAGCCAGACCCAGACTTTCAACTCATCTTCTCCATCGCATCAGTGAGGAAATCTGCTGCGTATGGTGACTCGCTGCCAGAGTGGTAGGAGTATCAGAAATTGTTTTTGAACTGAACTGGAAACCGATTGAACTATTATTTTTGGACTGAATCGAACTGAAACTCTTCATCGAACTGAACAATTGAACTCACATTTGGACTTGAACTTGAATTTAAGGTTTCACACTTTTATTTTCATATTGAGTTCATATGTTTGAATGTTACTTGAAATGCTTGTGGTCCACTTTGATTTGGTTGTGTAAATTGAAGGTATTTTCTTACCTGTAAAAGAAAGGAAAAAGAGTTAACTCAGGAAGAAAAATAGGAATTCTAAAATAGATACAACCTAGGAAAAGACCGGTCTAACTTAGATTAGTCTGACTAAAATAACTTAGGTGAACTAAAGAACAAAAAGAGAGTGAAATACCTTTTCATTTATTATACAGAACCTGCAGGGTATTCTTTTTGTTTTGCATTCTGTTTATTCTATGTGTGTTTTGCATTCAGTAAATTGCCGGCCTTTTGTATTTAAAGCAACGGTCTCTGGTGTAATTATTTTTTGCTCCCCACTCCTTAGAACCTAGAACTGGTCCAGTGGCGCAGTAAGTGGTGTGATACCGGTGCTACAACTTGGCGAGCCAGCCAGGAGTGGCTTAAAGCATTTAAAACTAGAAACCAGAGACCGTATAGTACTGTTATCAGTGATTCATTATGGATGTTATTCAAACGAGTAGTGTGAAAATCCCTAACTCAGTCATAGTTAGTGGTATAGCCGGTACAGAAACTGATGAAGAACTGTATGATTTCCTGAAACAATATGGTTCCATTCAAAGGGTAATCCCAGTAGATTTCGCTGAGCCAGCGTCAGACAAACAGGTCGTAGTAGAGTATGTGTATGGTACAGCTATGCAGTCTCTCTTACCTTCATTGCCACACAGACTCAACAGTAAGACTCAGACTGATGTCATTTATCACATTAGAGCCTTAGCCAGTGTCTACACACCTGTAGCTAGCAAAACAGCTACACAGACTTACCTTTCAGAGTTAAAGGACATTGCAAAACTGACTGGCAAAGACTTTGCAGCTGTCCTTAGAGAAGAGCTCTCCGTCATCAGTGAGAGTGTTGATCTAGATCAATCAGAAACCCAAGATGAAGATATGGAACAGAACTCACCTGATGCTCCAGGGCAATATGGCCCTGAAAATGCTGCACAGGTAAGCCCCCTGCCCAGTACGGCCCCGGGGCAGCATGTTCAACATCATTGGTCTCCACCACCATCTAAAGAAAAGACACAGCCTGCTCTGAAACTTTCTGACGTCAACCCACCTGACATACAAAAAGTAATAGTCGAGCACATAGTGAGAAATTAAGATTCTGCTTTGCAGGTGCACACTTCTTTGAGACTCAGACCCTTCTCTGGGCGTTTCCCCCGATCCAACAATGAAGTGGATTATGAGACATGGCGTTCCAATGTGGAACTTCTCCTTAAAGACACTACGCAGTCTAATCTTTACAAGTCACGAAAGCTTCTTGAAAGTCTCTTATCACCTGCCATCGATATTGTGAAGCACCTGACACCTGAATCTCCCCTTAATGCGTACTTAGAGATCTTGGACTCCGCTTTCGGCACTGTCGAGGATGGAGATGACCTTTTCGCAAAGTATCTTAACACAATGCAAGATAACGGTGAGAAACCCTCAGCTTATCTACAACGGCTACAGGTGATGCTGAACACCACCCTCAGGAGGGGAGGTGTAACCGCAAGTGACCTTGACCGGCATCTTCTCAGACAGTTTGTCAGAGGCTGCTGGGACAACATCTTAATAGCTGAACTCCAGCTAGAACAAAAGAAACAGAACCCACCTACCTTTGCTGAACTTCTCCTGTTACTCCGCATAGCAGAAGATAAGCGTACTTCCAAAGCATCCCGCATGAAACGGCACCTCAATATTGCGAAGCCAAGAGTGTCTTCTTATTATCAAGGTATTTATGTCCAGAGTGAAGAAGACTGCAACCCATCTCAGCCAGCTCTTGATCACAGGTCCGAAATCCAAGACCTAAAGAAACAAATAGCTGATTTACAGTCCCAGCTCACACGTATCACACAGAAAGACAGTAGAAAGGCTAAACCAGCTGCCAGACCAGTAGCTCCCCAAACAGCGATCACTCCAACATCTCAAAGGCCGCACCACAGCCGAGATGTAAACAACAACACAAGCAATAGACCAAGGCCCTGGTATTGCTTTAGATGTGGAGAGGACGGACACATTAAGCCTCAGTGTGAAAGTGAGCCAAACCCATCTCTTGTAGCTGAGAAGAGGAAGCAGCTAAGAGAAAAGCAGTTAACGTGGGACATTGAAAATGGTGCTTCAAAGCCTGACCATTTAAACTAGACCCAGTTCCGGTTGTGGGACAAACGGGGACTGGAACACAGACAAAGTGTCCCAAAAAGAAGCTGCACAGAGCCCGTGTGTACTCTCACACACAAAAACAGACAGTGACCCTGCCAAAAGGGCTGATTGGAGCCAAGTGCACTGCACAAGTGACCATTGGTAACAAAGACTGCAGATGCTTGTTGGATTCAGGCTCTCAAGTAACAACGATCCCCAACTCTTTCTATTTAGAGAACCTTTCTCACTTACCTATGAATTCCTTGAATGACCTGCTTGAAGTGGAAGGAGCCAACGGCCAAAGCGTCCCTTACCTTGGCTATGTTGAGGCCACCATCAGATTCCCAAAGAGCTTGCTTGGAGCGGACATTGAGGTGCCCACACTGGTTTTGGTTGTACCTGACATGCGCTCCACCTTGTCATCAGTGCTTATAGGCACAAATACTTTGGATGTTCTCTATGAAAAGTATGCAGATATCGCACCTCAGAACTATGAGTCTCTTCCTTACGGATACAAAGTTGTCTTAAAGACCCTTGAAATCAGGAAAAGACAGTCTGTTGATTCCAGTCTAGGAGAGGTGAGGCTTCATAGTAGGGACTTTGAGACTATTGCAGCTGGACAGACCAAAGTCCTTGAAGGATCAGTGAGCCGCAGGACAACTGATGTTGGAAAGTGGGTGATTGTAGAGTCACCAAAGTCATCTTCCCTGCCAGGTGGCATTCTGGTGACCGATAGCTTGGTAAGCCTGCCACCGAAACTACCACGCTGCATACCAGTCATGCTCAAGAATGAGTCACATCATGACATCACCCTATCTCCAAAGGCTGTAATAGCAGAGATACACGCTGTCAAGAGTGTTCAATCAATTAAGACCCCTGACTCAGACCTTCCCACCAAACCTGACCAAAAATTAAATCTCAACCTTGACTTCACTGACTCTCCTGTACCCAATGAGTGGAAAGAGAGGATAATTGAGAAATTAAGTTCCATGCCGGAGGTGTTTGCACTGCACGAGCTTGATTTTGGTCGCACTGACAAAATAAAACACCACATAACCCTCAGTGACGAGACAACATTCAAACATAGACCAAGACCTATACACCCCCAAGATATAGAGGCTGTGCGTAACCATCTCCAGCAACTCCTTGATGCAGAAGTCATCCGTGAATCGGAGTCGCCCTTCTCCTCGCCGATTGTCGTCGTCAGGAAAAAGAATGGCGATGTCAGACTCTGCATAGACTACAGAAAATTGAACACCCAAACAGTAAAAGATTCATATGCCTTACCTAATCTTGAGGAGTCATTCTCAGCGTTGACCGGGTCCAGGTGGTTCTCAGTGCTCGATCTCAAATCAGGCTTCTATCAAATAGAGATGGAGGAAGCAGACAAACACAAAACCGCATTCGTCTGTCCACTAGGATTCTTCGAGTTCAACAGGATGCCTCAGGGGATAACTAACGCCCCTAGTACGTTCCAGAGGCTTATGGAGCGCTGTATGGGAGAGTTGAACTTGAAGCAAGCCCTAGTTTTTCTTGATGACCTCATCATCTTCTCCTCGACACTGGAGGAACACGAGGAAAGGTTGATGCGCGTGCTCAACCAATTGAAAGAGTTTGGCTTGAAACTGTCACCAGGGAAGTGCAAGTTCTTCCAAACTTCTGTAAAGTACCTCGGCCACATCGTGTCTGAAAGGGGCATCGAAACTGATCCAGACAAAGTAGCAGCATTAAAAACCTGGCCAAAACCAAACAACCTGAAAGAGCTAAGAACCTTCCTGGGTTTCTGCGGTTATTACCGCCGGTTCGTAAAAGACTACTCAAAGATTGTGAAGCCGCTCAACGAGCTCACTGCTGGCTATCCGCCGCTGAGAAAGCGCACTAAAACCACAGAGAACCCTGAGAAATACTACAACCCAAAGGACCTCTTTGGTGACAGATGGACGCCTGCTTGCCAGGCAGCGTTCGACACCATAATCGAAAAACTGACAACAGCACCCATCCTCGGGTTTGCTGACCCCAAGCTCCCCTACATCTTACACACAGATGCGAGCACCTCAGGACTCGGTGCTGCCCTTTACCAGGAGCAACAGGGACGGAAACGAGTGGTTGCCTATGCAAGTCGAGGTCTGTCGAAATGTGAGTCCAGGTATCCTGCGCACAAATTAGAATTTCTTGCCCTTAAATGGGCAGTGACAGAGAAATTCCAGGACTACCTATACGGGAATACGTTCCTTGCTGTCACCGATAGCAACCCATTAACATATATTCTTACCTCTGCTAAACTCGACGCCACGAGCTACAGATGGTTAGCCGCTCTGTCGACATTTGATTTCCAGCTACAATACAGAGCCGGTAAGCAAAATCAAGACGCGGACGGGCTGTCCAGGCGTCCCCACGGCAGATTACCTGATGACACATCATCACAAAAAGAGTTGGAGAGGATACAACAATTCACAAAAAGACACTTGTCAGAGACTGATTATGCACACCTGGGTGAAAACACCATCAAAGCTATCTGTGAGAAGCACTTGGTTCGCCAAGTGATCGACAATCACTCTGGGGAAACATCACCCGGCACCACCTTGGTTGTGTCACTTGCCCATCATCCAAAGGCTCTCCCACAAAGCTTTGAAGAAGAGGATCAGCTTGGTGGCTTACCTGTCATCCCTTCATTAGCACCAGCTGAATTAAGAGACAAGCAAAATGCTGATCCCTGCATCCGTGAAGTACTCAGGCAAGTGGAGTTAGAAGAGAAACCCCCACCATCCTTGAGGAAGGAACTTCCTGAGCTTGGTCTCTTATTAAGAGAGTGGGACAAACTTACTGTCTTAAATGGTGTCTTGTATCGCAAGCGGCAAGAGGGTGCTCAGACTCACTACCAGCTTGTGCTCCCCGAAGTCCTGAGATCATTAGTCCTAAAGAGCCTCCATGACCACATGGGCCACATGGGCGTAGAGCGCACTCTAGATCTCGTCCGGAAGCGTTTCTATTGGCCCAAAATGTCAGCTGAGGTGGAAGCTAAGGTCAAAACCTGTTGGCACAAGTTGGCCGACAAGTGGGAGTCCGATGTGTATATTGTCCAGAGACAGTCTGGAGACGTCCCAGTGTATGTTGTGAGGCCTGAGACAAAAGATGGTCCACAAAGAACTCTTCATCGTGACCTCCTGCTGCCATGCGGTTTCCTTCCTGTGACTTCAATCGAAAGTGAAACTAACCCGTCAATGGCAGTGAGACGACCAAGAACTCGACAACATCCTAAAAATGACAGTTCAGATGGAGTTGATGGGGATGAATCCCAATCTGACTCTGAGGAATATCACTATGATGGACACAGAAACCTAAGAGTGGAAATACTAGGGTTTGACCCGACACCTGAACCCATAGAACACTTACCAGAAAGGATTGAACCGGAACCCTCCAAAGAGTTGACTGCTGTTAAGCAAGGTCCTTCAAACGTAGCCAAAGCTAGTGACGTTAGACGCAGTACTTCAGTGACGCTGCAGCAGAGGCCTGAGGGAGAGAGCAGAGGAGAGATCGGAGAGAACGAACTGTGTTTAATAAGCAGAGAAAAGAGTGAAAAAGTTGATTTTGCAGTTGAAAAACATAACTTACCTGGTCGGGAACTGACAGGGATTTTATGAGAACTAAGCCACACCGGTTTTGGTGAGTTTGTGTTGTTTTCTTGCATTTTACCGTGTTGTATTTTTTTTCCTTCTCTGGCGGAGAGCTAACATTAAAAACGTAGCTGTTTACAAGGAAATGCTTCGCCATAAACTGTTTACCAGTTCATATTTGGGGTTTATGAAAACTGTGAATGTTATAAAAGTGAATGTATGCTTTGTAAATGAAAGATGTGTGCGGTAGTTGTGTGGAAACGGAGCCGTGAGTTAAAAGAGACCGCTCCGCCGCCATTTTAGAGGTGAAAAAGCACTGTAACAGTAACGTTACAACTCAGAGACTGTGAAACATTTATTTGTGTGATTTGAGGATTTAAAAACTGATTTATTGTGCTTATGACCTGTTACACAGGTCAGGTTTTTTTGCTTGGTTTGAGACTCGGTCGGAGCGAGGATTGGCCTGCAGTGTGCGGGTGTGCACATGCACAGACGGGATTCAAGATGGCGAGCCAGACCCAGACTTTCAACTCATCTTCTCCATCGCATCAGTGAGGAAATCTGCTGCGTATGGTGACTCGCTGCCAGAGTGGTAGGAGTATCAGAAATTGTTTTTGAACTGAACTGGAAACCGATTGAACTATTATTTTTGGACTGAATCGAACTGAAACTCTTCATCGAACTGAACAATTGAACTCACATTTGGACTTGAACTTGAATTTAAGGTTTCACACTTTTATTTTCATATTGAGTTCATATGTTTGAATGTTACTTGAAATGCTTGTGGTCCACTTTGATTTGGTTGTGTAAATTGAAGGTATTTTCTTACCTGTAAAAGAAAGGAAAAAGAGTTAACTCAGGAAGAAAAATAGGAATTCTAAAATAGATACAACCTAGGAAAAGACCGGTCTAACTTAGATTAGTCTGACTAAAATAACTTAGGTGAACTAAAGAACAAAAAGAGAGTGAAATACCTTTTCATTTATTATACAGAACCTGCAGGGTATTCTTTTTGTTTTGCATTCTGTTTATTCTATGTGTGTTTTGCATTCAGTAAATTGCCGGCCTTTTGTATTTAAAGCAACGGTCTCTGGTGTAATTATTTTTTGCTCCCCACTCCTTAGAACCTAGAACTGGTCCAGTGGCGCAGTAAGTGGTGTGATACCGGTGCTACACTATCATCTTCGAGTATTGTTAAAATGAGCCAATGTACATTGGCGTGCGTGAATTGCATCTCAGGCTCCGCCCCGCAGCGCGGGTAGAAATACGGAAGTGGATGTACGCACCAGTTGTTTTTCGCGGAGGAGCCGAGCGGACCCCGGTCAGCGGTGGTCCAGCAATAGTGACGATGGGTCTACGACTCTGTTCCCTCCTTCAGGGAATGAAGGTTACATACGTAACCGAGATGTTCCCTTTCAGTCGTTCGTCGACTGATTGGGTTCCCTATTAATATGCCATTAGTGCTGCCACCTTCCAGTGCCCAGACAAAAGGTTCCTGACCCTCCCGCATATTGAGGCGGAGATAGGACAGGGCTTAGGCCAGGAAAAGTCACTGCTGTTCCACAAGATCACTGGGAAAGTGTTAACCTTTCGTTGGAAGGCATACGCTGCGGAAGCCACATCCTGCCCGTAGGGAGGTAACATGTGGAGAATAACAGTTAACCGGTTGCATCTCCCCCTGTTATCGGCTGGAGCCACCTCAGTGACATTCCATATGTCGTACTACATATGTCCATACCCTTTCTCACTTCTATGTAGCACCGAGCAGACATGTCCTGGTGAGGAACATGTAGACCAAATCCACCTCCAAACCGGAAAAGAGACCTTCAGTCCATAGACGAGTTTACTCTTCTCCATTTGACCTGAAGACCCAACTGGCTCGAAGGGAGGGACTTGTACTGAGACTTTGACCACTCAACGCAAGGGCACAGGATGGTTGATTGCTGCAGACCAATCTTGGGGACGGAGCACTGGGAATGAGTTTCTGTGTTTGTAACCTGAATGGAAGCTTAAAAAAGGGCCCGAATCAAGAGACACAGAACCAAGATGGTTGTAGCTCACCTTTACTTGAGTACAATAAAGTGCGGGCAACTTTCAGAAGCCGACTTTCATATCGGCTGGAGGAACGGCTCAATCGCATCCTTCGCCAGTAGGAATGCAATGACCGTGCGCACGACAGACGCACATTCAGAAACACTGAAGTGTAACGAATAGCGCTAAGCATGGCCGGCACCTGACGAACTAAATCAGCTAGCCGAGTCTGCTGGCACAGAGGAACCGGCTGGATCGGTCAGGAGAATGTAGCGTAAATGCCTCTGGGTTAATGCGAATTAGCTCAAGAATATAGGGAATTTTGGCAATATTAATATTTATAACGCATGGTCATAATTCATAAATCGCATATGCATTTACTTTATCAATTATAGGAAATGCCTCGTTCTGTACTGTCTGATCATTACAGTTAAGAAGAAGCATTCCTGTTTACAAAACTCCAAGACAGTTTGTCTTCTGGCCACGAAGACAAAACCTCTTTGGGTTTATAAATTAAAACTACTCAAAGTAGTTTTATAATATAGAGCCTGTAGCTTTATAGATCTTTTGTTTCATTGACTTTATAAAAAGTGGGTTTTCAAACACAGAGACAGTTAAAAGTATAAATGGGTTTATTAATAAAATGGCACACGCTAGAGATTATATAAACTACAAACATAAACGTACGTAAAAATGCAAACAAACGAATAAACATTTAACCGAACAAAAACATGAAATGAAAGAAAGAAAGATATAGAGGGAAGATAGAGGGTAACTTAAATCACAGACCTAAGACCTAGACACCTGGAACAGCTTTTATAGGAATCAATATACTTGCGAGTTGTGGTACTCTTTCAGTGTGATGCTGAAAAGGGGACGCGCGCGTGCGCGTGTCCGGCTGGTTTGCGTCTAGCTTTGTCTTCTGGGTCGTTTCGCAAAACGATGTAAAGGCTCACTTGAATTTAACGTTACCGAGAAAGTTCAGATTCGTCTCCCGGGATGGGAGAGGCTGGAAATCTTAGTTGCAAAGACCGGCTGTTACGACTCGAACATGGGTTCGTTCGATGGAGAAGGCCAGGGCCTCCTTCAGATGTTCCTTGGAGAAGCGCTGCGCCGGGGAGAAGAAGTTGAGTTGGAAGCGGAAGGATGAGAGAGCGAAGAGAAGAGATTTTGGACTTTTATCAGTGTCCCAGGTGCCGTCCCCTCCTTCGTGTAGGACGAATCAGCTGTCGAGATTTTTCGAGCGGGAAGATTCCTTTGTCCGGTTAGACACGCCCACTCGAATGAGTCATGATTGACTTTAACTGGAGAGGATTTTCTCCAGACATATGAACTTATAAAACAATGCGCATCACTGAATTCTGTTATTGGAATTCAACTCCGTTAGCTGGAGAGGATTACAGAGATATCAAAAATAGGATCTAGGCGTCGTAGCCATGCAACGATACATTATTATGCATTTGTATAGGCAATAGCAGTTCTATTAAGGTCACAAATAGGACATATGCTTTCCTATGGTTTACACACACCTCTTAACACACAAATTTATATATTTAGTACCTTTAGGAGTGACTTTATGGGTAAAAGTCCTTTTCTGTAGGGGGTTTCTGTTTCACAGTCCAGAGTGTGTTTGTATGTGTGTGTGTGTTGGAATGTTGCGACCCTGTTATCTCATGCATAGGGCTGGATAGCTCTGTGGTCAAATTTTATGACCTGCCAATGAGCTCGGGTTACGGGATGCGATTCTACTGGGAGAACATTCTTCAAAAATACATCTCAGATCCAAACACTCGAAGATCATAACTGTATGATCAACACAACATTAATCACACATACATACAGGAAATTCAGATACCAGTCTGAGTTACACACATTTTAAGTTAAACACAAAAGGATGTTGGTGTGTGTGTGTGTGTGTGTGTGTGTGTGTGTGTGTGTGTGTACGTGTGTGTGTGTTCTGGAATGTCACGAGTCTGTGAGGTTGTAAAAGTCACAGGGAGTCCAGAGCTGAAATGGGGGTTTTAGAGGGGATTCTAAGAAAACAGGGTTTCCTTATGTGACTCAAATGTCCCTCGGGGGAGCCACAAAGATGCAAGTTTGACCGTTCAAGCAGACTTGGAGATCAGGATTTACTAATTTGAACAGCATGTGACCGCATGTCATAGTCATTGTCGTTACAAGAACCATCTAGTGCTTCAACGGACCGACGCAGGGGGACCAGGGGTACCACAGACATACTCAGAGTGAGGCAGCGAGGTAGAGAACAGGGACCCAGCTCGGAAGGCCCGAAGGCGGCCCTAAGCGGGGTCTGAGTGTGTAGTGCAACACTTATCTGTCTCTACATGACAGCAGAGAGTACATGAGAAGGCATGACCGGGTCCTCGAACTGCACTAACTGACTGGTGACACAAGAGGTAGCTGAGGGGTGCAAGGCTTTACAGGGTCGCACACCGCCAGACTGGCCCTCTTGGGACTCAGGAACATAGGAACTGCTATTTCTTTGAAGTGTGGGTACCGCCAGCTTTGTGTTTTGGGAGCTAGTGGCGGAACAGACACACACGCAAACAAAGACTCCACCCGGCCCTCCACCAGGGGGAGGGAGTGGATCAGTGACCAACTCCAAGAGCATCCTACTGCGGCCGGCTCTATGCTGAGGCCTGGCTGGAGGCTGCTGCAGAGTCCCAGCGGTAGCGGCGGCAGGGGGACACCCTCTGCGACGAGCAGGCGGAGGAACTGCCACCAGTGGCAGGGTGGTGGCAGCAGCGAGCCGCCGGGGCAGTATGTGCCGGATGGCCTCCGTCTGCGCTTGGGTGGCAGAGAACTGTTGGGCGCAGCTCTCTACCGTGTCGCAGATCAGCCCAACCCTGGAAATTAGGGAGACCAGGAACCAAACCTTGTCCGCATCCGCCATATCAACCAGGCTGAGCCAACGATAGCGCTCCTGAACCACTAATGTAGACATCACCAGACCGATCAGGTGGAACGGCATCCTTTTTTAAATTTTATTTTTTAAGATGCAAACACACCCGTGTTGCTCTTTCAGGAAATGGGACCCATCACCAGTGCTGGAGCACGCAGGGGAATGACCGCGGCAACACTGAACAATGAACTGAAACAGTGAAGCACTCACTTTTCCGCCCTCTAACCCCATACACAAAAGAAATATATTGAAATATATTTTAAAGTGTCAAAAATATATGTGGCACATATTCCAAATACATGTCCAAATACATTATATTTGCATTGTTGTTCACTTATATTTATCATTTTGAAATATATTCTGAAATATAACAAAAATATATGATGTTAAGTGTGAAATATATTTACATTTATAACATGTAATGTAAAATATATGACAAAATATATGGTCATAAAATGTTTAGCTTGCTAAAGAAGGGTCGAAAATGAATTTTGATCATAGTAATTCCTCTACCTTTTCCCCTATACACAACAGTAGGCTACCATATTTCACTACTGTATTATGACACACAGCTATAATAAATACTGTACTTACATTTAAATGACTGCAATGTAAAATGACAGATAGTTGCTTTCCTAGGACCATTAGGCCATATTAGGTGGCACGTACCTAACACTAAGTGCAATTATTAGATTTATTGTTGTTTTATTGACATCTTCCCTGAAGTCATTTAAATATTGAAAATATGCACAATATTAATGATGCAAGTATAACAGTGACACTCCAACAGTGAAGTGCACTTAAACAATAGATAGAACTCAGTGTCTAACACTGCATACACACACTATTAAATAACTGTAATCAATTCTGTAAAAATAGGGGAAAAAACTCTGCATTCTGTGTGTTCTTTCCTACATAAAATTGTCATTTTAGACCAATAAAGTTAGTAAAGGGCCGTGGCCTACTGATAGGGCTTCGGGCTTGTAACCGAAGGGTTGCCGGTTTGATCCCCGACCAGTAGGAAAAATGTGGTCGGGGGAAGTGGTAGAGCACTATCCACAGATGAAGTGGTCTATCTAAAAAAATAAACTGAAAATGTGTTGTTTGTGAAAATGTTAACTTTTTAAATGTCAAATGAAACAATTTGCAAAAGTTAAAACATATATGAACATATATGTAAACATATATGAAAATATATTTACATATATTGAACTAAAATATATTTATTGGGCCAATATCAAATATTTGCATATATTCCAACAATATATTTTGAAAATATATTTATTTTGTGTATGGGACCAGCCGTCAACAAACACAAAAATGTGATGCTGTTAAAACAGCAGTTGAGAGCTCAAAGCTCGCGATCACCGCTGCACTCGCTCCTAGAAGAACACCGACACGATCGCTCGTTGTAAACAACAGCACTCTTCAGAGAAATCAACGCTGATCGGTTCCGAAACGAAAGACAAGTGGTGTGTGTGCATCCGTTTCTGTGTTTATACCCGCGCTGCGGGGCGGAGCGCGAGATGCAATGTACATTGGCTCATTTAAACAATACTCGAAGATGACAGGCTCCCTAAACGTAATCCCAATCAGTTGACACGTCGACATTTTGTTAGTAAAAATCAAAAGTGTGTATTTCAGAAACATGATCTTTAGCCCAGTATTTTTTCTTTACTTAGATAAAGAGACTTGTTTGTAGGCTAAATGTCTTTGTGTTTGCAGGGTTGTTTAAAACTGTGGTCAGTTAAAGATCAACAGCATGAGATGTTCTTCAGCTTGTGGTTTTCTTTTGCTCTATTTATCTTCTGTGGGTCAAACCCAGAAACCCTTCAGCCTCCTGTATGTATGATAAGAACAGGATGTTTATCTCAGTATCGATGGGCACAGACTTTCCACTCCATAAAACATAATGTGCATTTGTTTAATATATGAAAAATAAAAAATAAAAATATTTATAATATATCACAGCTCTCCCTTCAAAATGATTTAATCAGGTCATCTGTAATATTTGCTAGAGGGAAGTGGAATCTCACTATTTTTGCTAATAAGTTCAACCAAATGCAGTCATAAATTGAGCGCAGTGCTAGTTCAGGAAGGCAGCGTGTCGTGTGTGTATGGGCAGTAGCAAGTCTCTGTACTTGCTCTACAGCAGAAGCAGTTTAGCAGATCTATTCCACTAAGGCCAAACATATTAACACTGTCATATCCATTACCATGCCAATCACTCCGAGAGTTATCATGACAGAAGTACAGTTCTTTTTGAGAATTAACAGAGGTTTAGATGTTGATGTTTTATTGAAAATGTTTGGTCACCATTAGAGACTCGCGAGATTGACTGGTGTGCAGTCATAAGTTTGCATTTTCAGACACCCAAAACGCTGCTGTCGTGTAAATGAACGGCTAAAACGCACAAAAAGTTCCACGTTTTTAGTTGAAAATGGTGTTGTGTAAACAGCCGCTAAGACTACGGCTGGAAGTTCTTGTTGCTTCTCTTTCCTTCAGTGATTCTGCTTGTTATTATCAGGTGTTCATCACTAATGCTCAATCATCACTCAATTAATCAATGAGCGATGTTAATTTAACACCGGGGAATTTACTGTGCTCTACAGTATTTTCCCCAAAGTTTCTAACAGTATTTTCCTATTTTCCATATGATCCATGTAAAGCTGCTTTGAAACAATCTGAACTGCATAACTTGCTTCATAAATAAAGCTGACTTCACTAGACTGCTGATAAAGATGTAAAAAACCAAAGTATACAATGCATTTTTTCCCCCAGAGTCTCAGGAAGATGAAGCTGTTTCATAAAGACATGAAATCAATCAAGATGTTTCTGTATAGAGGGAATCAGCCTTTGTAACTCAACATATCCTGATGTACGAATTATGTCAGTTGTATATGGTATATTTTGTACTATATTGCATTTTTAGCATTTTCATTATGCTTTGTTGTTTTAACCTTTTATTTTAATTCATTTTATTTTTGAAAGTGTCTTGTAAGTTTACTGAGGCCACCTATAGACACATTATATGTAGATTATACTGTCGCCCTCTAGAGGAAGATTTAAATAATGCTTATGAATTATGTTCAATGTCATTTGTCCTTCTATAGAAGATGAAGCCTGTATGAGCTCTCAGTATCAGACACTGTAACCTCCACTAGGTGGCGCTCTTTCAGTGTGATTAATGTAATATTCAGTCAGTGCTGATGGTGGGAGGAGCCAGTAAAGCTGATCATTACTGATAAAGAGCTGAAGAAAGAGGAAGGAACTAAAGCAGACAGATGTAGAGACAGAGAGATTCACACAGAGAACATTCAGCATAAAGAAGACTGAACTCAACTCACAATGAAGATCCTCCTCATCTTCTTCACTTTCTCCCTGATCTCAGGTCAGAGCTTTTCTCTTTCATCACTGCAGTAATGATGCTGTTTTCTGTTCATGAGGTTTCTGATCACAGTATCAATCTGATTGACAGGTGCAGTGAGATGCGTCAGTGTCACTGGATATTCTGGAGGAAGTCTTCTTGTTGATTCACAGAAGACTTGGTTCAGTTACTCTGGTAAATATATGGCCAAATTTCCAGAGTTTAGAACAATAATAAATCATAGGACACATGATAAATGGATTAATGAAGGACGATACACACTGTTTAAAAACAATGAGGGAAAACTCATGATCTACATCAGAGAACTGAACCAACATGATGCTGGAAGATACTGGATTAGAGTTGAAGACCAGTGGTCCATTAATATGACTTTGAATGTGGAAGAAGGTCAGTCATATTAAGATTAAAGTTTTTGTTTAGTAAAACTGTGGAAAATTTCAAAGCTTTTATATATGTGAAATCTATTTCTTTTCTTTTTTTTCTGAATTACAGATTCATGTTTTAAAGTGTCAAAGAGAGTGATGGTCAATATTGGAGAAACTGCAACCTTCAGCAGTGAATATTCACAGAATCATATTAATGATCCCAAGATCATATTTAAAGAAGGAAAAGACTCTATTGAGATTATCTACAGCAAATGGTATAGGAAAGATAGAATTAGTGTTTCTGATGACAAACATAAAATCATCTTCAGCGTGAGAATTTCTGCTGTGACTCCAGATGATGGAGGAGTTTATTTATGTGGAGTTTGGATCTTCGGTCACTCGTACAGTTACTCCATTATTAATATTGTTCATCTTCATATTGGTAGTAAGTAAAACAACCTTTCAATCAAATCTGGCAACAATATATATATATATATATATATATATATATATATATATATATTAATTTATCTTTGTTTACAGATGTAACGTTTGTGACTGAATCTGTTCATCTTGGTGAAGAAGTCAACATCACCTGTCAGATCCCAGAGGAAAATAAAGTTCATTTCTGCAAAGAGGATGATAATCACATCTGTCAAAACATCAGCACATCTGCAGTGACAGAAATGAGTCCTTCATCTGAGAGAAATGAAGAGAGAGTTTTTACAGTGAGCATCAGTAATGTGAGCGTGAGAGATGCTGGAGTTTACTGGTGTGGAGCAGAAACCAGAGACACACATTTGACTTTCATCTCCCTGACCACCAAAATTCAGCTCAACCTCTTCAGTGAGTGAACTCAGATGATTTCATTGTAGTAAATACAGTATATTCAGAATCATGTGTGTTAAATGTCTGTGTTTGTTTGCAGTGGCTCCAGTAGTGAGACGTGAAGGAGAATCTGCTGAGATCTTCTGCCCTTATGATTCAATCTATAAATCAAAGTCAAAGTCTCTCTGTAAGGGGAAGTGCTCCACTAGAGATAGAAATACTATCAGTGAGACTGTGAGAGAAGAGAAAGAGACCAAGACTGACAGATTGACTCTGAATGATGACGTCACTGCAAGTGTCTTCACTGGGACCATCACTGGACTGACAGCAGAGGATGCTGGGAAATACTGGTGTGCATTAGAGAGAGACGTGAATTATCTTTACACTCATCTGATCGTCATCATGAACGAGGGTGAGGAAGGTTTATACATCTGAATATGTGAAACTATGGCTGTGAATTGATGTTCTCATATTTCTAATATTTCCAGAGCTGAACTTGACTAAGTATGAAGGAGACGACGTGTCAATCCAGTGCAAACATCATGATGAACATCAGAAATGCTTCTGCAAAGCACATGAACCCTCCATGTGTGTGAAGGATGGAGTTTCATTGGAGAAGATCAGAGATGATCGATTCTCTTTCAGTGATGAAGCTTCTACTGGAGTCTTTACTGTAAACATCACTGATCTGAGAGAAGAGGATTCTGGGATATACTGGTGTGGAGCTCACATCATCACTAAAGTAAACCTCACTATTAAAAAGGGTAAGGTTAAAGTTTATTATTTCTCCATTGTCTTCGGGCCAGATTTAAATGTTAATATATTAACACTGGCTGAATCTACAGATATGGCAATGGGGGCCACTAAGAAAACACACTAAGAAAAAACATCGTCATATGTCAATATCCAATAGCCAAGACTATTTGGATTAAACTCAGTATCCACTGATAGGCAGCTTCTGTCAAACGGTCCTGTGCTTATTTATGTTCGCTCTGTAGTCTGAAGACTGTGAAAGCATTGTAGACAATCGCACTGCAACTGAAGTGATTGGTTTGACAGCGAACGATGTCTCCCTCCACCATGAAAGTGTATGTTGCCGCCATTGCCACACATCATGACGCAGTTGAAGGTAAGTCCGTTGGAAAGCACGATCTGATCATCAGGTTCCGGAGAGGAGCAAGGAGACTGAATCCTCCTCTCCCTCTTCTCGTTCCCTCTTGAGACCTCTCAGTGGTACTAACTGCCCTGCAGAGTGCTCCCTTTGAGCCTCTGCAATAAGTGGAGCTTAAGTTCCTGTCAATGAAGACAGCGCTCCTGGTTGCATTGGCCTCCATCAGGGTAGGGGACCTGCAGGCATTTTTGGTTGACGAAGCATGCCTGGAATTCGGGCCGGCTAACTCTCACGTGATCCTGAGACCCCGGCCTGGATATGTGCCCAAGGTTCCCACCACACCCTTTCGAGACCAGGTGGTGAACCTGCAAGCGCTGCCCTCGGAGGAGGCAGATCCAGCCTTGGCACTGCTCTGTCCAGTACGCGCCCTCCGTGCTTACGTAGACAGAACGCAGTGTTTCAGGACCTCAGACCAGCTCTTTGTCTGTTATGGTGGGAAGCTGAAAGGAAAGGCTCTCTCCAAGCAAAGGTTGTCTCACTGGATAGTGGACGCCATTGCTTTGGCTTACCAGCAGCAAGGTCGACCATGCCCCCTTGGTGTGACAGCCCACTCCACCCAGAGTGTGGCATCCTCTTGGGCTCTAGCGCATGGCGCCTCGCTAACAGACATCTGCAGAGCTGCAGGCTGGGCGACACCCAACACATTCGCGAGATTCTACAATCTTCGAGTGAAGCCAGTTTCTTCTCATGTACTCGCTTCAACCAGCCAGTACTAGATTCTGCTCAGGTGTCTTCACTTGCTCGCCATTCCTCTCCATGGACGGGATACGTGCAATATTTCCTCAGGTGAGCCTAATAAGCCCTGAGTCTCCTCCAGCACTGTTGACGTCAACGCCAGAGTTATGCCACTGGCAGCTTTCGCGCTTGGCTAGGTGCCTCCATGTGCATGGTTCCGCCTCTGGGCGGCCCCCACATGTGTATTTCCACTGTAAGTCTCTCTGAGCATGTGTCTTTTCCTCGGCAAGCCACCTTGCCACCCCTGGGGTTGAAATATTCCACCTGCGGCTGGACACTCCAGTGATACTCCATATGCAGCCCCTCGGGGTCATATGTGTATTCCAAGTCCCCCCCCTTCGGGTTGGGCATGATTGCATATTTCCATTGAGATATGCTTCCCAGTGTACCTTGTTATTCCTGTGTTAAGTAGGAGTCCTTCGTCCATGCCAGTCTCACGACAGGGAGCTCAGACTTACGCAGGACACTGGAAGATAGCCAAGGTGGCGTGATTAGACTGGGAACCCCATTCGTCGTCACTGACGTAACTCGTAGTGACCACGAAAGGGAACGTGTCGGTTACGTATGTAACCCTCGTTCCCTGAGTAGGGAACGGAGACGTTACATCTCCCTGCCACTTACTAGGGATGGGACGATACACTTAAACTCACGATACGATGCACCTCGATATGCCAGGGTCACGACACGATACGTCACGATACAATATCAAAAAAGAACAAAAAAGAAAAAAAAAGGTAGTGCAGACTAACTTTTTTTTTTATACATGCCATGGGATTAATCAATGCATGCTGATGAATGATGTATAATAATAATAATTAATCTGCATACCCTAGTTTTGCACAGATGTAACAAGACTGACAATGACACAATAAGACCTCATGTTAGCATCTTTTTATTTATGTATGTTCTTTAATGTTTGATTATAATTTTACTGTCTTCACATAGGGATGGGATTTGATAAGATTTTATCAATAATAATGCCACTGACGATTCTGATTATCGATCCAATTCTTTAACGATTCTCTTATCGATTCTTGATAGCACTGTGTGGAAATTTTTTTAAAATGCTTTTAAAAAAAAGTGGTTTTATTTATTTTAAAGTTTAAGCTTGAGTTAGCAAACTGTACTTTTTATATAATGTATGTAATAAATAGAACCTTATTGTAAAGTGTTACTGATTAGTTATACACCGATTCAGACGTCTCCTGAGTTCACTGTTGGAAAGATCAGTTGTTTTAACGATTCATTAAAATGAATCGGTTCAAAGGAGTCATTATTAGTTCGCGAATTGGACGTGTCGTGCGCGTTGTGTGATTATCCCAGCAGTTAGGACATGGACATCCAAGATTTGTGTCAAGTTGTCAACATAGCAAACATTTCATCACAGTATAGTTTTATTTCGTTTAATTAAAGTGTTGTTTTATGTCAGCTGAATGTCCGGAACGCTTTTCAGAGAAGATAAGGAAACTTATTTAGCACAATTCACACCCAGCAGTATAATTCAGGGAAAAAAAATCTCCGAATGCTCCACACGAAACTTTGGTCTTCCGACCTTTTACCACCGTGTCGATTTATTTTGATTAATATGTGCGAGGGAGAGAGAGCAACACAGCGCCTAGTTTGGAGACGGTGAAGTCGTTTACACAGAGAGTGCGCGCGCGCGACTGGCTCTCTCTCTCTCTCTGGTCGTTCTTTTAGTTAAAACATGCGCCCTGTCACAAACGCAGCCGTTCATCTACATTACTCACCGATCAAATAAGACTTTGGCGGGACAAAAATTCACTTTGGCGGGCGCTAAAACGAGTTCAATGCAGGAAAATTCATGCTTGAGTTTCCATTAGACTCGCACGGTATGTGTGTGTGCTTCAAGATTATGACGCAAGTGCTAAGATTCCGATTGGCCAAGAGAAAAAGTGCTAAGATTCCGATTGGCCCAGAGAAATGTAAATTATAAGAATTATCCAATAATGTTTCGCAATTCTAGCCTGCATGGCAGTTTACTGTGAGAAACAAACCGCTGTCTTGACGTGACGACGTACCGCACCGTTCCCCGGATATAATTTTTTTTTTCATTTAGTTTTACCCTGCTTGATCAGCAGATGGTGCTGCCAGCCTGCCACCAACTGTATGTCTGCCCCATATACATACACACACATATAATACACTAAATTATTTATATACTACGCAAATCATGCAGCAGTGCCATCTATCTTTATTTCGCGATCCATTTTTTTCGACCTCGATGTGTTTCGTCACGTTTTGTATCGCGATATTTTGTCAAACGATATTTCGTCCCATCCCTACCACTTACGCTGTACCGCTGGAACGCCTGAGTTCAGTCTCGGCTCCTCAGCGAAGACATATCTGCATGTTGCCGGCATACTTCCTTATATACCCATGAGGTGGAGCGGAGTAACGCTATGCAAATTCCGCAGACCCATGGCATTTCATTGCCATTGGCTCGTTTTATATACTCGAAGATGACAGGCTGTCTAAGCGAAACCCCATTCGTCATCACTGACATAACGTCTCCGTTCCCTACTCAGGGAACGAGGGTTACATACATAACCGAGACATTCTCACACCAGCTCAAAACCACAAACAAATGAGCTGAAGGTTCAGAGTCTCAGTAAGAAACACAAAACTCAACAGAGACAAATGAAGAAGAACATGTTTTATGTGTAAGTCTGCAAAAGAGACTAAATGTGAAGCATGGACATTTACAATACTAAACTAGTTCCTTTATGACAAACATTGCAAACAGAGTTTTAAAAATATTTAATTATTATAAAATGTTTTTACTCACACTTTAAAACAATGTGTAATAACCCATAAGTATGAAAACATACATTTATGCTGGATATAAAAGGGCTGAAAATGAACATTATAAATTTTGTGGATCTCTTAGTTTTTTTTCTCTCTAATAAGCACTGTGTTTGTGTGTTTGTGTGTTTTATTTTCAGATCTCTCCATGATCATCATTATTTGTGTGTGTGTGATTCTGCTGCTGATTGGTGGATTCACTCTGACTGTGTGCAAATTAAGACACAAGAGACGAGGTTTGATCATTTATTATCTGTTGAAACAAATTAATAATTAAAGTTAATTGAGTTTCTCTGTTCTGCTTCAATGAGCAGCAGTAAAATCTCAATGAGTTTCTGTCTCAGATGCTGCTGTTCGTCTCCAGTTTGATCTAGTTGGTCTATGTTTTACTAATTGATTCATTTTGTTTTGGGTAATTAGGAAAAACCTCGACATCAGAAAAGAAAAAGAGGGAGAAAAATACATTGGTGAGTCACAGTGTGTGTGTGTGTGTGTGTGTGTGTGTGTGTGTGTGTGTGTGTGTGTGTGTTTGTACATATGTTGTGCTTATGTGATGTTTTCTCCTTTTGTTGTACATTTTCTCTAAATTTTTCATGCTCAGATTAACAGTCATGATGAACTACCCACAATCCCCTCTGATGAGCTCCTGTACACGTCTGTCAGTTTCCAGAAGCATGAAGAGTCTCTCAGTGAAGCTTCAGTCACTGTCAGTAAGAACAAGATTGACTCTGATTACGCCACGGTCATTTACTACACAAGACTCAACTAACTCACTTATAACCAAGGCCGCATTAATGCACGGGCTTACCTGGGCTGAAGCCCAGGGGCCTCCCAAGTTCAGGGGCCTCCCATGTTCAGGTTCACGATGAGCTGAAATGGTCATATTGTTTTAACTTGTCAGATTTTGTCGCTGTATGTCGCTAGTCGCTTGTGGACGTTGGTAGTGCTGTCGCTCTAATGTTATTGTTATGGTGCGTTCACACCAAACGCGAATAGCGCGTCAGGCGCGAGTGATTTCAATGTTAAGTCAATGCAAAGACGCGTTTACGCACGTCTAGAGGTCCCGCGGCGCGAATGAGGCGTTACGGTGCGTGTCCACTACAGCGACAAAAGTCCGCTCAGTGCCGCTGGCAACACTGTAACGTCTCCGCTTTGGGGTGTGTCTGTTGCAAGTGTGTTTAATCTAAGTTTTTTTCAACACACGGACAGTATAATCATCAGCGATGCACGCGATTACATTTAGAAATAGACAAGCTTTGTTTCCAAATGTACCAAGCAATGATCCTTTCAATTTTATAAACATTTATAAACCCAGCCAATATAATCACAATTAAACACATCCAAAATAAAATCTTTAACATGTCTATAACAACTGCAAAGCGTCTAATTTGTAAACAAAATGATTTACGCACTAAATCCAGCAAACTCACTGAGACTGTCGACAGTTTCTTTTCCATGCATCATTTTATTATATCCATGTTTGTGGTTACAGTAAATCATAAAAAACAGTGAAATCGCCCTCGAACTCTTCTGTCTTGCCTGCACTCGAGACGGTGACGGGAGCTGAGCTTCTTGACTGAAAGGCTTCTTTCCTATTGGTTGTCGCTCGCGAAAATCGCTTCTCATTTGCATAAAGTTTAAATTTAGTTTCTGTGTGTGGTTGTTAAATAAAGTGTCTTGTGTTTATGTGCTCAGTGATATGTTAATAACAATGTTAAAATTGAAAACAATATAAAAAAACTCACTGTTGTAGGTCTCGAAAGAAATTAATGCATTCTGTGATGTAGATTACCTAGATATTACACTTTTTTAAAATGAGACTCTATAAATCGAGGGGATGGGGGGCCTACAAAACCTCTCAGCCCCGGGGCCTTACATTAGGTTAAGGCGGCTCTGCTTATAACAGATCAGCACACATTACACCAGTATTGCTTATGTTTACAATTCATTGATCAATTCTCTTTATAATCCATAAATTAGTGTTAAAGAGGTGTTTTATTGATCAAGGTCGTTCAGTTCAGTCTGTTGAATCATGACACACTTTAAAGTTTCTATTGCTCATGTTTCTTCTTTCACATGTGTAAAATAGCAGTTGTGTCAGAGGTTTATTGGTGTGTGTAAAGAGTTTGTCATCTCAGTTTATCTGAGGGTGTGAATAAAACAGGAAATACAACACCTAAGTGACACTTCTAGAAAATACGGTGAAGTTTCCACTCCAAATGCAGAGACACGTACATTTAAATGCATCTTTTGACACATAAAACCTCTTTAATAGCAGCTCTTAAACAGACACAAGTCTAAAACACCTTTATGATGAGACGCATGAAACATGAGAATATGTTCAAAGCTGTTAAAGACTCTTTCTCATCTCTCTGTCTGAATATTGATTATTTTCTTTGATCTGCTTTAGGTTTGTACACGAGATAATAGTTACAGGGAGATCATGAGAAAGATTATTTTTAAAAGGGTTAGTTCACCCAAAAATGAAAATTATCCCATAATTTACTCACCCTCAAGTCATCCTAGGTGTATATGACTTACTTCTTCAAACCAAACACAATCGATTATTAAAGAATATTCTGGCTTTTCCAAGCTTTATAATGGGAGTGAATAGAGTTTTTGAAGCCCCAAAAAACGGCATCCACAAAATCCCCAGAGTTAAATTAACTCTGCTCAGAGCACATATGACCCCACTCTACAGAGTGTTAAAGTAACACTGAATCAGTGTTAAAGTTAATGAGATAATTAAGTGATTAATTAAGTGATGATTGAGCATTAGTGATGAACACCTGCTGTTAACAAGCAGAATCACTGAAGGAAAGAGAAACACAAGAACTACAACTGACTTCAGACATAGCATTAGATTAAATCAACTGAAGAGAAAAGAAGACATTAAATCTGTGAAGATCTCAGCAGAGGAGGATTAAACAACTCCACAAACAGCATTAGTGAACAGTGTTGCCTTTAGTTGGGTACTTTGTCTCTTGACTTCTCATGTGAGTTTATGGTCTTTTAACAGTGTTTACCAAAACACGTTATTGTTGCAAAGAAAGACAATTTTTAGTCTTAAAGTTTCTCATGAACACTGGATGTGTTTTTTTTGTGTGTTTGTGTGATGAACAGACAGTTTTTTTCCGTCCAGCTCAAAGCCACAGAAAACATGTGAAGGTTGAGGGTCTCAGTTCAGTTTAATTAAACACACTTACTCAGGAAACCCACAGAGAGACACATGAGACTGAACAGAGAGACAGAAGATGAACAGAAGACAATAAAGACTAACAGCTGGTCATTCAGTAATTCACCTTCAACATTTCATGAAAGTGATGAATTGAGGAAAAGACTAAAAAAATTTTATGATCAATGTGATTTGACAATTTTCTTTAAAAAAAGATTGAAATCTAAACATTGAATCCACAATTCAATGACAAACAATGTCCATAAAAATCCGTTAAATGTCATGCATTTGTTGTTTAGTGCATTACAGTATACTAACATATATTGTCCATCTACAGTGGGGAGAACAAGTATTTGATACACTGACGATTTTGCAGGTTTTCCCACTTACAAAGCATCTAGAAGTCTATCATCTTCAACTGTGAGTGACGGAATCTAAAACAAAAATCCAGAAAATCACATTGTATGATTTTTAAGTAATTAATTTGCATTTTATTGCATGACATAAGTATTTGATACATCAGAAAAGCAGAACTTAATATTTGGTACAGAAACCTTTGTTTGCAATTACAGAGATCATACGTTTCCTGTAGTTCTGTCAGGCCCATTAAGTCAAGAACACAGACAATAAAAATAATTTAAGAATTTTTATTGAATAGATTGCAAACAAGTTGATGTTCCTGAATTGAAATTTGGCGGTATGGCTCTGTTCAGGGAGTCCTCTCTGCTATTTCATGGTGCTCATGAAAGGTCAGAGTCAGAGGACAGCAGCAGCAGCATTAGGGAACGCTCACACAGTTTAGGACTGTGAGAGCTAAAATATCCCCCCAAACAAAACCACACCTGGCAATCCTCTGTGATACAGAGGATGATTTTATTTTGACTAGATGAGCTATCCCCCCAAAACAGAATTGAGTGTCTCGAACGGGGTCGTCTGAGCTGCCCTAATTTAGCGATTTATATTATGGTAAAAAATATTAATTAATTACTGAAATGACTAATCAAGACCGCAATAGCTAAAACATGCTGTTACCTAGAATTATCGGTCTTTGAACTGTTTTGACAGTCTACAGTGTAAGCTCTATGAAGAGATGACTAATCCACCTTCTGAGAAACGAGCTAGATGAAGGAATTAAACAGCTGGTAGCGCATCCAGGGGCGTTATACTGAGCAGAGCACGAGCAAAATAATGATCAAATGTGTTTTATTAGCGAAACAAATCAGAGACTTGAGCTCATGGCTTTCTGGGCGTCAAGAATAGCCCGAACATCGGGACGGAGGTATCGTTCGTAAGCAGCAGAAGACCACCGCCCCATAGCTTTAAGGGTTAAAACCGGAGCGGATGCTGCCGCTGTTGTTGCTGCACCAATGAGCAGTATAGCGGTCCGGGGGCAGTCCACAGAATTGGCAAAGGAGGCGTAGGTGACAAGAAAACCAGGTTCTGGACATTGTTTTCCCTGCCTGCGTGACGAACAGCGGGTCCTGCGGATCAGCACTGGGGCGGTACCTCAAATAGGACAGCATGGAAATCAGAGGACAAAAAAACAGTGTTAGACTCAGAGATGTACACGATTACGCCTTTACAATTTTTATCAGTTTTGGAATGTTTTAAAAATAATGTGAAATGGTGATCATGAATTGAGACATCAGAAATTGTTAGATTGAGATTTGGGTCAAATGAACAAGTGCGTGAAGAAATTTCACCACCCCTTAGAAAACCAAAAAAGGCTGTGAGAATGACTGTTTCTAACAACTGATCGGTGTACTGCCCAAAACACCCATCCCTTAATTTTGATATTTGTTTAACAAAAGGTAGAGTAAAAGGGAGACGTTTATCATTGCCTTGTGGAGATTGTCTTTTGATCCCGTTCAGCAAAAGGCGAATGGAAGGATTTTTCAAAATACTGGAGGCAGATGGATCCAGGCAGCGCATATGGAATTGAATGCCAGCGACCGTACTTTTGATGGAAGAAGGCTGCAGTTTTCGATCCTTGAAGCAGTGGACTATAAACGCACTAATATATGATATATTGACAGGCAGAAGCGAGCAGCAAGCATGTATGAGCAAGCTGAATGTGCTTTAAATAGGGCGCCTTGTTTGAGCTTTGGCCATTGAGCCGCGAGGGGAGTTAACCAGCTAATGCAGCTCAGCTGAAGCAGATCAGCTGACGGGACAGTGTTGTTAGCAAATAGCATTAGCAGCGTCTTGACTACCTGGCCTGCCAGAACTGACGCTGACGCTCAATTTCTTGACCAGGTTTGCACACACTGCAGCAGGGATTTTGGCCCACTCCTCCATACAGACCTTCTCCAGATCCTTCAGGTTTCGGCAATACGGACTTTCAGCTCCCTCCAAAGATTTTCTATTGGGTTCAGGTCTGGAGACTGGCTAGGCCACTCCAGGACCTTGAGATGCTTCTTACAGAGCCACTCCTTAGTTGCCCTGGCTGTGTGTTTCGGGTCGTTGTCATGCTGGAAGACCCAGCCACGACCCATCTTTAATGCTCTTACTGAGGAAAGGAGGTTGTTGGCCAAGATCTCGCGATACATGGCCCCATCCATCCTCCCCTCAATATGGTGCAGTCGTCCTGTCCCCTTTGCAGAAAAGCATCCCCAAAGAATGATGTTTCCACCTCCATGCTTCACGGTTGGGATGGTGTTCTTGGGGTTGTACTCATCCTTCTTCTTCCTCCAAACACGGCGAGTGGAGTTTAGACCAAAAAGCTCTATTTTTGTCTCATCAGACCACATGACCTTCTCCCATTCCTCCTCTGGATCATCCAGATGGTCATTGGCAAACTTCAGATGGGCCTGGACATGCGCTGGCTTGAGCAGGGGGACCTTACGTGCGCTGCAGGATTTTAATCCATGACGGCGTAGTGTGTTACTAATGGTTTTCTTTGAGACTGTGGTCCCAGCTCTCTTCAGGTCATTGACCAGGTCCTGCCATGTAGTTCTGGGCTGATCCCTCACCTTCCTCATGATCATTGATGCCCCACGAGGTGAGATCTTGCATGGTGCCCCAGACCGAGGGAGATTGACCGTCATCTTGAACTTCTTCCATTTTCTAATAATTGTGCCAACAGTTGTTGCCTTCTCACCAAGCTGCTTGCCTATTGTCCTGTAGCCCATCCCAGCCTTGTGCAGGTCTACAATTTTATCCCTGATGTCCTTACACAGCTCTCTGGTCTTGGCCATTCTGGAGAGGTTGGAGTCTGTTTGACTGAGTGTGTGGACAGGTGTCTTTCATACAGGCAACAAGTTCAAACAGGTGCAGTTAATACAGGTAATGAGTGGAGAACATGAGGGCTTCTTAAAGAAAAACTAACAGGTCTTTGAGAGCCGGAATTCTTACTGGTTGGTAGGTGATCAAATACTTATGTCATGCAATAAAATGTAAATTATTTAAAATTCCTACAATGTGATTTTCTGGATTTTTGTTTTGATTCCGTCTCTCACAGTTGAAGAGTACCTATGATAAAAATTACAGACCTCTACATGCTTTGTAAGTAGGAAAACCTGCTAAATCGGCAGTGTATCAAATACTTGTTCTCCCCACTGTAGATGTAACAGAATTACTGAATGTGAAATGTAAGTTTCTGATGTTGTTTTATGATATTATGTATGAGACAGAAATCAGGCAATAAACAGTGAAATTACGAGTCTGTACATTCATGTAAAAAAAAATTTGAAAGATTTTTTTAAATAATAAAAAATTTAAAAAATAATCTCAGATAAAAAGGCTGGTAAATGTCTTTGTGTTTGCAGGGTGGTTTGATACTGAGGTCAGTGTGATAAAGATCATCAGCATGAGATGTTCTTCAGCTTGTGGTTTTCTTTTGCTCTATTTATGTTCTGCGGGTCAAACACTGACAGGTGTGAGAAAAACAGGATATAGTTTTCATTACCAATGGTCACAGACTTTCCACTCCATAAAACAGATGCTGTAAATATGTGTAATAGCCTATATGAAAAATTTAAATCTAGTTCATAATATATCTTTCTAAAATATAAAAAGTTCTTTCTTCAAAAGGATTTAGTCTGGTCATCTGGGAAGTAAAGCTTTTTGCTAACAAGTCCAATCAACCGCAGTAGAGCTGTCAAAATGGCTGAAAAGCTCAATTTGAATTTCTTTCTTAACTTGCTGATCAATACTTTTGCTGATTTAGTTTTCAGTTCATTCTTTTTCTGTTTTTAGTAAAAACAAATTCTGATGTTACAACTGCTTATACCTTTACTGTAGAATCATAAAAAAAATGCTATAATTTCTTGTTCATTGTCCAAATATAGTAAATTTATTCTTTTTACACTATATTTGAAATTTAAAACATTGTCACCATTAAATCGATTAAAACAGCATTAACATATAGGGTGACTTAATATAGTTTTCATTCTGAGGAAATCAATGTTTCCAGATTCTAGAGAAACATTCAGAAATGATCTGATTATTATCATAAAAGACAGTGAGAAAAGTTTGTACTCTCAAAGGAGAAAGTCTGAGTCTGAAATCTGAATAATTCATTATGCATTTCTCACTCTCAGGACTGATTGAAATATTTACATATAAACTGATCAATATTCATTTTAAATGCATTGTCATTATTGTGATGTGCAAATAATTGAAAATTAATTTTAATCTGAGCTTAAGTTTTGGTAAAAGTTCCTCATGAACGCTGGAGGTGTGTGTGTGTGTGTGTGTGTGTGTGTGTGTGTGTGTGTGTGTGTGTGTGTGTGTTTGTGTGTTTGTGTGATGAACAGACAGTTTTTTTTCCGTCCAGCTCAAAGCCACAGAAAACATGTGAAGGTTGAGGGTCTCAGTTCAGTTTAATTAAACACACTTACTCAGGAAACCCACAGAGAGACACATGAGACTGAACAGAGAGACAGAAGATGAACAGAAGACAATAAAGACTAACAGCTGATTGTTCAGTAATTCACCTTCAACATTTAATGAAAGTGATGAATTGAGGAAAAGACAAAAAATAATTATTATAGTATAGTATAAAAATAATGAATGATCAACACATGATTTATGTGTGATTTGACAATTTTTCTATTTTAAAAACAGATCAAACTAAGTCCACAAGTCAATGATACAGTGTGTCTGTGTTTAAAATGTAATAACTTTGTATTGTTTAAGTTAGGAATATTATGTTAATAAAGCAAGCAGCATCTCCAGGTTTACTGTATTATAGTAGGCCTATGTTTACTAGGTTAAAGACACTTGCTTGTGTCTCAGTCCTCTTTGTGTTTGCAGGGTGGTTTGATACTGTGGTCAGTGTGATAAAGATCATCAGCATGAGATGTTCTTCAGCTTGTGCTTTTCTTTTGCTCTATTTACTGTATATTCCCTCGGTCAAACCAATACCCTTGAGCCTCTGCAGGTGTGATACAAACAGGAAATGTTTTTTAGTACTAATGGACACAAACTTTTCTCTCCATATAAAGATGCTGTGAATTTGTGTAATATATGAAAAAATAAATATTGTTATATCTCAGCTCTTCCAGGTTATCTGAAATAATAGAGGAAGCAGAAGCTCAAAACTATTTCTCACACTATTTGGCGTTAAGCTGCGAGTGCTCTTGAACGCCAGCAGAGGGCACTCTTACCACTGACACTACACACATCATTTCCCACAATGCTTTGTCTGTCATCTGTGTAATCATGTGCAGCTGTTTCCCATCACCTCTTTATCCATGTGTCTCTTCCTATATAACCCTGTTCTGTTGTTTGTCTCATCGTGATTAAACACCGACCTCTAAAACATGCTGAGATATCAACATTGACTAGATTTGTATATTTTCAGAAGATAATGTGAAAATAATGTGCTTGTGCAAAACTCTCCCACAATGCAATGGAGTGGTTGCCAGTTCTTCATGGTAAAATTGGGTAAACGTACAATCGGTTTATATTAACTGTAGTTTTACTAATCAAACTGCAGCCTTTCAGAATATAAAACATATCAAATTCATTGAGGGATAGTGTGATTTAAGGAGACAATAAAGCATTGAACTTTTTTTAAAGTCTATGAAAAGATGCTGTGAAAACCTCTGGAGAATCTCTCTAGTGTTTGTGATGTTCACCATTGCATTATTATAGATGTACACACAGTAAACACACACACAGCTCTCTTATTGAACCCTCTGGCTCCATCTAGTGGCAGATAGAAGTTCATGTTCTATTGATATTATAATTCCAATGACTAAACATGACATTTCTTGGTTGTATGTAGTTGTGTTGTATGGTAGTTGACACAGAACATAATTTTCTTTGTGTTCTGAAATCATGAAATGTAAAAGGCACAGATTTACTCGCCTCCTGCATGTTCAAAAAGAAAGAGTGAATCATTCTGGAGGAATGAAACTTTGACCTAATTTAATAAGTACATAGAGCCTTTGTCCATGCAGATTGCAGTTTTTGATGACTAAATCAGAGATGAAAGGAAGGAAGCAGAAAAACTCAAGTTCACCTGTCATCAGTGATGCTGATGTTCCTCTGACAGCTGCTGTCCGAGGTGCTGAATCCACATCAAACCTTCATATTATTATTGTCTTTATGCAGAAAGTATCCAAACAAATCCAGATGTGGTCTGTTTCCTCCTAGAAAGATGTTAATGTTTCTTACAAGTGATAAAAAATGTTAAGAACCCAAAGTATCAGATGCATTTTTTTTTTTTTTTTTTTTTTTTGCATTTCAATGGTTTTTTATACAGGCTCTAGGGAGTGAACTTACATGAAAATTATACTTTCGCCCTCTAGAGGAATATTTGATGAAGCAATGGAAGTAGATGAAAACAAGTCTCAGCATTTCAATGTTTGTCCAGTTTGTGTACATTTTGCTAGTTTGCTTGACGTGTGAGAGCCAATGAGGTTCATTATCATGTGTTACTGATTGACAGCTGCTGTCCGTGGTGCTGAATCCAGAACTGCCTGTTAAAGTGACAGAAGCATCAATCAGACTCAGACTTCAGCTGATGATCCTCTGAATGAGATGTTCAGATCTGAAGACATCTGAAGACTTCTTAGAGCAAAACAAGTTACACAACTTATGGAAGTTCATATGACAACAGTTGTATTTGGAACAATGTAAACGTATGATATTATTTTTATAGGCACACTGTATTTATCCTGCAGGTCATGTCTGTTTCTCACAGCTGATAGAGATGTCAAAACCTCAAAGTATAAATGTCAAAACAAAAGTATCAGATGCATTTTTGATTTCCCAGAGAGACAGGAAGATAACGCTATGTAATAAAGACATGAATTCACTCAAGATGTTCTCTGAGTTGATCAGCCTTTGTATCTCAACATTTCCTGATGTGTGGATTATGTTTTGTGGTATATTTTGAACTATATGTTGTTTCTATAATTTAAAGGAGAACTTGGTAACTTTTTTAACTTAATAAAACTGTCTAGAAATCATTTGGATGGTTAAACAACCTGTTCTGGTGATATTGGTGACTTTCCCCGCTCCCCCCAGCGTTCCCAGGCGGAAAACCAACCTTGCAACTTGCGCACTGCCGTCCCGGCAAAGTGAAATTGGAAGTCTCGTGAGAAGCGAGAACTAGAACGAGAACGAGCGCGAAACACAAATTGCTTTACGGCAATTCGACATAAACACACACGCATGTATGATGTATTACCAGATTACTCACCTCGGTAGACATAGCTCCACGCGATACAGTTGGCTTGCTCCGATCAAAACAAACGCACATGAGCAGCGGTAGAGAGGGGGAGGAGGCCGCCGCAAGTGAGTTTTTTACGACTGTGTTGTGAAATATACACCCCCCCACAGCTGTAGGGGGAGCTCGTGGGGAAAACATGCGACAACAAAAGGGAAAATCAGCGAAGAAGTGACTAGAGTTCGCTAGAGTTACAGAGTTCTCCTTTAACAAACACACAGAAACACACATGCACTGAAGCACACACGCACAAACACACAGTTCTGCTTATTGCTATTGGTTTTATTTGCATATTTTTTTACATAATTTATTATTCTAAAGTTAATCACTTTTTACATTTGGTTGATTTAATAAAATATTTTGTGAATACAACCTCTCAATACAAAAAGTTTTTTTTGTGTGTTTTAGTGTATATCAAAAACGTTGTGATAGAAGCAGTTGGTCACATCCAGAAAAACAAAACAAAAAAACAACAAAAAAAACAATGATGGATCTCTATGGCCCTCTGCTGGATATATATGGTCACAACACTATTTCTATAACTAAATCATACAGGCCTTTTTCTAACCAGCAGAAATCAGCCTTAATGTCAGACTTAATGTCTTCCAAAACATAGATAAGAAAAAAAGAAAAAGAAAAAAGAAAAGAAATGTCATGTTTCTTACAATCACTCAATAAATGTTTGCGGTCGTACTGACCCTTAAAGGGATACTCCACTTTTTTCGGAAATAGGCTCATTTTACAACTCCCCCAGAGTTAAACAGTTGAGTTTTACCGTTTTAGAATCCATTCAGCCGAACTCCGGGTCTGGCGGTACCACTTTTAGCATAGCTTAGCATAGATCATTGATTCTGATGAGTCCAGTAACATTTCTTTCAAAATGACCAAAGATTTTAAATATTTTTCCTATTTAAAACTTGACTCTTCTGTAGTTAAACCGTGTACTAAGATCGGCGGAAAATGAAAAGTTGTGATTTTCTAGGCTGATATAGCTAGGAACTATACTCTCATTCCTGCGTAATAATCAAGAAACTTAGCTCGATTTCTTGTTAAGCTTGTTAGCCCCTGTGTATATACATGTTTGGAGTTGGAGGGCTATACAAGTCTTCCCACTGTCTACCTCTCAGTCTCCAGGCTCTCTTCCACTACACAAGCCTGGCCCTCAATTCCTTCCCAAATTCACCACCCTCCTGGACTTTTGTTTTTTGTGGAGCGTCTAGAATCCTGTCCTATAGAGGGGCTCTTTCATGTGTTCTCTGTGTTTGTCCCTGGACTTGTACTTCTTGTTTTCTATTCTGTCAGTCATATCTCACTGTGATATGAATTATGTTGATCAATCAGAAACCTGCACTTATAGTTGCAATGTGAACCGCTGCTGTTTGTGAATGTTTCCATCAGATGTCACTGTCAACTGAAGCACATGTGAAGCATTAGTTTCACTTCCCACTTTATTAATCTCTCTCTCTCTCTCTCTCTCTCTCTGTCTCTCTCTCTCTGTCTCTCTCTCTCTCTCTCTCTCTCTGTCTCTCTCTCTCTCTCTCTCTCTGTCTCTCTCTCTCTCTCTCTCTCTCTCTCTCTCTCTGTCTCTCTCTCTCTCTCTCTCTCTGTCTCTCTCTTCTCTCTCTCTCTCTCTGTCTCTCTCTCTCTCTCTCTCTCTCTCTCTCTCTCTCTCTCTCTCTCTCTCTCTCTCTCTCTCTCTCTCTCTCAGGGGAAGTGGGCGTCTCTGTCACGTTCAGCTCTTCATGTTAAACATGTAACCAGGAAAGAAACACTCAAAACTCTTCTGAACACACATCGAGAGCTTCAGAAGAACTGAATCTACTAACAACAGAGAAGATCATTTAATAAGAGAGAAGAATGAAGATCATCTGGACTTTCACTCTGCTGATGATTCCTGGTAAGAATCTGAACTCAGAGTAATCACTAAAAACAGCACAGAATTGATGAGGAGAGTCTTTAACTTCAGTTCATGTTGTGGAATTTAAGAAGCAGTAACTAATTGAATTTAATGCTGGTTTGTTGTAGGTGTCGTGAGCTCCACGAGTGTGACAGGATATTCAGGAGGAGTCGTCAACATCACATGCAGATATAAAAAAGGATCTACAGCAAATGCAAAGTATTTTTGTAAAGGAAAGAGGCCAGATAACCCAAAGTCTAAGTGGTGCTCTGATCTCATCAGGAGTAATGAATCAGATAAATGGGTTCAGTCTGGAAGATTCTCTCTGTATGACGACACAAGTTCATCAGTCTTCACTGTGACCATCAGAGATCTGAGAGAAGAGGATTATGGGATGTACCAGTGTGCAGTTGATATCACTACAAAAAAAGATTCCTACATTGAAGTGAAGCTGGAGATTTTAACAGGTGAGTAACTGAGACCCTCAAACTCATGATGATCTCCACAACATCACACATAATGACAGTAATAATAATGAACACCTCTAGATGCTAATAGACCAGATAAAACTCTTCAAAATAAAGGTTCCCCCAGGATTCCATGGATGTTGAAGGTTCTTTATGAAACCATAAATTAAATTAAGAACCTTTATTTTTGAGAGTGCGGAGAAAACATGAGATCTTTATCATTATAAAGTCAATTGAATGTCAATTTAAATTTCCCATGGACTCTTAGTTTGTATTATATTCAATTTGTTCCTTATTTCATTTCCTGTGCTTATGTTCTGTTTCCCTTGGTTTCCATGGTTTTTGATTATTCCCACATCGGTTTCAGTTTTAGGTCATTATGTGTGTGTGATATATAGTTTGTTCCTTATAGCTTGTTTGATTAATCATTGTGTTAATAAAAACCTCAACTTTATTCTCTACTGGACCGAACCGTGAGATTTATTAAGCATTGTTTTGCTGATAACAGAAAGCATGTTTTCAGTGTTGTTTCAGTAAATAATGTCAAGACAACATTTTCTTCTGACTGTACTGCAAATCAAATGCTTATTATAATATTTAAATGAACACACTCACAATCTATTATATTCATAATGCCATTTATTGCCAGGATTTGTTAGATTTTTATACACACACTGTAAAAAAAAACAACAAAAAAAACAATGTTGGTTGTCAGCAAGCCTGTAAATCATCAACTTCAATAATACTGTAAAAACAGCAAATCAAGAGCAGCTGTGAAACAGATCTTTACTGTAATCTACTTTACAGTGTTACTGTAATAATATCATGCACTGAATTAAAAATAACTAGTTTCATTTGAGGAAATTGATTCTCAACTGCCATTTAATATTTATACTGTTAGTAATGTATATTAGTGAGTATATTAGACATATTTAAGTAAAAAAAAAAAAGTTTCTTAAAACGTCAATTTAACTCAAACCTCCTGCAGATTACTGTTAGTTAACAACACACGCATGTGCTAAAGTCCTTAGCAAAGAGATCATCACATCAGCAACACTTTAAATCCTGCAAACAGTTTCATGACGCTCAGAAGTCAGCACTGTGTGGTTTTGTGTGTGAAACATGTCTGATGGATGAATAATGTGTGAAAGACATCAGCGTCTGTGAGAAAGGGGAAGTGAAGGATCTGTGAGTGGAGAAAGAAAGAAAACACTGTTTGTGACACTGAGTTTTCTGTGTTTTAGAGACAAACCGTCACAGAACAACATCATCATCATCATCATCATCATCATCATCATCATGGTTTAATTCTCCAGCGATCACATCTGCGTCTCCTGTAACAGGTACAAACACACTCTGAAACACACTCATCTGTGTCTGTGGTTGAGATGGTGACTCTCTGGTGTTTTCAGGCTCTCCTCTGACGGTCAGTGTGTGTGTGTGTGTGTGTGTGTGTGCTTCTGATCATCACTGGACTCGTGTTAGTGACCGTGACTCTCGTCAGGAGGCGTCGCTCTCACAGTAAAACTCATTGCAGAGTTAATTAACACTGGGGATTTTTTTGTGTAGCCAAGTCAGAAGTGTGACAAATGAAAACTTAAAACTATCATAAGATAGAATATGAAATAATCTACTTGGCTGACTTTAAGTTTGTCAAACTATTCTTAGCATGAATATTAAGATTTCATTTTAGCATTAAAGGACAAGTTCGGTATTTTACACTTAAAGCCCTGTTTACAGATCGTTTCTGATGAAATAGAATGGTTAAGATTGAAATTTGGACACATGCTGCTGTCCCGAGAATTTTAGGTTTCTTTCGCTTTCCCCCCCACCTCCACAAAGGCTGCATAGGTGCACTGGAATAATCCTTCCTAAAACGCATTAAACTTTCGTTTACAAAGACGTGAAACTCACCGAGTGGTCAGGGGGCGTTCACTGATATGCTCACACAAAAATCGCTGCAAAAGATACTTTCCAACAGATTTGCAGTACAGTCAGAAGAAAATGTTCCAACAGTTGTTTTACCATTCGTTGTAAAACTGTGGAGTCCCACAAAAGCTCACTGATATGATTCAGATGGAAAAATAAATAATGAAGTTATCGCGCAATTCTTCTGACAGGATCATTTTATTTAGTAAAATATCTCACCATTCACTGATGCGTCCAGGTCGCACGCAGACACCATATGTTTGGTCTAAAACGCGACTGCTCTCATGTATCACCGCAGGACAGCAAATGTGAGTAAATTCTGTCATCTTTGCAGGACTGTGATATGAAGAGTGTGCAATGTAGAATATTTTTTAGCAACAGTGTGAAAGTGAATAGCACATAACAGGCACAATACTGGTATAAACATGAATATCTATTGGTACAATATGCGTCACATGACTAAATTTACGTCATCGTTTTTAAATCCCTCCGGTTTCACAGTCCACACTACAGTCCACACTACGACGCAAAAACGGCGTTTTCAAATGTATACGCTTTGGAGTGCGTTTTCAAAAAGCTTCGTTTTCATTAATAAAAACGCCGTCTCAGTGTGGACGGAAGGCCAAAACGGAGAGAAAAAGATGCGTTTTCAAACGAAAACGTATTAGTGTGGACATGGCCTTAATGTCTTCTTTTCTCTTCAGTTGATTTAATCTAAGGCTGTCTGAAGTCAGTTGTAGTTCTTGTGTTTCTCTTTCCTTCAGTGATTCTGCTTGTTAACAGCAGGTGTTCATCACTAATGCTCAATCCTCACTTAATCACTTAATTGTCTCATTAACTTTAACTCTGATTAAGAGTTACTTTAACACTCTTTTGAGTGGGGTGCTCTGAGCAGTGTTAATTTAACTCTTTGCATTTTTTTTGTGTAGCCAAGTCAGAGTGTGACAAATGTAAACTTAAAACTATCATAAGATAGAATATTAAATAATCTAATTGGCTGATTTTAAGTTTGTCAAACTATTCTTAGCATGAATATTAAGATTTTATTTTAGCATTAAGCATAAAAAAATTTATAAAATAAAAACTCATTTCAAATTCATAACTGTTGTGTATTAAAGATGTGACATCATCTTGGCAGCACTAGATTTTATATTAATATTTGACATTAACAGTGACACTCAACAAATAAAAACATAAAGCAACATTACAATGCAGGAAGTGTTTAGTGTTTGTGATGAACAGGCTGTTCTCACACCAGCTCAAAACCACAAACAAATGAGCTGAAGGTTCAGAGTCTCAGTAAGAAACACAAAACTCAACAGAGACAAATGAAGAAGAACATGTTTTATGTGTAAGTCTGCAGAAGAGACTAAAATACACTCTTGTTACTGCAGAATAATCCAGGTTCATAAAAAATAATGATAAATGAAATGTGAAGCTTGAACATTTACAATACTGAACTAGTTCCTTTATGACAAACATTGCAATCAGAGTTCAATAAATATTTAATTAATATAAAATGTTTTTACTCGCACTTTAAAACAATGTTTAATAACCCATAAGTGTGAAAACATACATTTATGCCAGATAGAAAAGGGCTGAAAATGAACATCATACATTTTAATATTTGTGTAGATAATATTGAATTCATGTGTATCTTAGTTGTTCTCTAATAAGCACTGTGTGTGTGTGTTTGTGTGTTTTATTTTCAGGTTTCTCCATGATCATCATTATGTGTGTGTGTGTGAGTCTGCTGCTGATTGGTGGATTCACTCTGACTGTGTGTAAATTAAGACACATGATACAAGGTTTGATCATTTATTATCTGTTGAAACAAATTAATAATTAAAGTTATTTGAGTTTCTCTGTTCTGCTTCAATGAGCAGCAGTAAAATCTCAATGAGTTTCTGTCTCAGATGCTGCTGTTCGTCTCCAGTTTGATCTAGTTGGTCTATGTTTTACTAATTGATTCATTTTGTTTTGGGTAATTAGGAAGAACCTCGACATCAGAAAAGAGAAAGAGGGAGAAAAATACATTGGTGAGTCACAGTGTGTTTGTTTGTGTGTGTGTGTGTGTGTGTGTGTGTGTGTGTGTGTGTGTGTGTGTGTGTGTGTGTGTGTGTGTGTGTGTGTACATATGTTGTGCTTATGTGATGTTTTCTCCTTTTATTGTACATTTTCTCTCAATTTTTCATGCTCAGATTAACAGTCATGATGAACTACCCACAATCCTCTCTGATTGGCTCCTGTACACGTCTGTCAGTTTCCAGAAGCATGAAGAGTCTCTCAGTGAAGCTTCAGTCACTGTCAGTAAGAACGAGATTGACTCTGATTACGCCACGGTCATTTACTACAGACTCAACTAACTCACTTATAACAGATCACAGATCAGCACACATTACACCAGTATTGCTTATGTTTACAATTCATTGATACAATTCGCTTTATAATCCATAAATTAGTGTTAAAGACATTAGAAAGGAGTCACTTGCGCTTCAGCCTGGTTGGTGCTCACGGAACAGGACGCAAAAATTGTGTTCGTGTCAATATAAATAGTAGGCTATTTTAACATTGTACTGTCAGCAGAGAAAAAAAAATGCCACAGAAAAAAAAAGAAATATAAATAACATAAATTAAATAGGACAAAGCCTATCACTCAAATTTCTAAGCAATATAAACGAAAATCATATTGCCCTATACTAACGAAATTAAGTAGGCTATTTTCTGCCGAACTATTTCAAACATCCTTGCAAAAAAAGAATGTTGTTGACTGACAATGGTTTCAGTACCAAACAGCTGTCAGTCAGACCGCCCGCTCCGTCCAAAGTAGCCTACACCAGAGTTCTGACCGCTAACGTCTTTTGACGCGCGAATGGACACAAAGTGGTCAAGCGTATAACTAGACGCGGCAGGCGCGAATTTGACGCGCTATTCGCGTCCGGTGTGAACGCACAGTTATACTTCAAAATGTAATCCCGCGCCGCATGATTCCCTATGGGCGTTTCACACAGTATGCGGCGGTGAAATCGCCGCGCGACTCCGGCTTTTCTCAAGTAGTGGAAGAGTTTTGTGCAGCATTTAGGACTACCAAAACAATCCGGCGGGCCAGAAAATATTGCTGGCGGGCCAGTTTTGGCCCGCGGGCCGCCAGTTGCCGTTCCCTGATCTAGAGGGAGTGTGAGTTGGTTTGCTGTGCTGAAATGTGTTTGTAAGGTTTTGCAAGATATATGTGGTCAGTGAGCTGAAGAGAAACGGTTTCTCTTGTGGTTTTCAGCTTGTGGTTTTCTTTGGCTCTTGCTCTTTATATTATTTTACTCGAACCGAGATGCGCTTCAGGCTCTTGTGTATGTCATAAAAACAGGAAATGGTTTCTGTAGAAACGATGGACACACACTTTCCACTCCTTAAAGAGATGCTGTGAATTTGTGTAATATTATCAAAAATATTTTTATTCAGGTTGTTTGAAATATAGATATCACAAATACTTCTGTTAAATGTGGAATGACTTTGGATTTGACAGTATCAAAGGGAAGCACAAGATCAGTGTGTGTTATAAAATGTCTTGGCGTTCAAATGTTAAAAGTCTGTCAGTTATAGTTATTCAATTAATAAAGTCTCTTTGACTCTCTTTAGAGTTTGTGTTTGTAATTTCCTGTTCGTCCTGTTCATCAGATGTCATTTAAACCTTCGGCTCCATCTAGTGGCAAATGTAATTGGCTGTTAAATGTCTTGGTTTTATTGAAATGAGTGTTGTGTAGTGTTATGATAGCTGACAGGGTGGGTCGGCTCTAATTAATATGATTTTAATTCATTATAAATGTCACTGATTTATGTGCCTCCTGTGTGTTTAACACGAAAGAGTGAATCTGGAGGAATGAGGGTTTTCTAATAATGGGCGACTTTATAATTACATGGACTCATCGCTCATGCTGATGTTTTTATGATTAAAGTCAGAGATGCAGATAAAAACATTTCTCAGCATTCACTCTTTGTCCAGTGTGTGTAGTTAATCTGTCATCAGTGATGCTGAAGTTTGATTGATTCTCTTATTATGTAGCCTAATCCGTATGAAATGTGCGTTTCTCTCAGTTCAGTTCTGCGAAGATCGCGACGCATCGTCAACTTCATCTTTGCAGTCGACACAGAAAACACTTGTTTATTAATAAACAATTAAAATGTCTCCTTGCTATATTTGACATATTTTAGCACCGAAAACATGATTTTTTTTTTTCAAATCTAAAAATCAAATCAAAAATCGTGATACGAACCGAATCGTAGGTTTGGTCTATCGTTACAGCCCTAGTAAGATGAGAAAGCAAGAGTTTATGGTTGTAAAAAAAAACAAAACAATGGCTATCTGAACATCTTTGCCAAGCGCAAACCAGTACAGAAGTAGGCTAATCCAACATGACATCATGACTTTGCGTAAACATACACGCCACTTTTAAGTCAAAAGTGGCGTGTTATCTATACGCATTTTGAGCTATCCGCGTGTATGTTCACGCCGAAACGAACCGTCATCTTCCGCGTGTATGTCTACGCCGTTAAATGTCCGAGCGAAACGGAGCAAAATGTACGTGAAATAATCATGTTGGTCCCCTTTGGAAAACGTGTAGATGTCACAGTTTAACAGCCTCAGACGTGAATCTTACACGTACCATTATCCGGACGTTTGCTAATCCTACCCCTAAATCTAATCATAACCATTTCTTAAAACTATAGGCTACAATTATAAAGAAAAACAACAGACAGACAAGTATAATCACAATAATTTATTTAATGAGAAAATGTCAAAATCGGTACCAAAAGTTGTTCACGTGACGATGTGTCGCAGTCCTCTCTGGCAGTGGTTTTGTATGAGGTAACAGACAGAGCAGAATTTAAGTTATTAATTCAAATCCATGAAAACGTTAATCCGTCTTCGGTTCGGTTCGCTCCCTCTGAGGGCTGCCGCGCGGCACACAGTGCGCGCTTCAATTCAAATGTGAATGTGCATGACGCAATCTGTGACGAAGCAGGCGAGAGCCAATGAGCGTTTGATATTAATGCCGTAACCATAGTAACCTGTCGCTTCTTGAGGGCGCAATTTTTGAATTTGAATTCATAACAAGCGCGGGGTTTGACGTTTACGGTCAAGATGACGATTACTGGATAAAGGGCTGAGTTTGGATCTTTTTCTTGCAAATAATATATGGATTCTGAAGGTTTGGATTACATCAAGCTAATAAAATTGGTGTATTTTGTGAATCGATGTTGTGTTGTAAGGTTAGTATAAATAAATTATTGTGATTATACTTGTCTGTCTGTTGTTTTTCTTTTTAATTGTTGCCTAGGTAGTTTTAAGAAATGGTTATGGTTAGGTTTAGGGGTAGGATTCGTGGCTCAAACTATCTTTTAATGCCATATTGTTCATAAAAATGCCATTTTCCTACATATCTGTCCATTACGTTTTATCATTTTAATATTGTCCCTTAAAATGGGTATGTTTAGGTGTGGGAGTAGAGTTAAGGGATCTTACATTTATAATCTATACAATGGTATAGGAAATTGTACAGATATCTTCAAGATATGGCAAACGTGTATGGGCGTTAAAATGTGACATCTACACGTTTTCCAAAGGGGACCAACGTGATTATTTCACGTCTTGTGGTGATACCGGGGAATCGATATTTTTTTTCCTAGGATGGTAGGAGAAGATTAACCCCAGTGACGGGTAGGTTTAGGGACTTTTAGGGAGTTGGGGTAGGTCATATCTATACAGTAATGTAACGTTAAGTCAACGGCGTTGATAAACACGCTGAAAAGCGATTATGCGTGTTGATAGCACGCCAAAAATGGAAATCGAATTGGCGTGTCATACATACGCCATTTCATGAGATCAGTCTGGCTAATCAATAAATTATTGGGGAGGGTCATGCCTTTTTTCACAATCATTTTGGAGGGTCATAAAAAAAATTATTGCTGGTGAAGGGAGGGTCATGTCTTTTTTGACTACAGATCTCAAAACTCCTCCGGTGGCCCCTTAAATAAAAAAACGAACAGTCCCTTATCTCTAGTTTTTTCAGGCTCTTCTCTGATCGTTCCTCTGGTTCTGGTTCTTCTTTCTCTGATCATCGCTGGACTCTTATTACTGTTTCTCTGTAAGAAGTATCAGTCTCAAGGTAAAACTCCTTCCTAACTACTTTAGATATAGAAACTCTCCATTTATACTGAGATTAAAATACAAAGATTTGTTTTTCCAATTTGAATCTGTCGCCACCTATTGGCTACAAATACAAAATGTAGATATTTGATGATGTTTTAAAAAACATTTACAAAAGACATAATTGTTCAAACGTGATAATGTATGATGTCATTAATTAAAGGACGCTTGTTTTTGGCAGGTGGTGATTCGTCGTCTCAGACTGGACCAGGGAAACATGAAGTTGTGAGTCCAGTTACTGTATAAAATGTTTAATTAAATGTCTAATGCCTTCCATCCTAATGATATTCAGAGCTTTAAATAATTTCTCTGTCTCTCCTCAGGTTTCTCACACTGGTTGTGATTGTGAGAACATTAAAGACACTCACAAACAATTACCCACAAACCCCTCTGATTCTTCTGGCACTGTTTATGCCACTGCCCAATTACCCACAAGCCCCTCTGTTTCTTCTAACTGTGTTTACGCTACAGTTGAGAAAGGCACTGGTGACTCTCAGCGCTGCATCACATCTGCTGAAGATCTGAATTACACAGTGGTGAATTTCCACAAGAAATCTGACTGTCCTGACAGTGTCCGTTTCAGGAATAATCAGGATTACAGTGAATACGCTGCTCTCAGTCATCTCACTGCTTGACGAGACACAGCAGAATATAAATGAGCTGAATGTTTTTTATCACCTAGTCTTTGGTATGATTGTTCTAATAGCAATAGATGGTTCTAATAGTGTACACTCCAGAGCCTGATTGATCTGGATACCCTAGAATGGACTCCCACCCCTGGGCTCTCTCCTTCCTCACCGGTCACACCCAGCTTGTTGTAAACTCTGGTTTCTTGGCCATTCCTCTTCCGCTGGTGCAGTCCAGTCTCGTAGCACCGCCTCCTCTGCTGGTCCCGTCCAGTTCCTTAGCTATGCCTCCTTTCCTGGTTCTGTCTGGCTTCCTGGCTGTACCCCCTGCATTCACACTCCTACCGGCTCCACCTTGGTCTTCAAATCTTCTGGCTCAACCTTGGCCCTCTGGTCCAGTGGCATCACCCTGATTCTCCAGTCATCTGGCTCCACCTGCGTCCTCACTCCCACCAGCTGCACCTCGGTCCTCCAAGCCCCAAGCTCCACTTCAGTCCTCAAATCCTCCGGCTCAACCTTGGCCCTCTGGTCCAGTGGCATCACCCTGATTCTCCAGTCATCTGGCTCCACCTGCGTCCTCACTCCCACCAGCTGCACCTCGGTCCTCCAAGCCCCAAGCTCCACTTCAGTCCTCAAATCCTCCAGCTCAACCTTGGCCCTCTGGTCCAGTGGCATCACCCTGATTCTCCAGCCTCTTGGCTTCCTTGACTGTAGAACAAGGGAGATCTTGCATCTCACCGGCTCTGCCCTGGACTGCACTGCCTAAGGCTCTGAGGGTCTTCATCCCTCTGGCTCCATTAAGGCATCCCACTCTGCCCATTCCGTCAGGGCCTTCTCCACCCCCATCTCGTACAGTCAAATTTATTTAGATTTCTTTTCAAGGGCTCTTATTGTTTCATTCTATGGTTCCTGTGTCCTTAGTGTCTGTTTCCTTGGTGATCGTGAGGGGCTTTCGCACCAGGTAGTTATAGGAACACTGTTATAGGAACTAGCCACCAGGCTAACACCTGAACCGTTGGAATTATCTTTAATTAAACTGCTGCAGTATACATTCTCATCTCTGCTTAAACTTAACACCTTTAGTGTAAAATCAAATGTGAGAGATATTCTGACAAATACAGGCAGAGAGGAAGTATTTACATAATTCCAGTAAAATCTGAGGGATGCTAACAAGCTTCCAGTCTTCCTTCCCAAAGGTTCAACTCTCTGCTGGGTTTTCACACTTTTCTCTTTTACTTCAGTTATTAACCCCCTGGGGTCGGCTGTATCGCCGGCGATACCAGCTCGCTTTTTTTTTATCAGTTCAAAAGAGATTAATTTTGCTCTGTTGACTTTGATATTACAAACAAGTTTCATACATCAATCGATTCTGTTAAATGTGTATTATTTTTGTGTATACTCACAATAAAAACAAAGTGTTGTGCTTTTCGCCAAATAAAGAAAAATAAACACGAAGTGTTTTCCATTCTGAAACGCGTCCGAAAATGAACCATAACTTAGCGAATACTCAGTCAAACAGGCATACAGACACACAGGCATGAAGCTTGAATTCTCTTCTTTTAAATGAAGTAATTTATATATATATATATAAAAATATTCTCTGTTTATGTTATCTTTATGAAAAGAGAGAGATGTCAGTCGTTCTCATCTCAGCTCATTACGTTTTAATCTGCCCCGCACACGGAGAGCGCGCGCTATTCAAACGCAAATGACTGAGACGATCCCATACAAACTGTGAACACCCACATATCAGCTTGAGAAAACACATCAAGTTTATTCAGATCAGTGTACTTGTCTTCACTGTCTCGCAGCGCTGTGAGGAATAATAATAATGGAAAATGTACCTCAGAAGTGCTGGTATTTCGAGGAGCAACGGATGGAATACTGTAGTAAGTTTTTTTTCATTCTCAAGTAAATCGTGTTTCTGTGTGAATGAATGAACGAAAAGACGGTTTAAATTTGAATTGCGTTTCTGTGTGTGAATGAATGATCTGCTTTTAGCAAACTATTTTGCTATACGGAGTACAAATCGACTGAAATATGTTGAAATAAAATGTATTTGTATAAGCAACGTATTAAACTGCAAATTAACATTTATATTCCTTATAATAAAAACGAAAGACCTATGTTACAGACAAATGAAGGACAACATTTCGTTGATTAGTTTTGGATAGATTACACATTTTTACTGTAAAATATCTGCCACCTCAAATAAGCTTTTGTTTGCCAATTTTTGCTAATATGTTAAATATAGTATGTTTTGTCAATGTAGGCTATATTCGAAGTAATGAATCCTTAACTTTGAAATATGTATGATAAAATGTATACTTTAGTTTTTTCAAAGAAAGATTACACTTCAATTGTTGTTGTAATTGTAACCTTTTTAATAAAAAAATATATATTTACAAGGTAGATGTAAACAAATTTTAAAAGGTAAATATAAGCCTTTTATTTAAATAATTTTTATTGTGTTTTGTTATTGATAAATTTGGGGAGAGGATACATATTCCAAAACTGAAAATACAGTATGAGAATTAACTGCACAATTACTAGACATGTTTTCCTTGGATATTATACAATTTGCAAGCAAAATTTGTGAAAAATAAAATAAAATAAAAAAATGACACGCTTCCAACTGTGAACCAATTTGGTAGAATATATATATTGCTCTTGCATTCTTTCTTGTGGCTATAGGTGACACACCTGAATGAATGGCTCATTAAGTATGCGGGCCCCATTGTCTCCTCAGGTGTGAATCACTAAATATGCATGATGCTGTTGAATCGTTGACGCCCCTTGCGCATATTGCCTTTACAAACAAAAAGTGTTTTACAAGATTTAAATCAATGTATTGTGTTATGTGAATGATAAGGGCAGGATGATTTTCGCAGCATAAGCTGAACGCAGCATAAGCTGGTTGTTTTGGTACAGAAGGAACTGCTGTTCCGATTGCGCTGCTCTGTGACTGACTTCTCTCTAACTCTGCATAACATGAAACACACTGATGATGTCTGTGCGAGCAGGTGCGCAGAGGTATGAAAATACATAGGTAGGTAGAATATTGTACTTTTTATGCAGCTTGGACAAACATTGGTCCTACACCTTCCACTTAGGATATATATGCATTTAAAAACATTTAGATGTCTTAACTTAGTGATTGCTATCAGGATGTTAAGAGACTTTCAACCAGCAAAACAAACAAAACAAAAAGTATGGAACATATCACCTACTCTACCTTTAATTAGTCTGTGTTTAGCCACCCACTAAAACAGCAGGCATAGAAATATCCAAAATTATCATCCACTATGATATTCATGAGAATCTGCATGAAAACTTCAGCCAGATGGCGCTCTTTCTCAGTGTTTAAATTAGCACTGAGTCAAAGGAGATCTATCCATATGATGTCATACTATAAACTAACATCCTGTGATTGAACTCAACTCACAATGAAGATCCTCCTCATCTTCTTCACTTTCTCCCTGATCTCAGGTCAGAGCTTTTCTCTTTCATCACTGCAGTAATGATGCTGTTTTCTGTTCATGAGGTTTCTGATCACAGTATCAATCTGATTGACAGGTGCAGTGAGATGCGTCAGTGTCACTGGATATTCTGGAGGAAGTCTTCTTGTTAGATCAGGGAAGCCTTTGCACAAAGATAACACAACATACATGAGAAAACAACAGAGTATAACAATAATAAATAATAGGAAACACGATCAATATATTAATGAAAGAAGATTCATTTTTCAATGATTTAAAAAAAACCTCATGATCTCTACATTAGAGATCCAATCACAGAAGATGCTGGAACTTACCAGATTGGTGTTTATGGCCAGTGGTTCATTGATATGACTCTGACTGTGAAAGAAGGTCAGTCATTTTAGGATCAGAGTTTTTGTGTTATTGAGTTACTGATCATTTCAGAGCCAAATATATTTATTTATTTTGTGTATCACAGAATCATGTTGTAAAGTGTCAAATAGAGTGATGGTGGATATTGGAGAAACTGACAATTTCAGCTGTGAATACTCACATAGGCCTAATCATATTAATGATACCAAGATAATATTCAAAGAAGGAAAAGACTCAGTTGAGATGATCTACAGCATATGGTATAGGAAAGAAAGATTCAGTATTTCTGATTGTAACACTGTAAGATTTGTCAATATAACACCATAAGTGTTGTATCACTCTGAATATGTATGAGAATAGGGCTAGGTTCAACTCTTAGCAGGGTTTCTGCAGGTTTCAGTAAGTCAAATTTAAGACCTTTTTAAGACATTTTAAGACCATAAAGATTGAAATTTAAGACCTACACGACACATTATCCAAGTTAGATAGATAGTTACCTTGGTATCATTAGAGTATCTATCTATCTATCTTTCTATCTATCTATGATTATCTGATGTGTGTGTGAGAGAGGTAGATATTTTTTTAATAGAAAATTTTACTTTTGCATATTATACTGTAAAAACACAATTATTGTTGATTTTAGTTGATCATAACTAGAGAGGAAATGATGAGATGATTAAAGTGACCAAAATTATCACGGTTATCACAGAATCCTGTTCAAAAAGTACTAATACTACAGAATGAAGTAAATTCAACAAGTTTTATGTCAAAAAATTGTAAATAAATTGATTAGCATCAATATGCACTTTTTGTTTACGTAAACATTAAAATACCATTAAAAATGATGGCCAGATTTGTCTTGCAACATGTTATCTACTAACATGTACAAGTTAAAATAAAGTTTTGACAAAAAAGGTTTTATACAAAGATAAACCTCATATTTCAACCTTTAAATAATTTTTTTATAAAAAGAATGAGTCAAAAAAGATAAATTGCTGACATTTACACATTAGCTAGTGTTTGGGTGCACCCCCATCCTTCATGTTGACTGAGCTTTCAATGTTGTTATGGAAAGGGGTGATTGGTTGGTTCCTGTCACATGACCTGCGGTGCGTTTGCGGCATTCTGAAAAGTTTAGATTTTTTTTCATCTCGTTGCGCTTGGTAAAAATATTAGCGTGTCGCTTCAATTATGAGTGCGCTTGCCGCGCGCCTACATTTGAACAAACTTGAGCGCGCAAAAGACGCGATATGTGAACGCCCTCTGGCGAACTAGCTCATATCAAGCCACGAGCTACTGGTAGCACGCGAGCGACGTGTTGGAGACCCGTGCTCTAGAGCTCCGCTTTGTAGGCTACAACTTGATACTTATTTGCTACTTTGTTATAACTTTCTGCGGCCAGCGTTTCTGGAAATGAACGAGGGTAAACACTTTTTAAGACCTGACTAAATGAAATTTAAGACCTAGGATGAAAATCTGGCCGTTTTTAAGACTTTTTAAGGCCTTAAAGGTAGGGTAGGTAATCCTGTTCAGAAACACTTTTTTTATACTGGGTGAAATGGTCCTTCCATCCTGATAGTAGTCAATACATTATGTGTTTAGAAAAAGGAATGAAAAAAATCAGACCTCTGTAGCAGCTGCAGGACAGTAAAAACTCTGACCAATCACTGCCATTCGGTGCGAATGTAAAGAACCAATCAGATGCCTTCATGTCTCGTGCCCGCCCCGAGCCCCACTGCGCGCGCTGCCCTGCGTGCTCTCATCACATGTCACCGTTCCCGGAAATATTCAGCTCAAAAGCACCTGCATATGCAGTCAGCGAAGGCAAACAAGGCAAAAACTACTTCCTCGGACCCTGCCCGCACTCTTGAACGACCTCCTCTGCTTCGCCCTCAACCCCGGACCTGTCCTCGAACCGACGATGCGGTACTTTTCTCCGGACTCGGAGTGTACGTTAGTCTTCATTAGAGTCAACAATGTTTTCATCATGGAAACTCTTACATGCAAAACACCGTATATGTTATGAATCTTACACGAAATTCATCTTCATCACAGTGTAACTGATGGTAATGGAAAAACGTGTATCAATGCAACCTGTTTTTAGTTTTGCCTTATAAATATAGCTCGTTACCGAATGAAACTTTACCATTATCGATATGCTAGCTTGATAGTGAGTACTAAAAGAAATCTTATTTGTTTATATTCATAGTGATAAAGTTAGGTATTTTATTACATGTGATTCTGACATGATGTCACTGTATGTACTGCGCTCCTTCCTCTCCACTCGTCTCAGGTAATAAATGCGTCTTGTTCCAGCCTGAGCGTTTGGCGTCGCGCGTTCATGTGTTTTGGGGGCGTGGCTTTGGAAGGAGCTCAGAAGGGAGGGGGTGGAGTGAATGGAAATAATGAGCTGTGTTTATTACAGATTAAAAGGTCTACAGTCACTCGATTTTTAAATTTTCTTTTTCAGAGTACTTACATTTTAATTATGTATTGGTATATAAAGACAGTTTAAACAAATTTGGAATGTTTTTTTTTTAGAAAAATGATTACCTACCCTACCTTTAAATTTAAAGTTCAGAATTTTAGACTTTTTAAGACCCCGCGGAAACCCTGTCTTAGGAGGATAAAAATTAACTTTGGGCCAAATAGTGTGAATCAGCTAACAGCCAGCACATTTACTGTACACAGAACATTTAATAACCAAATAATAAAAGAACAAGTTAATGTATCGATGTCTTGCCCCAACACAGCACTATCTGAAATGGGGAAAAGCAATATTTAGTCCAGGTTGTGCATGACAGGTCCAAAAAATAAATAAAATAAAGTGTCCAAAAGTCAAAAAGTGGTGTAGAGTAAAATGAATGTATATGCAAGGCTTTGTTTTCTGCTACCCCCCGTGTAGTGTGTGTATAAAGTAACAGCTTAGCTGTAATTGCAAAGTATCCCACGATGCAAACAGGTCCGGGTTGAACGTCAGTAGAACGTGTAGTTGACCCTTCACCAAATCACAGTCCGGCTCGCCATAACTCACATAAGCTCACAGTTGATCATGTCACAGGATGGAATCAGGCAAAAAAAAAAAAAAAAAAATTCTGCACAAAACACAATTCACAGTTAACATCTCTCAAGATTCACATATGCTTGTCATACAATAAACTCATGAGAACAATAAATCACAAAAGCATCACTCACATGTTCCTACACGTGTTAGCTTAGCTAATTAACATCAGTACATGTGAGCATACTAAATATGCACAAATAAATCTCTGTTCAACACACAGATTAATCATCTGCATTTCAAAAATACTCACTTTCACGTATATTTTTTTTCCCGAACATCATAGAATTAATTAATCAAGAATTAAATATATCAGTTTCCCCTGATCTCCATTTGTATAACGTGTATTGAAATACAAAAATACTTTCAATAAATATCATCTTTTAACTCTGACTGTTTGTTTTTTTCATTCACTATAACATAAATACAATTTTCTGATCATTAATCAGTTAAAGCACATCAACTAAACATTTCTTTGAACACATAAACTCACCAGAGTTCGCAGAAGTAATGTTTCTCAATCAACATCAATTGGAATTCCTTTTGAAACCCATGAACATACTTCAGCAATTTTATATGAAAAGTTCAAACATGTTTTGTCAGATAATCGTGCATAACTAACACTTCAAAAGCAGCGCTTGATCACCTCGTGTCTCAGCTAAGAACAGTATTCTTCTCTCAATATCTACGTCTCAGTCAACCAGTTTATATAGCGGCCCCTACAGGGAAACTACGGTACTGCATATATCTAACAAAAGTGTAGAACAGTGTAAAACTCTAGTCTAGGGGGTTACATGATGACAAACAGAAACTCATAACTGTGAGAATTACTGCTGTGACTCCAGATGATGGAGGAGTTTATTTATGTGGAGTTTGGATCAATGGACACTCGTACAGTTACTCCATTATTAATACTGTTCATCTGCACATCATGGGCGAGTAGAACAAACTATCAGCGTCATCTAGTAAGTTTCAGTATTTGCTAAATGTCACATTCAAACTGATGAAGACACTGATTCAGTCAGATATTTGTGATTGACAGCTAAAGTGGGCGTGTCTGGAGCGACTGGTCTCTCAGGAGCGGAGAGACCAGTCGCTCCACCATATACCATAAAGCGGAGATTGATCAGTTATTGAAGAAGGCATTACAAAGGGGTTGGATTTCTGAAAAAGAAAATGATTTTTTGACTGTAAAACATCCTGTATGTCCCGTGTTTTATGGACTTCCCAAAATACATAAATCCCTTATTGATCCACCACGTCTAACTGAACCTTTGTCACATTATCTCGACTTCTTCTTGAAAAAATATGTATGTGAATCTTATTTAGGCGACACATCTGACATATTGAGACTTTTGGATTCGTTTAAATGTGACCATGATTTCATGCTGGTAACTTGTGACGTGCAAAGTTTATATACATGCATTCCTCATAAAGCAGGGACTGAGGCGTAACTACACTTCTTTGCAAGACGGGCCACTGATATAGCTCCTCCCAATGAATTCTTACTGACATTGTCGGAAGTTGTGTTAACAATGAACTATTTCCAATATGCGGGCTATTATTACCTACAGAAGTGTGGGGTCAGTATGGGTAGTTGCTTTGCACCGTCGTACGCATGCCTAGTAATGGGTTTATGGGAAGCTACATTTATTGATAACCCTGTGAACAACCTATTCCTTTCTAAAATCCCTCTTTGGAAGAGATACATTGATGATGTTTTCTTCATTTGGATGGGGACTTTGTTTGAACTGGATAAATTCATGGCCTATATTAACTCTACCACATCCTTCTTGAGATTCACAGTAGAACACTCTACAGACAATGTTAACTTCTTGGACTTGACTATTTACAAAAATTCCCAAGGAGGTCTAGAAACATCGATCTATCGCAAACCTCTTAGCAGAAATACCCTCCTAAGAGCAGATAGCCATCACCCCAAACAACTTATTAAAAATATTCCCATTGGCCAATTTTTACGGCTTAGAAGAAACTGTAGTAGCGATGCCGAGTTTGAGCGCAGGGCAGTAGAAATGACAGAGTGCTTTCGTAGTAGGGGCTATGCTGAAAGCGACATCTCCGCAGCCTATGAACGAGCCAGATCGATGCAACGATCACACCTCCTGGTTAAAACCAAACGTGCCTCAAAGCAAAGACTTTGCTTCTCCACAGATTTCTCTCATATTGGCGGAGAAATAAAGCATGTCAGTAAGAAACACAGGCACATCTTGCAGAGCGATCCAGCTCTTAAAGATATATGCGCAGAACCGCCGCGTATTAATTTTAAGCGTCCTCGCTCATTTAGAGACAGGTTGGTTCACACGACCATGAGCCCTCCACCAAAACCTACGTGGTTGCCGGCTCCTCCCTTGGGTTTTTACAGATGTGGGCATTGTACCCATTGCTCTAACTCAAATGACACAAAGCAATTTTTCCATCCCCAGTCAGGTAAAAAATACAAGGTTAATTATTTTATTAATTGTAACACCACCCACGTGATTTACATGTTGAAATGTCCATGTGGTTTGGTGTATGTAGGTCAGACTAAACGCCCCCTTAAACTACTCATTGCAGAACACAAAGCAGCAATTCGGAACCGTAATATGGACTATGCAATTGCGAGGCATTATGTACAAGCTAATCATGGCTCCAATGCGTCCTTGAAATTGTGGGGTATTGAAAAATGTTTACCCTCCCAACGAGGAGGCGATATAGTGAAGTCCCTAGTACAAAGAGAGGCTTTCTGGATTTTCACTCTTAACACAGTGAAACCTAATGGTCTTAATGAGGAACTGGGCCTCTCTTGCTTTTTATAGTTCACATTTTGAGGCACTTGTATACATGTTGCTAGCGGGACTGTATACTTTTTTTATGTATACGTGTATTTCTCCTTTTTTTTTTTTTTTGAAGGTGTTTAAGTTATATGTATACAATTTTTCTTTCTTTTTGGTCTTCACCTGAGTGCTTGTATAGGATTGGTTAATTGATGTACCACACCCACCTAGGCCAGTGGCCAATGCCTTGAATTTTTATTTTTTAAAATCTGTACATCGTTGCCATTGACTGTTTGACTCTGAAGAAGACGCATGGGCGTCGAAACGTTAGTCATTTTGCACCAATAAAAATCATTTAAACGTTGTGTGCTCCGGTCCTGCTCCTTGGTCCTAGCTAGACCTTGGGTCTCCTCTTTTGATTTTTGTGTCCTGTTCCGTGAGCACCAACCAGGCTGTTGAAGCGCAAGTGACCCCTTTTTACTGGTCTCTCAGGAGGTCGTATGATGATCAAGTGTGAACATCCTCAACACAAAACCAAGCCAAAATACATCTGTAAAGAATCATTTCATGGAACTTATTGCTTTTATAAATATCTGCTCACTACAGAAGTCTCATCTGTTCAAATAAACTGATTTATGATTTGTTGATGTATGTAATGTTTCATTGAAGGTCACTTATCCAGCATCATAAGACATTTTCTGAAGTGTAATTTGATGTTGATGATGAAAGAAGATCATCAGGACAGACTGTGAATGTGTTTGAGTATCGTGATGAATCTCTGAAGAATCTCTGTCCGTGGTGCTGAACACCTGAACGACTCTCTTCCACCAGCAGGAGATCACACTCACATTTTACTCTTGAAAATATGCTCAGCTGTTTCTCTCTGACAGTGTTTTATGATTTATGGAGTGATAAAAAAGAGAAATCCAAAACACCTTATGTAAAATAATAATAATAAAAAAATTTAATAAAACGTTAATGTTTCAACAAAATTAAACTAGAGTTCTAATGTTCAGATTTCTGTTTTAGAAATGCTCCTATAAAATACTCCATTTGCATATTTAAACATACCATTTCAGAAAACTTGTAATACAAAATAATCGTATTGTACTGTTATTAATTATGTCCTTTGCTCTCTGTTTGTCCTTGAACTTTGTTATACTTCCTGTTTCCTGTTCTGTCGGCCATCTTTGTAGTCCTCTTGTAGTTTCTCATGTTGGTTTCAGGTGTGTCGTTAGCTCGATTTCTTGTTAAGCTTGTTAGCCCCTGTGTATATACATGTTTGGAGTTGGAGGGCTATACAAGTCTTCCCACTGTCTACCTCTCAGTCTCCAGGCTCTCTTCCACTACACAAGCCTGGCCCTCAATTCCTTCCCAAATTCACCTCCCTCCTGGACTTTTGTTTTTTGTGGAGCGTCTAGAATCCTGTCCTATAGAGGGGCTCTTTCATGTGTTCTCTGTGTTTGTCCCTGGACTTGTACTTCTTGTTTTCTATTCTGTCAGTCATATCTCACTGTGATATGAATTATGTTGATCAATCAGAAACCTGCACTTATAGTTGCAATGTGAACCGCTGCTGTTTGTGAATGTTTCCATCAGATGTCACTGTCAACTGAAGCACATGTGAAGCATTAGTTTCACTTCCCACTGTATTAATCTCTCTCTCTCTCTCTCTCTATCTCTCTCTCTCTCTCTCTCTCTCTCTCCCCCCTCTCTCTCTCTCTCTGTCTCCCCCCCCCCCCCCCTCTCTCTCCTCTCTCTCTCTCTCTCTCTCTCTCTCTCTCTCTCTCTCTCTCTCTCTCTCTCTCTGTCTCTCCCCCCCCCCCCCCTCTCTCTCCTCTCTCTCTCTCTCTCTCTCTCTCTCTCTCTCTCTCTCTCTCTCTCTCTCTCTCTCAGGGGAAGTGGGTGTCTCTGTCACATTCAGCTCTTCATGTTAAACATGTAACCAGGAAAGAAACACTCAAAACTCTTTTGAACACACATGGAGAGCTTCAGAAGAACTGAATCTACTAACAACAGAGAAGATCATTTAATAAGAGAGAAGAATGAAGATCATCTGGACTTTCACTCTGCTGATGATTCCTGGTAAGAATCTGAACTCAGAGTAAATCATGAAAAACAGCACAGATTTGATGAGGAGAGTCTTTAACTTCAGTTCATGATGTTCTATTGACTGTTGAAGAAAGTTAATTTCTGTGTATATTAAAGTGTTTTAATGCTGGTTTGTTGTAGGTGTCGTGAGCTCCACGAGTGTGACAGGATATTCTGGAGGAGTCGTCAACATCACATGCAGATATAAAAAAGAATATACAGCAAATGCAAAGTATTTTTGTAAAGGAAAGAAGCCAGTTAACCCAAAGTATGAGTGGTGCTCTGATCTCATCAGGACTAATGAGAAAGATAAATGGGTTAAGAATGATAGATTCTATCTGTATGACGACAGAAGTTCATCAGTCTTCACTGTGACCATCAGAGATCTGAGAGAACGGGATTCTGGGACGTACCAGTGTGCAGTTGATATAACTAGCAAAAAGGATTCCTACACTGAAGTGAAGCTGGAGATTTTAACAGGTGAGTAACTGAGACCCTCAAACTCATGATGATCTCCACAACATCACACATAATGACAGTAATAATAATGAACACCTCTAGATGCTAATAGACCAGATAAAACTCTTCAAAATAAAGGTTCCCCCAGGATTCCATGGATGTTGAAGGTTCTTTATGAAACCATAAATTAAATTAAGAACCTTTTATTTTTGAGAGTGCGGAGAAAACATGAGATCTTTATCATTATAAAGTCAATTGAATGTCAATTTAAATTATCCATGGACTCTTAGTTTGTATTATATTCAATTTGTTCCTTATTTCATTTCCTGTGCTTATGTTCTGTTTTCCTTGGTTTCCATGGTTTTTGATTATTCCCACATCAGTTTCAGTTTTAGGTCATTATGTGTGTGTGATATATAGTTTGTTCCTTATAGCTTGTTTGATGAATCATTGTGTTAATAAAAACTGCTTGCACATTCATCCTCACCTCAACTTTATTCTCTACTGGACCTAACTGTGAGATTTATTAATCATTGTTTTGCTGATAACAGAAAGCATGTTTTCAGTGTTGTTCAAGAAGTAAATAATGTCAGGACAACAGTTTATTCTGACTGTACTGCAAATCTGCAAATCAAATGCTTATTATAATATTTAAATGAACACAATCATAATGTTATTATTGCCAGCAGTTTATTCACACACTGTACAAAATAATGCTGTTACAAAATTTACAATTGACAATGTTGGTTGTCAGCAAGCCTGTAAATCATCAACTTCAATAATACTGTAGAAACAGCAAATCAAGAGCAGCTGTGAAACAGATCTTTACTGTAATCTACTTTACAGTGTTACTGTAATAATATCATGCACTGAATTACAAACTGTTAACTCGTTTCATTTGAGGAAACCAATTGTCAACTGCCATTTAATATTTATACTGTGTTAGTAATGTACATTACTGAATATATTAGTATATTAGACATATTTCAGTCCACATATTTAAGTTTTAATTTAACATATTTAATTTAAGTTTTTTCTTAAAACGTCAATTTAACTCAAACCTCCTGCAGATTACTGTTAGTTAACAACACATGCATGTGCTAAAGTCCTTAGCAAAGAGATCATCACATCAGCAACACTTTAAAGCAGTTTCATGACGCTCAGAAGTCGGCACTGTGTGGTTTTGTGTGTGAAACATGTCTGATGGTTGAATAATGTGTGAAAGACATCAGCGTCTGTGAGAAAGGGGAAGTGAAGGATCTGTGAGTGGAGAAAGAAAGAAAACACTGTTTGTGACACTGAGTTTTCTGTGTTTTAGAGACAAACCGTCACAGAACAACATCATCATCATCATCATCATCATCATGGTTTAATTCTCCAGCGATCACATCTGCGTCTCCTGTAACAGGTACAAACACACTCTGAAACACACTCATCTGTGTCTGTGGTTGAGATGGTGACTCTCTGGTGTTTTCAGGCTCTCCTCTGATGGTCAGTGTGTGTGTGTGTGTGTGTGTGTGTGCTTCTGATCATCACTGGACTCGTGTTAGTGACAGTGACTCTCGTCAGGAGGCGTCGCTCTCACAGTAAAACTCATTCTTCCATCTTTACTCTCTTTAAAAGGACGTTTTAAACTGATACATTCACATTTGTATAGACCTTTTTATTTCCCCTTTTGTTCATCCAATAACTCCAGCTTGTTTGTTCAATTGTTCTTGTCTTTGACAGATCCGTCGTCCAAAATATCTCAAGTCACACCAGGAAACAATGAAGAGGTTTGTAGAATTACTGTGATTGGAAAAGAAATGTTTGTTTTGATCATTAATGAGAATGAATTACATTACCTGATGATTTAAAGACTGAGGATCTCCAGAGCTGTGTTAAATATTCTAATTATTATTAAATACATAAATGTTTTGTGTCCCTTCAGGTTTCTCACGCTGGTTGTGATCACAAAGAGATTAAAGACGCCCAGAGAGAATTACCCACAAGCCCCTCTGATTCCTCTGCTACAGTTGAGAAAGGCACTGGTGACTCTCAGCGCTGCATCACATCTGCTGAGGATCTGAATTACGCAGTGGTGAATTTCCACAAGAAATCTGACTGTCCTGACAGTGTCAGTTTCAGGAATAATCAGGATTACAGTGAATACGCTGCTGTCAATCATCTCACGACAGCAGATAAACTGATGCATTTACAGTAAATATACAGACTGATTCACAGTAAACAGGGTCTAAACTGAGCACCATATGAGACACGTACAGTATAAACATTGTATTTATCAAATGTAGATTTCCCAGTTTCCCAGTTTGTCTGATTAATGATCCCATTCACCTGTTCTGTTCATTATCTCATTATTTCTCCATGTTATTTAAGCCTGGTGTTCCCTGTGTTCATTGTTCGGTGTCGTCACAGTTATGTGTTTGTGTTTCCCCGTTATTCTCTTGTATTCGTTGGACTTTTGGATTAAAGACTATTTTGTTTGAATCTTCGTCATAGTCTTTCAAACAAGTTTCAAATATTCTTACTCCATGACCATTAAAAGCGTCATAGTCGCTTCATTATCATTCATAAACCCTCTCCTGTGGCCTCATGGGTAAAGTGTCCATCACATTCACACTTCAGGATCTCACTGGAAGTAGTAGGTCATCTGGAGACTTTTCACCTTCTGGTTTTTGGAATATTTAATCGAACACTGGAGGCGTTTTTGTGTGTTTGTGTGATGAACAGGCAGTTTTTTCCGTCCAGCTCAAAGCCACAGAAAACATGTGAAGGTTGAGGGTCTCAGTTCAGTTTAATTAAACACACTTACTCAGGAAACCCACAGAGAGACACATGAGACTGAACAGAGAGACAGAAGATGAACAGAAGACAATAAAGATTAACAACTGATCAGTCACTAATTCACCTTCAACATTTACTTAAAGTGATGCATTGAGGAAAAGACTGAAAAATGTTTATGATCTACAAATTAGTGTGATTTGACCATTTTACTTTTCAAATCAAACTAAATAAAAACAATGAGTTCACAAATCAATGACAGAGATTGACAGACATTTGTATTGTTTATGTTGGTAAATTTACACCAATACCACTTTAAACAAGCGACAACTTCGGGTTTTAATGTAGTTTTGCTGTATTTTATTTGGATGCACATTGTCATCATTACATTCTCTATGGCTAAGTATCACAGTGTCATCTTTATATGGCAGTAAGAGTAATATATAGTTTGCTTTTCTGAATTCAGCTTAACATATTTGTCAGCCTAGACAGAGATGTGATGAATGTGAAATGTTTATAATGTTGTGTTTGTGATATTATGTGTGTGATTATAATCATCAGACAGCAAACAGATGATAAACAGTGAAATTAAGAGTCCTTACATTCATGTTTAAATGTTTACAAGAACGTTTTGAAGAGCAAACATAACTTCCCGGTTACATATGTAACCCTCGTTCCCTGAGGGAGGGAACAGAGACGTAGTCGACGTGTTGACTGATTGGGATCACGCTTTGGGAGCCTATCATCTTCGAGTATTGTTAAAATGAGCCAATGTACATTGGCGTGCGTGAATTGCATCTCACGCTCCGCCCCGCAGCGCGGGTATAAATACGGAAGTGGATGTACGCACCAGTTGTTTTTCGCGGAGGAGCCGAGCGGACCCCGGTCAGCGGTGGTCCAGCAATAGTGACGATGGGTCTACGACTCTGTTCCCTCCTTCAGGGAATGAAGGTTACATACGTAACCGAGATGTTCCCTTTCAGTCGTTCGTCGACTGATTGGGATCCCTATTAAAATGCCATTAGTGCTGCCACCTTCCAGTGCCCAGACAAAAGGCTCCTGACCCTCCCGCATATTGAGGCGGAGATAGGACAGGGCTTAGGCCAGGAAAAGTCACTGCTGTTCCACAAGATCACTGGGAAAGTGTTAACCTTCGTTGGAAGGCATACGCTGCGGAAGCCACATCCTGCCCGTAGGGAGGTAACATGTGGAGAATAACAGTTAACCGGTTGCATCTCCCCCTGTTATCGGCTGGAGCCACCTCAGTGACATTCCGTATGTCGTACTACATATGTCCATACCCTTTCTCACTTCTATGTAGCACCGAGTGGACATGTCCTGGTGAGGAACATGTAGACCAAATCCACCTCCAAACCGGAAAAGAGACCTTCAGTCCATAGACGAGTTTACTCTTCTCCATTTGACCTGAAGACCCAACTGGCTCGAAGGGAGGGACTTGTACTATTGTTTTGAGACTTTGACCACTCAACGCAAGGGCACAGGATGGTTGATTGCTGCAGACCAATCTTGGGGACGGAGCACTGGGAATGAGTTTCTGTGTTTGTAACCTGAATGGAAGCTTAAAAAAGGGCCCGAATCAAGAGACACAGAACCAAGATGGTTGTAGCTCACCTTTACTTGAGTACAATGAAGTGCTGGCAACTTTCAGAAGCCGACTTTCATATCGGCTGGAGGAACGGCTCAATCGCATCCTCCGCCAGTAGGAATACAATGATCGTGCGCACGACAGACGCACATTCAGAAACACTGAAGTGTAACGAATAGCGCTAAGCATGGCCGGCACCTGACGAACTAAATCATCTAGCCGAGTCTGCTGGCACAGAGGAACCGGCTGGATCGGTCGGGAGAACCATCTAGTGCTTCAACGGACCGACGCAGGGGGACCAGGGGTACCACAGACATACTCAGAGTGAGGCAGCGAGGTAGAGAACAGGGACCCAGCTCGGAAGGCCCTAAGGCGGCCCTAAGCGGGGTCTGAGTGTGTAGTGCAACACTTATCTGTCTCTACATGACAGCAGAGAGTACATGAGAAGGCATGACCGGGTCCTCGAACTGCACTAACTGACTGGTGACACAAGAGGTAGCTGAGGGGTGCAAGCATTTACTGGGTCGCACACCGCCAGACTGGCCCTCTTGGGACTCAGGAACATAGGAACTGCTATTTCTTTGAAGTGTGGGTACCGCCAGCTTCGTGTTTTGGGAGCTAGCGGCGGAACAGACACACACACAAACAAAGACTCCACCGGGCCCTCCACCAGGGGGAGGGAGTGGATCAGTGACCAACTCCAAGAGCATCCTACTGCGGCCGGCTCTATGCTGAGGCCTGGCTGGAGGCTGCTGCAGAGTCCCAGCGGTAGCGGCGGCAGGGGGACACCCTCTGCGACGAGCAGGCGGAGGAACTGCCACCAGTGGCAGGGTGGTGGCAGCAGCGAGCCGCCGGGGCAGTATGTGCCGGATGGCCTCCGTCTGCGCTTGGGTGGCAGAGAACTGTTGGGCGAAGCCCTCTACCGTGTCGCAGATCAGCCCAACCTGGGAAATTGGGGAGACCAGGAACCAAACCTTGTCCGCATCCGCCATATCAACCAGGCTGAGCCAACGATAGCGCTCCTGGACCACTAATGTAGACATCGCCAGACCGATCGGGTGGAACGGCATCCTTTTTTTATTTTATTTTTTAAGATGCAAACGCACCCGTGTTGCTCTTTCAGGAAATGGGACCCATCACCAGTGCTGGAGCACACAGGGGAATGACCGCGGCAACACTGAACAATGAACTGAAACAGTGAAGCACTCACTTTTCCGCCCTCTAACCCCATACACAAAAGAAATATATTGAAATATATTTTAAAGTGTCAAAAATATATGTGGCATATATTCCAAATACATGTCCAAATACAATATATTTGCATTGTTGTTCACTTATATTTATCATTTTGAAATATATTCTGAAATATAACAAAAATATATGATGTTAAGTGTGAAATATATTTACATTTATAACATGTAATGTAAAATATAGGACAAAATATATGGTCATAAAATGTTTAGCTTGCTAAAAAAGGGTCTATAATAAATACTGTACTTAGGGACCGTTCGGTATTTATGGAAGGGGCCACCGGAGGAAAATAGGGGAGGGTCATGTCTTTTTATTCTTTGTTGAGGGGAGGGTCATTCAACTTTTTTTAGTCTAGGGGGAGGGTCACCCAACTTTTATATGAAAACAGCAACATTTCAAAGTGGCTTGTTTGGTGATATTTTTTTCCATTTAGCTCCATGTTGATCTCGCGTTATCAGCCCCCCTTCGATATCAGATGGGTCTGACCCAACAAAAATCCAGTTTGGCGCTGTTTGACAGTGCGCGCGCACTTCAGTTCGCGCTTAGAAAAAATGCATCATGTCAGAACAGAATGCCAATGAAATGTTTACCCGGCAAAGCTTTAAAGCACGAGCAAATAATGAACTTTTGTGATTGCGAATAAGTGCACAGTGTCCTGTGAGTGTAACTCTACCACTGCATTAACATTGCACAGTTTTACAGTATTGCGACTGAGGCGCCAGAACTGCTGCTGATAGAATGTGCGCTGTAGCGTGATACTACCATATTTTAGTTCCATTCTTATTTTGTTTCCACGATGTGTAAGATGTAGGGCTACCACATCTTTAAATTACTATTAGTATTATTTAAGTTAACATTATAAAATACGTAGACCTACACCACAAAAACTAGTTGAGGATAAATTCGTTAAAATTAGGCGATTCCAGTGTTATAGACGTAACATTTGCAGTCAAAACTTGAAATATAAATTCTCAGAAAATGCATTTAATACCAATATTTTGGAGTCAAGACATTAGAAAAATATCAGTCTACACATTACATTTTATATTTAATATGAGGGAAATACACATGTGACATGACGTGACACAAAAAAATCTTTAACTTTTAGGTGGCAAAATATGTTTTAGTAATTCTTCTATAAATTACACTGTGCAAACCAAAAGATATATACCCACCGGATGAATAAAGATCGGCCTCCACAGAACATAAAATATTATTTTTATTTTATTTTTCGTGTTCGCATTTATGTGAAAAAAACAAAACAATGTTACGGGCGTGACAGTTCTACATTACGGACATGACTGCTCTGAAAGCGACTTTAAAAATTTCACAGAGACCTCAAACAGAAAGCACAAAGCCTTTCTTTAAAGTGAATTTCGTTTTTTTATTATTTGATTTAATAAATAAGAAGTAAATATAGTAGAAAATAGATAATCACGGAGGCGTGGGCGAGTGAACTGGACTCTTGTCTCATAAATGAACCGAAACTCAGCGTAGGGTAGCCTATGCTACTTGCCTCACAGACCTGAGAACTATATAGAAAGCTTGAAATGTCTACTTTTAAACAGAACAATTCAAAACGAAGGAAAACAGACTGCTTTCTGCTTATGAAATGTGCATTTCTCTCTGGCGCGTTCTGAGAAGATCGCGACGCATCGTCAACTTCATCTTTGCAGTCGACACAGAAAACACTTGTTTATTAATAAACAATTAAAATGTTTCCTTGCTATATTTGACATATTAATAATCATTACTTTTGCTGGTTCTTTGTGACAGCTTTTAGATGCTTTATTGGCAGCGCCACCCACATGTTCACCATCAGCACCGAAAACATGATTTTTTTCAAATCTAAAATCAAAAATCGTGATACGAACCGAATCGTAGGTTTGGTCTATCGTTACAGCCCTAGTAAGATGAGAAAGCAAGAGTTTATGGTTAAAAAAAAAAACAATGGCTATCTGAACATCTTTGCCAAGCGCAAACCAGTACAGAAGTAGGCTAATCAATATCGGGGAGGGTCATGCCTTTTTTCACAAACATTTTGGAGGGTCATAGAAAAATGTATTGCTGGCGAAGGTCATGTCTTTTTTGACAACAGATCTCAAAACTCCTCCGGTGGCCCCTTAAATAAAAAACGAACAGTCCCTTACATTTAAATGACTGCAATGTAAAATGACAGATAGTTGCTTTCCTAGGACTATTAGGCCATATTAGGTGGCACGTACCTAACACTAAGTGCAATTATTAGATTTATTGTTGTTTTATTGACATCTTCCCTGAAGTCATTTAAATATTGAAAATATGCCCAATATTAATGATGCAAGTATAACAGTGACACTCCAACAGTGAAGTGCACTTAAACAATAGATAGAACTCAGTGTCTAACACTGCATACACACACTATTAAAGCCACACTAAGTAGAAATTGTGTTTTTGTCAAACAGCGACCCCTAGAGTCGCTGTGGAATACTTGCACTGTCGTAAATATATTATAACATTTTTACATGATTGCAGCTAAATCACAAGTAAATAGTCTATAGTCTAGGCCTACTGTATAATTTAATTTGTGTTGTTTTTATTGGAATGTAAACATTACAAAATGCCAGATAACATCAATTAAGTTGACGTTGCATTATTTAATAACATTGGCCGTTATGATGTCATTAGACATGATTATTGCAATTTATCATAATAGTTTGCAAATTGTGCTCGTTTACACTATACAACCTCTACGTTAGGCTTATTTATGATAATTGTGTGAGATATTGAAATCTGTTCTCATGATAATCACAGGAATCAATCAACAGCGTCGTCTGATATCCCTCAGGACTAAATACACCTCACAACACCTGAGTTCAGCTGGCAAACTAATTCGTGAGGCATAGCTGATTTATCAAAACGATTCCATTTACACCTGGTCACATAAATGTATTTTTGCGAAACGGATTTAAATTCGATCTTCAGTTCTCGCGCTATATGCAGATTTAATGGAGTTCACGTCACCGAAAGCAACAGATATGAGCTGCATTTTATAGATCATCAGCTAAAATTTCAAAATCAAAGACCGCAATAAGAGAGAGCAGTAACAGCCCTCGTAAGATCATTTCGTTTCTTTACTTTTAATGATGAAGATTGTGTGTTAAGCGTCTGCGACTTACTTTCACTTTGATTTGCGATAATCAAACAATATAAAACCAGATGCAGTTGCTCATCTGCGGTGATGCGTGTTCCAGCGCGTCGTCATATCTGGATATAACATATAGCCTATAACACGCTCTCACACGTTTTTTTTTTTTTTGTGTGTTTGTTTTTGCATTTTTGGGAGGAGTACAATTTACATATGTGGTTTCAACAACCATATGCATTTACACTTGTCCAGTTTCGTCTGGAATGCGTCTCAGATCTCCTCCTGAAGTGGTTTGAGGGATCGGATTCAAATCCGTCTCAAATGCGTTTTGGAGGGCATTTAAACCTGGACTTTTCACGATCGATCTGAGAAAATGCATGAAGTGGCCAGGTGTAAACAGCCCCCATGACAAAAACATACGCACGAAAGCCGAAAACAAACGCTGGTTGGCCTCTCACGTCCAAATTTTGAGGAAGTGGTGGGGGAAGTGACGTATGCCGTAAAGCAGGCGCGGAGCTGTGGGCGGGCCCAATCAGAAATAAAAAATAAAATAAAATACTACTCTGTATTGTTAAACATGGATACTAATTTATGTGGTGTATTTCATCTATAACATGTTATGTTAAAAACAGTAAAATTATAAGTAAGCCTGATAACTATTTAAAATGTAAGTGTGTTGGTGACATGTTTTCATTGGTCAATGCAACATCGTAGCACGCTCATTTGTAATCTGGCGCGAACCATCTATGACGCGAACAACCAACGGTTATAACATTCGCTAGAAGTGTACGGTATCTTGATTTTTTAGTATGGCAAAACAAGTTACTCTCACTCATTTAAAAAAAAAAAAACCTCGTATTGAGATTAATAATTATTTGGAGGACCAATCTGTGGATAATGATAATGATGTATCTTAGCTCTTAAGAGCGCTCTCTACGTGCAAGGTTACGAACGCTCGCAGCAATTCCACGAGCGTTTCCCAAAAATGCACTTAACATGAACGCGCGAGAACGCGCTCTACGTGCTACTTAAGAGTCGCTGTCCATTCGCGAAGTGCTGAAATATAACCTTATATGGAATCGTATTCTGAACGTTTAACCTAATAATTGTCATCTGTTGTGGATTAGCAATCAAGACAAGTCTATATAAAGCACCTACAGGTGGTGGCACTGACAAAATGGCTGAAAAACAAAACAAAACAAAAAACAAGAAAAGATACCTTTCAAAAATATGAAATTAATGTCCTTTTAGAGGAGATAGAGCGAAACAAAGATGTCATTTTTAACAGATTTAAAGGATTTATTTTATTTATTTTTTGTTCATTTAATTTTGATTAAAATTATTAGATTAAATTATTTCTATTTTTTTTGTTTTGTTTTCTGACCTTTTTAATTATTTAATTTATACATTAATTTAACCAACAACAAAAAAAGAGTGATAAAGTGTACAATAAAGTACAATCAAAAGCTTAAATTATAATCACATTGCATTTGAATAAAGTTAAAGGTGTAATCTGCCGGTTGTCCTACAGGTGTCCTCATAAATCTGTCTTCTTACGATGCACTTGGGGATGTACGATTACTCCAGGGCTGAGTTTCCCGATAACGTTGTCTCTTAGCGCGCTACGAAGACTCTTAAGGTATAACTTAACTGAAGGTATACCATTGCTAGGCGTGTTCCCCGAACTATACCTTAGGAAGCTGCTTAAGATATACCTTCTTACGTGCGACGTTACCCGGTGCTGTCCGTGGCGATGGTGCTGAATCTGCTGATATCGATGGCTCGAGAATCAGTTATTCTCTCTTGCAGGGGCTGTTTATGTGAGAAAGCGGTGTTCTTTATAAAATAAGCACTTCAGAAATAGTTGAAATTCCATTTATTAGGACTCATAGGATATTATAAAAAGTCATCCAAACTATAATAGCCTATAATAGCATTGCCTACATATTTTAAAATTGTATCATATATTGCTGCCATAATAACCTTATAACCTAATTGCTGCCATATATAAATAACCTAATTTAAATTTGTATGTGCTTTCTTCTCTTTCCCATGTTTGTTCGCTGAGGTGAAGCTGCGATGAAATATTGTTCTTGTAAATACTTTCAAGCATTTCAGTAATAAAAGTGTACGTCACGTACGGTGCTCGGCAGTGATCAAAAAGGATTTAAACAGTGAATTTTGAATTTTTACGCGGGTTGGGTGAGAAAAAACACTGATATTATGGATTTGGACGGCACTAAAATCACCGACTTACCCCTGTAAATGTTTAAAATACCGGACGAGCCCATGAGAAACAATATTAGCGTCCGAATAGAACTTAACTGACAGTAGCCTATTTCACTGCGCTCTTTTATTAAATTAATAATATAATATATAATAATAATATAATTAAAATTCTAACAACAATCAGTGTGATTGACAATTTTATTCTTTGCATGAAAACACTTGAATTAGCCTAAATGAACTGTCTGTGTGTATTAAAACTTCTGAATTATTTTCATATAGACCTGCAACAGTGATGAGGTAAAGCTAAGAGTGGTCCAGACCAACCTTACGAAAGTGTGACTTACAGAAGATATAGCCTACTTGGCGCACGAACGTGTCGGGAATCGTGCCATAACGTTAAGAGAGAGGTTAAGGAATAGGTTAAGAACTACTTAGCGATAAGAACGTTTTGGGGAACCGGGCCCAGAATATTAAGATCAGTCGTGTATACGATCGTTTTTACGATCAACTTCTTAGGCTTACGATGCTTTTGGGAAACGCAGCCCAGTTGTATATACGGACTTCACCCTGTGCTGCAATATACATTTAGTTTTATATTTATTTACAGAAATCAGAAAATTGCTGATGTTATCGGATTTTCAGGTGAAAGTTGTCCTAGACGCGGCGCGGCGCTGAGCTGCGCGTCCGGTGTGCGACCCCCTTTAAGAGTCTTCGTAGCGTGCTAAGAGACAACCGTTATCGGGAAACCCAGCCTTGATTTCGGAACACCCATAGATTCAGGCCCACCTCGACTTAATCCAGGCCCACCCATCTGTTACGTTCTGCATCCGCCACTGCCGTAAAGCAGTCGAATTTTGTAGTTCTTTTTGTGCTCTGGTTACTACCCGAACCCCGAAGTTACATAGTGCCAGTAAAAGCGATACAGACCCTGTCAGGCTATGGCAGACGTGTCATTCAACCTATTGTAAGTCGATGTACCATCACAAGGATCTTGGAAATATATTATGAAGGTTGAAAAGTTACATAGTGTCGCTTTAAATAACTGTAATCAATTCTGTAAAAATAGGGGAAAAAACTCTGCATTCTGTGTGTTCTTTCCTACATAAAATTGTCATTTTAGACCAATAAAGTTAGTAAAGGGCCGTGGCCTACTGATAGGGCTTCGGGCTTCAGGCTTGTAACTGAAGGGTTACCGGTTCGATCCCCGACCAGTAGGAAAAATGTGGCCGGGGGAAGTGGTAGAGCACTATCCACAGATTAAGTGGTCTATCTAAAAAAATAAATGAAAATGTGTTGTTTGTGAAAATGTTAACTTTTTAAATTTCAAATGAAACAATTTGCAAAAGTGAAAACATATATGAACATATATGTAAACATATATGAAAATATATTTACATATATTGAACTAAAATATATTTATTGGGCCAATATCAGATATTTGCATATATTCCAAAACTATATTTAGAAAATATATTTCAAATATATTTATTTTGTGTATGGGACCAGCCGTCAACAAACACAAAAATGTGATGCTGTTAAAACAGCAGTTGAGAGCTCAAAGCTCGCAATCACCGCTGCACTCGCTCCTAGAAGAACATGATCGCTCGTTGACATGATCGCTCGTTGTAAACAACAGCACTCTTCAGAGAAATCAACGCTGATCGGTTCCGAAGAGAAAGACAAGTGGTGTGTGCATCCGTTTCTGTGTTTATACCCGAGCTGCGGGGCGGAGCGCGAGATGCAATGTACATTGGCTCATTTAAACAATACTCGAAGATGACAGGCTCCCTAAACGTAATCCCAATCAGTTGACACGTCGACTTTTTGTTAGTAAAAATCTGAAGTGTGTATTTCAGAAACATGATCTTTAGCCCAGTATTTTTTCTTTACTTAGATAAAGAGACTTGTTTGTAAATGTCTTTGTGTTTGCAGGGTTGTTTAAAACTGTGGTCAGTTAAAGATCAACAGCATGAGATGTTCTTCAGCTTGTGGTTCTTTTGCTCTATTTATCTTCTGTGGGTCAAACCCAGAAACCCTTCAGCCTCCTGTATGTATGATAAGAACAGGATGTTTATCTCAGTATCGATGGGCACAGACTTTCCACTCCATAAAACATAATGTGCATTTGTTTAATATATGAAAAATAAAAATATTTATAATATATCACAGCTCTCCCTTCAAAATGATTTAATCAGGTCATCTGTAATATTTGCTAGAGGGAAGTGAAATCTCAAAACTATTTTTGCTAATAAGTTCAACCAAATGCAGTCATAAATTGAGCGCAGTGTTAGTTCAGGAAGGCAGCGTGTCGTGTGTGTATGGGCAGTAGCAAGTCTCTGTACTTGCTCTACAGCAGAAGCAGTGTAGCAGATCTATTCCACTAAGGCCAAACATATTAACACTGTCATATCCAATACCATGCCAATCACTCCAAGAGTTATCATGGCAGAAGTACAGTTCTTTTTGAGAGTAAACAGAGGTTTAGATGTTGATGTTTTATTGAAAATGTTTGGTCACCATTAGATATTTGCGAGATTGACTGGTGTGCAGTCAAAAGTTTGCATTTTCAGACACCCAAAACGCTGCTGTCGTGTAAATGAACGGCCAAAAAGCACAAAAATTTTCACATTTTTAGTTGAAAATGGTGTCGTGTAAACAGCCGCTAAGACTACGGCTGGAAGTCAGTTGTACTGTAGTTCTTGTTGCTTCTCTTTCCTTCAGTGATTCTGCTTGTTATTATCAGGTGTTCATCACTAATGCTCAATCATCACTCAATTAATCAATGAGCGATGTTAATTTAACACCGGGGAATTTACTGTGCTCCTAAAAACTGTTAAAGTTTCTAACAGTATTTTCCTATTTTCCATATGATCCATGTAAAGCTGCTTTGAAACAATCTGAACTGCATAACTTGCTTCATAAATAAAGCTGACTTCACTAGACTGCTGATAAAGATGTCAAAAAACAAAGTATACAATGCATTTTTTCCCCCAGAGTCTCAGGAAGATGAAGCTGTTTCATAAAGACATGAAATCAATCAAGATGTTTCTGTAGAGAGTGAATCAGCCTTTGTAACTCAGCATATCCTGATGTATGAATTATGTCAGTTGTGTATGGTATATTTTGCACTAAATCTTGCATTTTTAGCATTTTCATTATGCTTTGTTGTTTTAACCTTTTATTTTAATTCATTTTATTCTTGAAAGTGTCTTGTAAATTTACTGAGGCCACCTATAGACACATTACATGTAGATTATACTGTCGCCCTCTAGAGGAAGATTTGAATAATGCAGATTAATTATGTTCAGTGTCATTTGTCCTTCTATAGAGAAGATGAAGCCTGTATGAGCTCTCAGTATCAGACACTGTAACCTCCACTAGGTGGCGCTCTTTCAGTGTGATTAATGTAATATTCAGTCAGTGCTGATGGTGGGAGGAGCCAGTAAAGCTGATCATTACTGATAAAGAGCTGAAGAAAGAGGAAGGATCTAAAGCAGACATATGTAGAGACAGAGAGATTCACACAGAGAACATTCAGCATAAAGAAGACTGAACTCAACTCACAATGAAGATCCTCCTCATCTTCTTCACTTTCTCCCTGATCTCAGGTCAGAGCTTTTCTCTTTCATCACTGCAGTAATGATGCTGTTTTCTGTTCATGAGGTTTCTGATCACAGTATCAATCTGATTGACAGGTGCAGTGAGATGCGTCAGTGTCACTGGATATTCTGGAGGAAGTCTTCTTGTTGATTCACAGAAGACTTGGTTCAGTAACTCTACTAAATATATGCATACATTATCTGAGTGGAAAACTATATTGTATGATAAGAAACATGCATGGATTAAGGAAGGACGATTCACACTGTTTCAAAACAACGTGCAAAATCTCATGATCTACATCAGAGAACTGAACCAACACGATGCCGGAAGATACCAGATTAGAGTTGAAGGCCAGTGGTCCATCAATATGACTTTGAATGTGGAAGAAGGTCGGCCATTTTAAGATAGAAGTTTTTGTGTAGTAAAACTACTGATAATTTCAAAGCTTTTATATTCATAAAATATATTTATTTCTTATTTCATTTTTTATAACAGATTCCTGTTGTAACGTGTCAAAGAGAGTGATGGTGAATGTTGGAGAAACTGCAACCTTCAGCTGTGAATATTCACAGAATCATATTAATGATCCTAAGATCATATTCAAAGAAGGAAAAGACTCTATTGAGACGATGATTAACAGCACATGGAAGAAGAACAGGAGATTCAGTTTCTCTAATGACAGACATTATAAACTCATGACTGTGAGAATTACTGCTGTGACTCCAGATGATGGAGGAGTTTATTTATGTGGAGTTTGGATCAACAGACACTCGTTCAGTTACTCCATTATTAATACTGTTCATCTACGTATTAGTAAGTGCAACAAACTCTCAATCAAATCTGGCAAAAAATTACAATTTGTCTTTGTGGTTTAATGATATTTGTGACTGACAGCTAAAGTGGGCGTGTCTAGAGCGACTGGCCACTCAGAAGGTCGTATGATGATCAAGTGTGAACATCCTCAACACAAAACCAAGTCAAAATACATCTGTAAAGAATCAGATGGATGTTCAGAGAGGAAGAATCATTGTAAATATATTTCTTCTGCTTTAAATGTATTTTTTCCTGCTTTACAGATGCAAAGTTTGTGACTAAATCTGCTCATCTTGGTGAAGAAGTCAACATCACCTGTCAGATCCCAGAGGAACATGACGTTAAGTTCTGCAAAGAGATTGATGATCACATCTGCCAGACATTGAGCACATCTGCAGTGACAGAAATGAGTCCTTCATCTGAGAGAAATGAAGAGAGAGTTTTTACAGTGAGCATCAGTAATGTGAGCGTGAGAGATGCTGGAGTTTACTGGTGTGGAGCAGAGACCAGAGACACACATTTGACTTTCATCTCCCTGACCAACAAAATTCAGCTCAACCTCTTCAGTGAGTGAATTCAGATGATTTCATTGTAGTAAATACAGTATATTCAGAATCATGTGTGTTAAATGTCTGTGTTTGTTTGCAGTGGCTCCAGTAGTGAGACGTGAAGGAGAATCTGCTGAGATCTTCTGCCCTTATGATTCAATCTATAAATCAAAGTCAAAGTCTCTCTGTAAGGGGAAGTGCTCCACTAGAGATAGAAATACTGTGAGAGAAGAGAAAGAGACCAATACTGACAGATTGACTCTGAATGATGACGTCACTGCAAGTGTCTTCACTGGGACCATCACTGGACTGACAGCAGAGGATGCTGGGAAATACTGGTGTGCAGTGACATTAGAGAGAGACGTGAATTATCTTTACACTCATCTGATCGTCATCATGAACGAGGGTGAGGAAGGTTTATACATCTGAATATGTGAAACTATGGCTGTGAATTGATGTTCTTATATTTCTAATATTTCCAGAGCTGGACTTGACTAAGTATGAAGGAGACGACGTGTCAATCCAGTGCAAACATCATGATGAACATCAGAAATGCTTCTGCAAAGCACATGAACCCTCCATGTGTGTGAAGGATGGAGTTTCATTGGAGACGATCAGAGATGATCGATTCTCTTTCAGTGATGAAGCTTCTACTGGAGTCTTTACTGTAAACATCACTGATCTGAGAGAAGAGGATTCTGGGATATACTGGTGTGGATCTCACATCACCACTAAAGTCACTATCACTGTCAAAAAGGGTAAGAACGTTTATTTTAATTGCATTGTCTGAGGGTCAGATTTAAATATTCAGTTATCAGCACTTGAACAATCACTCAGGGGCGGATCTACCAGAGTGACATTGAGAAGGTCATTCTATAGTGACTTAGATCATGGACCGTTGAGCAAAGGTGGGCTTTTGGAGCAATGATGTGTCTGGACCTTGGAACAGAGAACAAGAACATGGAAGACCAGGTGGCCATGACAGGACAAGCAGAGATGGAGACCACCAAAGTGGAGCCACTGGGTAGTAGATGACCACCACCTCAGTAGAGCAGGAGACCACCATGGTGGATTTGGTGGATTGGGAGGCCATGGCGCAGCAGAAACATGGATGTCCTCCTTGGCTGTGACAGGACAGACAGGGAGTTTGGAGGCGGCCTCTTTAGCCTTGACAGGGAGCACAGATTGTTCACAGTTGGCCTCCTTGGTCTTAACAGGTTAGGCAGAGGGTTCAGGAGCAGACGCTGCAACCTCGAGAGGATCTGTAGTAGACGTCGCCACCTCTGGGAGAGTGTGTAGTGGATACAAGTGGTGGTGACTACAAGAAGCACCGTAGACAGAGGAATGATCTCAGGAACCACCAGACTTAGACTTGGGACAACCGGTCTTAGTATCACCCCAGCTAACAGACTTTTGTTATAAGAACGTTCTCCAAATATTCAGTGTTGGTTCTGGGAACATAAAAAAAAATCCAAAGGGACGTTAAAGGGACGTGTTTTAAAAGGTTTAATGTCCTCAAACGTTCTTTCAACTTAATTTTGATTTAAAAGGAAAAGTTGATTTCTAACATTCCAAGAACATAAAAATGTCCAGTTTCCTTAATGTTACTAGAATGTTATTTAAAGGTTAGTGTGATGTTCCTGAAACATTCTTTCAAACATCTTTCGAAAGAGTAATAAGAACACAAACTACAACTTTATTCAGACACAGCCTTAGATGAACTGAAGATACAAGACATTAACTCTCTCAAGATCTGATGAAACAACTCCACAAACAGCATTACCAGCTTCACTTATTACTAACCAGACTGACTTTATTTCTGTCATACATCTACAGAAGATCTTATTGAGAATTAACAGAGGTTTAGATGTTGATGTCTTACTGAAAATGTTTTGTTTGAGGTCACCATCATGGAGATCAGTGTTTGCTTTAGTTGGACTCTTGACCATTGACTTTCATTAAGTTGGTGCTTTATCAGCAGTTGCAGGTGTTTATAAAATCAAGCACCTAGGTATGCAGACGCTTCTACTAACATTTGTGAAAGAACGGGTCACTTTCAGGAGCTCAGTGAATTCAAGCGTGGTACCGTGATAGGTTTTCACCTGTGCAATAAGTCCATTTGTGATATTTCCTCACTACTAAATATTCCACAGTCAACTGTTAGTGGTATCATAACAAAGTTAGCAAAGCAACTGGGAACAACAGCAACTCAGCCACAAAGTGGATGGCCACGTAAAATCACAGAGTGGGATCAGCGCATGCAGTGACAGTGCGCAGAAGTCATCAACTTTCAGCAGAGTCAATAGCTACAGACTTCCAAAGTTCGTGTGGCCTTCAGATTAGCTCACAAACAGTGCGTAGAGAGCTTCATGGAATGGGTTTTGAGTCTGAGTTTGCCGGTTGCCAGGAGAACGGTACTTGCCTGAGTGCATTGTGCCAAGTGTAAAGTTTGGTGGAGGGGGATTTATGGTGTGGGGTTGTTTTTTCAGGGGTTGGGCTTGGCCACTGAGTTCCAGTGAAAGGAGAACTTAATGTTTGAGCAAAACCAAGACATTTTGAACAATTTCATGCTCCCAACTTTGTGGGAACAGTTTGGGGATGTTCTTGTTCCAACATGACTGTGCACCAGTGCACAAATCAAGGTCCATAAAGACATGGATGAGCGAGTTTGGTGTGGAGGAACTTGACTGGCCTGACTGGGAGTCCTGACCTCAACCCAACCTTTGGGATGAATTAGAGCGGAGACTGCGAGCCGGGCCTTCTCGTTCAACATCAGTGTCTGACCTCACAAATGCACTTCTAGAAGAATGGTCAAACATTCCCATAAACACACTCCTAAACCTTGTGGAGCCTTCCCAGAAGAGTTGAAGCTGTTATAGCTGCAAAGGGTGGGCCAACTCCATATTAAACCCTACGGATCAGGAATGGGATGTCATTAAAATTCATGTGCATGTAAAGGCAGACATCCCAAAACTTTTAGCAATATAGTGTGTTTCATTTATATCAAATGTTTGTACTTAAAATTGTTGAATATGTATTATCCATAAGTGTTAAAACAGACATTTATGTTGGATAGAAAAGGGCTGAAATTAAATGTCATATATTTGAATATTTGTGTATTATTGTAATCCTGTACATCTCTGTGTGTGTTTGTGTTTTATTTTCAGGTTTCTCCATGATCATCATTATTTGTGTGTGTGTGAGTCTGCTGCTGATTGGTGGATTCACTCTGACTGTGTGTAAATTAAGATGCAAGAGACGAGGTTTGATCATTTATTATCTGTTGAAATAAATTTATAATTAAAGTTATTTGAGTTTCTCTGTTCTGCTTCAATCTGCAACAGTAAAATCTCAATGAGTTTCTGTCTCAGATGCTGCTGTTCGTCTCCAGTGTGACGTTGATCTAGTTTTTCTGTCTTACTGATTGATTTGTTTTGTTTTTTTTGCAATTAGGAAGAACCTCGACATCAGACAAGAAAAAGACAAATGCAATGGTGAGTTACATGTGTGTGTGTGTTTGTATAAATGTTGTGCCTATAATATGTTTTCTCTTTTTAAAATACATTTCATCCATGTTCAGTCATCATGTGCAGACACCAGACGTGATTCCCTCTCAGATCCTGGATCAGCTCAGATTAACAGTCATGATGAACTACCCACAATCCTCTCTGATGAGCTCCTGTACGCGTCTGTCAGTTTCCAGAAGCATGAAGAGTCTCTCAGTGAAGCTTCAGTCACTGTCAGTAAGAATGAGCTTTACTCTGATTACGCCACGGTCAGTCGCCGCATGAGACTCAACTAACTCACTTACTGTATAACAGATCACAGATCATCACTTGTTACACCAGTATTTGCTTATGCTTAAAGTTTGCTGATAAAATCCCTTGTTGTATTGATGTTGTATTGATCAAGGTTGTTCAGTACAGTGAGTTGAATAATGAGAGATTTCAAATTTCTACAGCTGATCATGTTGTTTCTTTTACGTGTTTAAGGGTATTTAGTTCAGTTGGAGCTTTTGTTTTGCAACCTGGCATTTATACAATATGAGAGCCTGCACAGCGACAGGAGACAGAAATTAACCCCTGCAGTCACATTTTGAGCTTGTTTTCTGTGCATGCATGTCTGTGTTTCTAAGGGCGTTTTTCCACTGGGTTCGTTTGCTGCGGTCCGAACCCGAGTGCGCTAGTTCCCGGCGCCTCCCGCAGCGTTGGTCTGGTTTCACACTCAATTAATTGTATCGAACCCAGGTGCGTTTGCAGTGATCTTACGTCATCGCAAACGCAATCAAACAATGATATCGACAGTGATACGCATGCGCGGGATACTATACTTCCTGAACAAGCGCGCACCCGAGTCCGTGTTGCTTGCACATTAACGCGAACCGCACCACGGTTCGGGAGCAACCGAGCTCAGACCACCTCCTCCAGCTAGTCTCGGGTTCGGTACTCTAGTGCGCACCCGGGTCCGATGACAGCGTTCACATTAACGATTTTTCATGCGAACCGTGCCCCGGTCCGCACTAAACTGCCAGTGTGAAAGCGCCCTAAGTTAGCTTTCTACTGTAGTTTTCTAAGTACTTCTGTCCCCTGCCTATTTGTGTCTATGGTAACTGATTTGATTAGAGTCCTCAGTTCAGGTGTGTTTAGTTAGTTTCTCCCTTTGTTTGTTCTGTGTATTTAAGCCCTGTGATTCTTTCAGTTGATTATTAGTTCCACTTTGTGTTTAGTTGGTTGTTCTGTTCCTGTTCTTGAGTGTTATGTGAATATTTGAGTTTGTTTCTGAATAAAAGACTGCTGCACTTAGATCCGGTTTCATCTCTGTGGCAACCAACGCTGAAACCTCCCTACCTTAAGCCCAAAGTATACTTTAGCCGCCCGCGTTCTGCGCACTGTCCGTGTGACGTAATTCTCTGCATTAGGAGGGTCCGTGCACACTGTCGCAAACATCCCAATTTTTGTGTCCGCACAGACGGTGTGCGTACAATGTGCATGTGTGTAATGAACTCATAGCTGGAGGCGATTATAATCCCTGTTGCAGAGGTTCTTTATTGTCAAAGTCAAACAATCCAAGACAACAGACAAAAGAAGTAATCACGTCTATCTTTTTAATAAAAGGCTCCCTCTGGTGGAGGGATGAACTGTTTATGGGCTGAGGTTTTACAATCTGTGCTTGAAAACAAAGTCCACTAGACAGTGCGCACGTGCCGAACGTGTATTTCCGCATTCACGGCCATAGGAGTATACTTTGAAAACTTTGCGTGTTCAAGAATGCTATATTTCAAAGCGATATGTAGGAGATTAGGAGGAGTAACGGTTCAGCACTGACGAGCAGAAGAGATAACAGTGCCATGCACCAACATACATTACACTCTTCAAACTACACATCCTCAGCATCATGATGATCAAAAGGGAAGGGGCTGTTCGATATGTCCCGCCCTGTCTTCCTGTTTGAGTGGAAATTACGTAAACACATTAGATAACGCTGTGTTTCAAGGCACTTCAGTGGGCCTTTAAATATTCACATATAAACTAACTACCAAAAATCAGGCCCTTTAAAATCAGAGCAGTTTCTTTTTTTAAAGTCTGAACAGAACCTTTTTATGTACAATTTGTCGCTATTGTCATTATTCAAAGACTTGGAAATTACATTTTTAATCTGAGGTCAATCTGAGATGTTTTTCTAACAATGTTGTCACAAATGCTGGAGGTGTTTTTTTCACTTTGCGTGATAAACGTTCAAAGCCACAGAAAATAACAGAAGGTTGAGGGTCTCAGTTCAGTTTAATTTAACACACTTACTCAGGAAACCCACAGAGAGACACATGAGACTGAACAAAGAGACAGAAGATGAATGTTGATTGCGTAGCTGATCGTTCAATAATTCACTTACAACATTTACTGCGTTATGATCTCAAATGAATTACCAAGTCAAGTCAAGTCATTAAGTAAATTTTAATTAAGGTAACAGGCTGTATTGACATTGCACTCTTTAGCAGTAGCACTTGTGCAATATTACATACCCCTTTTCCTTAGTTCAGTGGTTCAGTGGTTTTTAGAGTGCCGTACCCCCTCAGACATTTTCCGTTAAGGGACAATATTTGCCCCCTTTAATCGATTTTTCCAGTTAATTTTTTACCTTTATAAGTACCTTTATAAAATAAATAATGCTTTAAACAATGTTTAATCAATATGCAATGATGGTAAAAACCATAGACTGTAAAAAAAGATGGACAACGCCCCTTCGCTCTCTTCCATTGATGAGAACTGAAGCCGCCAGAGTCCCGATATGGCGCTGACATATTGGAACTTGAGTCTGCGCAGTAGCGATCTCGGGACCAGACCTGCGCAGTAGTGAGCAGGAAGTAAAGCCGCGAAATCAACGCTCCGCCCTCACTCTCGCAGAATGCACTCAGGGAGAGTGGATTCTGCACACTTTTTTAAAAATTGATTGCAGTACAACAAGAGGCTTGTTAAAATAAAGTAAATACAATCTCCTCAGTCCTCCGAAGATCCCGAAAAAAATTTCCGTTGGTGCTTCAGTGACTACTTCGCTCAGAGAACCTGTCAATCACAGCTGTCAATCATGACGTTACACCACCGCATCACGTAACTAACTAAAAAACAACTTATTTTTGAAACAGACTCTTGAACTTACATCAGCGTGATAAAAACGACAGCAAATGAAAGAAACCACCTTTGGAAAAAATATATTTGAAGTGTAATTTAATTGTTTAGTTGGTCTCACGTCCAGTTGAATAACACGGGGAGGCGGGGCTTATGACCTATACTAGGACCAGTCACCGGGGGGCGATCGAGACGTTTTGGCTTCACTTTTCAGGGCTTGTGCGGCACGCTTGGTAAAAACGAAATGATATTTTAAAATATTAATTTAAATCGCCAGTAGGTGGCGGTAAGTCTTTATGAGTGAGTTATCGAGTCATTCATTCATTCAGTAACAAAGCAAGTTGCTATATTTATGAATGGGTCATTGAATCTCACGATTCGTTCAAAGCCACAGATTCGTTCACGAATCACCGCTGTGTGCTGCAGTTCTGCTCTGGCTTTCGTTGCAAAATAGAGCAATAAGCCTACTGACAATACTGTTTTAAATGTAGATGTACATCATCACTTAATGTTACACTTCTGTTTGTTGAACTGTTGTATAAAATCAATGTCACATTTGAAACCGTGTGGATATTCAGGAAACATTGCATTCTTGCTCATATAATATGATCAACATTAAAGCTGCCGTCGGCAATTTTTTTTTTATCATATTCAGTGTAATCGACACTATAATCCGACAGAACAACATAAATAAGGTGGTTTTAGAAAAAAACCCGAGCTTCTAACTCCACCTGGAGCGTGTTATTTGTTTTGCAAAAATCCAGCGCTCCCGCTTCATCAGGTCCAATCAGCGCAGGGGGGTGTGAGATCTGACTGTCAATCACAGGTCGTGCACACGCCACAGATCCCCCCTCACTCGCGCACGTTAATATCACATGCACACGCCACGCCTGAAGTTCGCCTGGAGATTGCATGAAGCGTGATGGCGGAGAGAAAATCTACTAACAAGCTTCCAATTCCTCGGTTATTGCTATCTATGGATAGATTAGCCAGGGCAGCCTACCTCCGAGTCCATGGTGTTGATAGATGCTGAAGAGACGGACGCGTTCACAGAAAATCAGGTACACACGCACAGTGACGCACTGACGAGCACGACCTCGATGGGAGGGTGCTCGCTGGTAGTGGGGAGGGGCATGAGAGTTGTAAACATTAAAAATGTTGGCTAATCGACCCAATCTGCCAGACTTGCCGACGGCAGCTTTAAAAACACTGCTGGATATCAGCCTGCATTTTGATCGCAGATCTAGTCGCACAGCGCAAGCGGCTCGTGGCAGAACACAGACGGACTGAATGACACTTTAATTTAAGTAGAAAATCTCAAATGAGGATCGCTGAACTCCAGTTTGCTAGTCGGTGTTTTCAGATCATCCGCGCTTCTTCAGCAGTGTAGAGAGCGCACGCGCATGGTTGCCAGATAGTATTGAAATTTTTCCGGGTAGAAAACGTGTTATTTTAACAGAAAAGCTCTGACTGGGGGTTTAATTATTAAAATCTGGCAAGCGTAAGCCTGAACGCTTGTAAAAACAGTCAATGTGCTGTCGTCTCCTTTATTTGACACAAACAAGTGGTTTTGGTCAAGTTGAAAAAAAAATTCAACACATTTTAGTCACTCTCTCTCGCAACCATGGCTACCACCCCTGTTGCTACAAGATCTGCCCATATGCGCGCGTTTGATTTGAAGAGTGCAAGAGAGGCGCGGAACCTAGTACGAAGAATAAAATTATGGCAGAGAAAGAGCATTCAAAATTCAAAGCACCTGCATATGCAGTCAGCGAAGACAAACATGGCAAAAACTACTTCCTCGGACCCTGGTTGCCCGCACTCTTGAACGACCTCCTCTGCTTCGCCCTCGACCCCGGACCTGTCCTCGAACCGACGATGCGGTAGGCTTGTCTCCGGAGTGTAACGTTAGTCCTCATCAGAGTCAACAATGTTTTCATCATGGAAACTCTTACATGCAAAACACCGTATATGTTATGAATCTTACACGAAATTCACCTTCATCACAGTGTAACTGATGATAATGGAAAAACGTGTATCAATGCAACCTGTTTTTAGCTTTGCCTTATAAATATAGCTCGTTACCTATAGCCTAAATATAGCTCGTTACCGAATCAAACAAAATATATTTTAAACTTTACCAGTATCGATATGCTGGCTTGATAGTGAGTACTAAAAGCCATCTTATTTGTTTATATTTATAGTGATAAAGTTAGGTATTTTATTACATGTGATTCTGACATGATGTCACTGCATGCACTGCGCTCCTTCCTCTCCACTCGTCTCAGGTAAATAAATAAGTAAGTAAATAAATGCGTCTTCCAGCTGAGCCTGAGCGTTTGGCGTCGCGTGTTCATGTGTTTTGGGGGCGTGGCTTTGGAAGGAGCTCAGAAGGGAGGGGGTGGAGTGAATGGAAATGATTAGCTGTGTTTACAACAGTTGTGAGAGGTCTACAGACACTCGATTTTTATACTCTCTTTTTCAGAGTACTTACATTTTAATTATGTATCGGTATTTAAAGACAGTTTAAACAAATTTGTAATGTTTTTTTTTTTTTTTTAAATCCTACCTACCCTGCCTTTAAAGAAGTGAAAATGATCAACTTTAGTTACGATGCAATGCTGGCCCGATTGTGCAAGTGACAATTCCGTCATGTCCAACTCCTAAACGCGAGAGTGTAGTTTCGACGTTTGCCTTGAGCAGCCCATGTTGAGAGACGGAGAGAGAGAAGACGCAGCACCGCTGAACACTCACGTGGTTTGTGAAATTGCGTCCTGGAGAAAGTTTTAAAATTATAGATTTGATTTTATAATCTGTGTGGATTAATTTAGGCTACTCATACAATCGACATGCTAAAGTGAATCAATGTTTGCAGGGGAATTTCCCGCATTATAAGAGGTAGCAGGGCTCCAGACTGCGACCAAATGGTCGCATTTTGCGACCAAAATTTGAGAGTGTGCGACTGAATTTTTCATCCAGTCGCACATGTGCGACCAGTAAATTTGTTTTGTTTTTACACGTTAAACGGAAGGGGCGCGTCAGTGAATCCGGAATGTGTGGCAGGCCAATGAGTGTGAGAAGAATTGGGAATGGCCACTGTAACTGGCTAATGTGTGGAGGGGGAGGGTCCTAGAGATAATTGAGCGTGCGTAAACGTCCGTGGGAAGGAGACGGAGACAAATATCAATGTCACAGACACAGCCGGATGATGATTCAGAATCAGAGGTTTGTGAGGTGATAAAGGCCCGAACCCACCATTTTCGGGAAGACTGGCTGCGAGAATTCAGCTGGTTGAGGTACTGTAAGGAGACGAACTTAATGAACTGCGAATGTTGCAGTCGCTACCCCAGAACTGCGGGGAAAATGAAGTTTGCAGACAGTGCAGGCACTTCGCAGTTTAAACACAATATGCTAGTTAGACACATTCTCAGCCTCAAGCATAGAGTATTCCGTAACATGTTAATAAATCAAAACAAAATGAAAGCGGAAAAAAACTGCGCTACTCATTTCTGCGTCACGGACCGTTTAATAGTTCGAACCAATAATAGACAGCGCAGAGCTTCTCTCGCCAGTCGCGGGCGGATCTCGATCACGCAACACCGTTACATCGTGGACATCCAGTGAAGAAATCCATTGAGTTCGCGACAGAATTAATAACATCGTTGCGAGATCCAGTGAGAAACATTCAGATTCAACGCAGAATTCTCTGTTATAAACCATATCAGATCAAACAGCGCTAACGTGGAAACCAGGAGAAACATGTGCCATGAACGAACAAGTTATAGAAGGCTTTAGGTCCACAGATCAGCAACATTCACCATGGATTTAATGTAGTAACACTAACTGTAACGGTATACTGTGGTTATAACAGTAGCCTACACATATCTTTTTCCAGCACTTCAAAACTATAATATCATATTTAAATGTTATTTTTAATGTGTTGACCAAAACATTTTTTGTTCAACCTTTAAAGATTGTCTCTATTTATAAAACTAAAAGTTTCAAGAAGTAGGAAAACTCACACTTATTAAAAATAAATTAAATTAAATTACCATTGTAAACATAGCTGCTGAGGGCGCTTATTGGCTATTTTCAATCCCTAATATCTATTTTGTCACTCATTTTGCTATTGAATTAATATTAAGACATTATGAATGATAATAGTTCAAGTTAATTTTATCTACACCTCAAATTAAGCTCAGTGCTTTGTCATCCCACAGTGCTACCAGATACTTTCTGTAGAACTTAGTGCCGCTGCCCTCAAATGTTAGTCTGGAGCCCTGTGAACTTAAAATAAAACTGCACATTGTAATTTCTGTACGTTAAGTCTATTTATTATCAAAGCATTTGTCAGTAATACAGTTATTTTTGGGGGAAATGTGAATAATTGCATTGCAAGGTGATTTAAGATGTGCCCCTAAATTTTCTGCTTGCGCTCCTAAAATTTTAAGTCAGGGGCTACAGCGCTCCTAATAAAAAAAGTTAGTCTGGAGCCCTGGGTAGACCTGCGGGAATTATTAAAATACTCATTGAAGTATTATCGGTTATATTATTTATTTTAATAGTTCAAAAAGTACAATCAATGTTCAAATTTTGATTTTTTTAAAGAATTGTTGAAAGGTGTCTTTTTAATAAATGCAACACGTTCCTAAAGTCATGTGAAATAATCGTGTTACATAATCGTGATTTCAATACTGACTAAAATAATCGTGATTATGATTTTTTCCATAATCGAGCAGCCCTATTCTAGGTATTATCAACTGGCCGGAATTTTGAGATCGCAATAGACGTGAAGGACTATAATGCGTTAAGAGCTCGCTCAAGTACTGCAGAGCTAAACCATTTAGTGCTTTGTAAGTAATCAGCAATATTTTAAAATTGATACGATGTTTAATAGGGAGCCAATGCTGTGTTGACAGAACAGGGCTAATATTGTCATACCTCCTGGTTCTGATAAGAACTCGAGCTGCTGCGTTTTGGACCAGCTGTAATTTGTAATTTTAAGCGTAATAAACCACCCATAATAGCATTACAATAATCTAGCCTTGATGTCATGAACGCATGAACTAATTGTTCCGCATTTGTCAATGAGAGCATATGACGATTTGAGATTGGTATCAAAGAGCACAGAGCTCGCCATCTTGACAGAGCAGCCATCAAGTGTTAGACAATATTCGAGGTTATTAGAATAATTAGAATCTCTGTTTTTTCAGAATTAAGTAGTAGGAAATTACTAGTCATCCATTTTTGTTTTATATAAGCTATGCATTCCGTTAATTTTGTGAATTGGTAAGTTTCATCAGGGCGTGAAGAAATATAGAGCTGAGTATCATCAGCATAACAGTGAAAACTAATGCCATGCTTCCTAATGATATCTCCCAAGGGTAGCATGTACAGAGTGAAAAGCAACGGTCCTAGTACTGAGCCTTGTGGTACGCCATACTGAACTTGTGATCGATGAGACATCTCTTAATTTACTGCTACAAACTGATAACGGTCAGATAAGTATGATTTAAACCATGCTAATGCAATTCCACTAATGCCAACATAATTTTCGAGTCTATTTAAAAGAATGTTGTGGTCGATAGTGTCAAATGCAGCACTAAGATCGAGTAACACTAATAGAGAGATACAACCACGATCGGATCATAAGAGCAAATCATTTGTGACTCTAATGAGAGCTGTCTCGGTACTATGGTACGGTCTAAATCCTAACTGGAAATCCTCGCAGATATCATTTCTTTCTAAAAAGGAACATAGTTGTGAGGATACTGCCTTTTCTAGTATATTTGACAGAAAAGGCAGATTCGAGATCGGCCTATAATTGACTAATTCTGTAGGATCAAGTTGAGTTTTTTTAACAAGCAGTTTAATCATAGCCAGCTTAAAAGTTTTTGGTACTGTTACGAACCCCGTTGTTAAAGTGCTCGTTAAAAGGGGTAAGCAACATAAAGACACGCGATAACAATTAGAAATAGTTTATTATGGGATCAACTCACGTATCAGCAGGCAACTGATAAAGGACAGAGATAGACAAACATAGACCAACGCAACATAGAAACAAACAACATTCAAACACAGCTGAGCAGCGGCTGGCAGAAACATCATGACGCACACAGGACTCCTCGTCAATCCTCTCAAGCCCTTCTCCCTCAGTGAACGTCAAGCTCTTCACAGAGCTAAAACAGTGATCGCAACGATCACGCCGCTGTGGAAAACAAACGTATCCCTCAAGTTCCGCTCCTTCTCTCTTCACTCTGATGTTATATAGGCTATCCAGCCTAGATACTAAACCGGCTGCAGGTGCGCAGGGGCGGAGCCTATTAGGAAAGAGAGAACTGGATCAATGAAAGAGATACACACAAATAAACATAACTCTGGCCGTAACACTTCCCCCCTGAAAACAGAAACAGTTTTTTTCGTTCTCCCCTTTTCTCGTACTGAGAAATGAAAAAGGTGAAAAACTGATTCTGAAAATCAGAGAAAAGTATATAGACCTAAACCCTCGACAACGCATCGGCCACTACATTCTCAGATCCTTTCTTGTAACGGATCTCTAAGTTATATGGTTGCACAATTAGTGCCCATCTCATCAGACGTTGATTGTGATTGTACATCTTACTCAAGAAAATTAACCCCCTGAGGTCTACGGTATCGCCGGCGATACCAGCTCGCTTTTTTTTTATTAGTGTAAAAGAAACTCATAAATACTCTGTTGACTTTGATTTTCCATAGGAGTTTCATACATCAATCGATTCTGTTAAATGTGTATTATTTTTGTGTATACTCACAATAAAAACAAAGTGTTGTGCTTTTTGCCAAATAAAGAAAAATAAACACGAAGCGAGTTCTGCCTTCTCTCTGCCAGTGAAGTCCATTCTGAAACGCGTCCGAAAATTAACAATAACTCAGCGAATACTCAGTCAAACAGACATACAGACAGACAGGCATGAAGCTTGAATTCTCTTCTTTTAAATGAAGTCATTTATATAAAAAAACAATTATTCTCATCTTGTGAAATCTGTATTAAAAGAGAGCGATTCCAGTCGAGCTCATCTCATCTCATTACGTTATAATCGGCCCCGCCCACGGAGAGCGCGCGCTATTCAAACGCAAATGGCTGAGGCAATCCTGTGAACGCCCACATCAGCTCGAGAAAACACACAAGTTTATTTAGATCATTACTTGTTTACACCGTCTTGCAGCGCTGTGAGGAATAATACTAATGGAAAATGTCCCTCAGAAGTGCGGGTATATTGAGGAGCGAGCTGAGGAATACAAGTAAGTTTTTTCCTTCTCACGTGAATTTCTTCACGTGGGTTTCTGTTTATGAATGAATAAACGGCAGAGATGCGCGCTGTTTACCACAGCTGGCAAAGACAGTTTAAATTTAAATCGCGTGTGTGAATGAATGATGATGTTTTAGCAAACTGTATTGCTATACTGAGATAAGTAAACATCGACTGAATGTTGAAATAAAATGTAGGCTATTTGTATAAGCAACGTATTAAACTGCAAATTAACAATATGCCCTAATATTTCATGAAAACAACGTTACAGTCAGACGAAATATGAAAGACAACATTTTGTTGACCAGATTTGGGTACAGTTTTTACTGTAGAATATACTGCCACATCAAATAAGCTTTTGTTTAGCCATTTCTATATATAAAATACTATTTTTGTCAAAAATAAAGTCATCAACTAAGATGTTAGCTGTTCCAATGTTGGTTATATTCAAACTAATGAATACATAGATAAAATGTAGGGCCTATAATCATTTTTTTTTTACAAAGAAAGAGTACACTTGAAATATTGTTGAAATTGTAATTATTGTTGTAATTGTAACCATTTTAATAAAATAGCAAAACATATTTACAAGATAGATGTAAGCAAAATCTTAAATGGTCAATATAAGTCTTCTTCTAAATATATCTTTTGTCTTTGCATTGTGGCTCAGTCAGTGTCACACCTGAGTGAATGGCTAATTATGCAGAGTGGGTGTATTCTAAGGTGTAAACCACTCCTCGTTCACGCCCCCTCGCATATTGGCTTTCCAAGCAAAACCTGTTTTACATCAATTTAAATCAATGTATGGTTTTATGTGAACGATAAAGCAAGACTATTTTCACATAATTTTGAAGAAAAAACTATAGGCGACGACATCCATAAGTCAAAAGTCTTATTGCCACATATTTAGTATGTGTTTTGTGGTCTTATTTCAAAATTTTTAATTTTTAGTTTTTTCGATAACCACGCATAAACATTATTCTCTCAAAAATGAAAACATGTACATACATGTGGCTCACATATTATTGTAGTCCTGTTTGTGCTATATAGAGTGAATTTACACCTTTGCCATTAATATGTTTATAAGCAACTGAAAAAAGCACAAATGTCAGAGCATGTCAGAACACCCCCAGGGCCCAAAAAAACGCTCAGACTCCAGAGGGTTAACGGATTGTGGTCCGTATAAACAATAACAGGAAACATACTGGCCCCCACATAAACATCAAAATGCTGTAGTGCCAGCAAAAGAGCTAACGTTTCCTTCTCTATTGTAGAGTAATTAAACTGATGACGATTAAACTTAGCAGAGAAGTAGGACACAGGATGAGGTATTCCGTCAGCACCCTCCTGTAGAAGAACAGCTCCCGCTCCCACAGCACTGGCATCTACCTCCATCTGGAACGGAGAAAACGCGTCCGGGGCAGATAACACTGGAGCACTGCAAAGAAGAGACTTTGCAGACAAAAATGCCTGTTGGCACTCATTAGTCCAAATAAAATCAACTTTCGGACTACATAATCGAGTTAAGGGAGCTACAACACTCGAAAAATTTCTACAAAAACACCGGTAGTACCCTACCATTCCAAGAAATCTACGCAGCTCTCGCCTTGTAGAAGGTACTGGATATTCTAGTACGACAGACACTTTTCCCTCTAATGGCCGTACGTGACCATTTCCTACCTGCTTTCCCAGGTATGTAACAGAGGCCTTAGCGAATTCACATTTTCTCAAATTCAATGTTAAAGACGCAGCAGCTAAACGACAGAACACATCATATAGCGTCGACAGATGTTCAGCCCATGTAGACGAGTAAATAACTACATCATCCAAATAGACGTTACAATTAGAAACATCACCTAAAACCATGGACATCAATCTCTGAAACGTTGCTGGAGCGTTCCGGAGAACAAACGCCATACGTGTATACTGAAGAAAAGAATCAGGAGTTACAAATGCAGAAATCTCAGAAGCGCGCTCGGTTAGAGGCACCTGCCAGTAACCCTTCAACAGATCTAACTTCGTAATGTATTTCGCTGCCCCAAGAGTGTCAATCCAGTCATCGATACGCGGAAGAGGAAAAGCGTCGGGTACAGTAACGGAATTAACTTTCCTAAAATCAGTGCAAAAACGAGAAGATCCATCCGCCTTTGGCACTAAAATACATGGTGAGCTCCATGGGCTACCACTCGGAACAGCAAATCGGTTTTTTAGTAGATATTCCACTTCAAGTTTCATTGCCTCTCTTCTACTCACCGGGCAGCGATATGCATGCTGCTTTATGGGCCGTGCATTACCGACATCAATGTCATGTCGAATGACAGAAGTACCAGGAGGGACATCCCTGAAAAGACTCGGGAAACTGTCTAACAGTTTCCTTATATCCTTCAGCTGTTCGCTAGACAAATATGACAGTTGAGAGGAAAGAGTTGACAACACCTCAGAGTTTTTCAAACAACCGCCATTTAAGACCTCCATAGATACGTTTAACCCATCATCCACATCGGTAAGCAAATTGGTAGGCAAAGTATAAGTAAGCAATGAAACTCGCTCTTTCACCGGTGCCACTGTTTCAGGAACGTTAACGATCTCGTCTTTATGATCACGACCTAAATATGACTTAAGCATGTTTACGTGACATAAACGAGTTTTTCGCCTCCGTTCTGGAGTATGTATGATGTAGTCTGTGTCACTCACCTTATTTTTAACTAGATAAGGACCTGAAAAACGCGCAGAAAGAGCAGATCCAGGGTTAGGAATCAATACTAAAACCTTTTCCCCAGGTAAAAAATTGCGCACAACTGCCTTCTTATCAAAACAGCGTTTCATTTTCACCTGCGAAAGAGAAAGAGCTTCTTTTGCTACTGCGCAAGCATTTCGTAAACGTTCACGAGAGCGAGAGATAAAATCAAGAGTGTTGATCTTCTCAGAAGGACCTGAATCGAGAAATTCTTCCTTCAGCATTTTTAAAGGTCCTCGAACATTGTGACCGAACACCAACTCTGAAGGGCTAAAACCAAGCGACTCCTGTCGCGCCTCACGCACCGCGAATAACACTAGAGGAACTCCTTCATCCCACTCATTCGCAGTCTCAACACAGTACTTGCGCAGTGAAGATTTTAAAGTCTGGTGCCAGCGCTCAAACGCTCCTTGAGACTGGGGGTGAAAAGCACTTGACACTACATGTGAAACTTTGAGAGCCTTCAATGAATTACGAAACACCCGAGATAAAAAATTTGATCCCTGGTCTGTTTGGACCGTTTTCGGTAAGCCGAAAGTCGTAAAAAATTTCGTAAGCGCTTTTGTCACAGTTTTAGCAGTTATATTCCTTAATGGAATAGCTTCTGGATATCGAGTAGCTACGCACATTATCGTCAGTAAATACTGACAACCAGATTTGGCGCGAGGAAGTGGACCCACACAATCCACGAGAACACGTTCAAACGGTTCACCTACCACAGGTATCGGGCAAAGCGGAGCAGGCGGCACGAGCTGGTTAGGTTTGCCACCCACCTGACAGAGGTGGCATGTTTTACAGTACCTAGAGACATCAGCTTTTAACCCTGGCCAGAAAAAATGCTGGAGTACCCGGTCATAAGTCTTATTTATCCCAAGGTGTCCAGACCAAAAATGGTCATGGGCTAAACTCAAAACATGTTGTCGAAATTTTAAAGGCACCACTACTTGCTGCACCACATTCCAATCATCTGCCTGCTCAACATTTATAGTTCTACTCCACTAGCGCATCAAAACATTGTCATTCCAGTAAAACTGTTGATTACGCAAAGACGACAAACCATTCTCAGCACTCACGCGACATTTCTCTAACGTCTGATCATTCTTCTGAGCGTCAATTAAAGTCTCCCGTGAAATGGATACATCTGAAACGAGATCAAAACAAACAGGTAAACTCGCAGTCATTTCAGCATCATTCAAAGACTCCGGAAACGTATTGTCTCTCAAGATTTCTGAGAAAACAGAATCACTGAGGTTATTCTCTTGCATATCACGTTTTCCTTGTGCTCGTGTAGTAACAGCGCTAGCTGAAAACACATCTGGAAAACTTTTAATTAGTACATCAGAATGCGGCTCAATGTGCGGATCATCGGCCACATGCACAACCGGCATTACCTTACCACCAGCAATGTCGTTTCCCATTATAAAACCAATACCTGTCACTGGTAGAGAAGAACGAACTGCTACTTCAAAACACCCAGATGCCAGATCAGACGTAACCCATACGCGATGAAGAGGAACGGTTAAAAACCCCATCTCAATGCCTTGTACAATCGTACTGGTGTTACACGCAGAATCGGCGCAAAAATCTAAAGTGTCTGATAAAATAAAGGATTGAGATCCTCCGGTGTCACGCAAAATTCGTACTGGTTTGCGATTTTCAACACTCTCATTCAAAGACACAAATCCGTCAAACACGAATGGTTGGAAACATACATCAGGTGCTGTAGAAGTAGAAAGTGGCGAAGATAAAGTTTTGACCAAAACAGTCCCTCGAGGCTGAATAGAAGACTCCTGTCGCTCTTGCTTTCGTTTAAGTACACGACACTCAGTCATTATATGTCCCAATTTATGACAGTAACTACATTCCTTGCGAGTTTTTGAGCTAAAAGAAACCCATTTGTTCTTAAAATCAGAGATATTCTCATTATCTTTCCGTACGGGGCCTCCAAAATCACTGGAAGGTTTAACAAACACTGTTTTGTGCATCAAAGCATACTCGTCTGCTAATACCGCAGCCTGCTGCACTGCACTGACTTTTTGTTCATTTAAATACAGAGCAGTACGCTCAGGAACACAGTTCTTAAACTCTTCAATCAACATAAGCTCACGCAAAGAATTATAATCTGTCACTTTACACGCTTTAATCCATCGATCAAACAATATGCCTTTCTCACGAGCAAACTCAACATAGGTTTGAGACACAGGTTTTTTCGTAGTATGAAACCGCTGTCTGTAATGCTCAGGGACTAATTCATACGCTCGAAGAATCGCAATTTTCACAGCATCATACTGCACACTTTCTTCCAACGAAAGCGATGCACACACTTCTTGCGCCTTGCCGACTAATTTACACTGCAACATTAATGCCCAAACTTCAGTTGGCCATTTTAAAGCACTCGTGATTCGTTCAAATGCTTGAAAATATGCCTCTACTTCTCTTTCACGAAAAGGTGGAACGATAGCAATATTTTTAGCCACGTCAAAATGTATAGATGACACAGCTGCAGACTCGGATTCAGCACCAGCTGAACCAGGACTAGCAGACACAATACTCGAATCTAACAACCCAGGAGCTGTCTGAGAACCATCATCCGAACTAATTGCTGTTTGAACAATCGTTCGTGAGTCTGAAGCAGCCTGCAACTCCAACTCCCGTAGTCGTACTTTTGTATCAGCATCGATTCGATACATTTCTAACTCACGTTTTAAATTATTCTGTCTTGCCTGAGCACGATCTTGATTCTCCAACTGTAAACGAGCGAGCCGAATCTTTAACCGCACATCAGAACGAAAATCGGGTGATGCTTCAGTAGACAGTGAAATCGGTTCAAATCTAGGAATTGAAAAAGGTGGTCCTACCTCAGCAGTTACTATGCCTGGAGTAGCCAGCAAACCAACCAGCCCTCGTGACGGAGAACTTCCTGCAGCACTTGTCATCACTGGATCAGGTACTTGTCGAGAAACAGAAGGAAATACCCCCTGATCAGTCAAATGAGACAATACACAACGTTTTATTTCCTCTTTGCGCTGCGTTTTAGAGACTGAAATCTCATAGTGCTGAGCTATTAAAAACAAGTCATTTTTCCGACATGCATCTAACCCCTCAACACTAGGTTGATCTATAAATCTGTCCAAATCAAAAGTTGCCATTCTATAATTTTGCTTTAATTAAGCGGAGTAATTTAAATAAGAAAAACCCATACGCAAAACCCGGACCTACCTACCTAACCAGAAAACTAGCTACAACCTAGCTAGTCTTCAGAGGGTACCGATTAAGAGATTTCTCTCTCCCCCGGAGTACCTCCAAAAACAACAAACTAACATAAAAAAGAAAAACAACAAACAGTAAACCGTTGCCAGAACTGGCGCTAAGCACAGCCCTGTTGGCTTACTCTAACCGGAAAATGCGTAGGATAAACTTGATCCACACAAAGCAAATCAAGTTAATTACTCACAGCTCAATTCTCAGAACAAAGTACTTACAGCTATCAACGATCCCGGACGAGCCCCCATTTATGTTACGAACCCCGTTGTTAAAGTGCTCGTTATAAGGGGTAAGCAACATAAAGACACGCGATGACAAGATAACAATTAGAAATAGTTTATTATGGGATCAACTCACGTATCAGCAGGCAACTGATAAAGGACAGAGATAGACAAACATAGACCAACGCAACATAGAAACAAACAACATTCAAACACAGCTGAGCAGCGGCTGGCAGAAACATCATGACGCACACAGGACTCCTCGTCAATCCTCTCAAGCCCTTTTCCCTCAGTGAACGTCAAGCTCTTCACAGAGCTAAAACAGTGATCGCAACGATCACGCCACTGTGGAAAACAAACGTATCCCTCAAGTTCCGCTCCTTCTCTCTTCACTCTGATGTTATATAGGCTATCCAGCCTAGATACTAAACCGGCTGCAGGTGCGCAGGGGCGGAGCCTATTAGGAAAGAGAGAACTGGATCAATGAAAGAGATACACACAAATAAACATAACTCTGGCCGTAACAGTACATATCCTAATGACAAAGATGAATTAATGATATTAAGAAGATGATCTATGACCTCTGGAAGCATCTCTTTCAGTAGCTTAGTCGGTATAGGGTCTAACATACATGTTGTCGATTTAGATGATTTAACGAGTTTAGCGAATTCATCCTCTTCTATAGCAATGAATGAATCAAATTTCACACCAATGTGTGATTTGACAACGTTACTTTTATAAACAGATGAAACAAAAACAAAACAATGAGTCCAAAATTAAATGACAGAATATCTGTAAAACTAATGTATATATCAGACATTTCATTGTGCATTTAGTACATTGACATAAATGTACCAATATTACATAATATGTCAATAATACTTTAAACAAGCAACACCTATATTTTGTTAGATTTTTTATAATTTTTGGCATTATCTCTGTGTCTCAGTGCTTTGTGTTTGCAGGGTGGTTTGATACTGTGGTCAGTGTGATAAACATTAACATGCGATGCTCTTCACCTTGTGCTTTTCTTTGTTTTTGTATTCAAATTATGTTTGTCAAACCAAGAAGCCCTTCAGCTGGAAATAGGAAATAGTAGGAAAAATGAAATAGTTTTTCAGTACCCATTGTCCACTCCATAAAAGTGGACATATTTAAAAATGTAAAATAAAAAATAAAAACTTTGTTTATAATATTTCTTTCTACAAAGTTGTATTCTGGTCATCTGAAATATGTTTGCATTTTGCTCATAAGTCAAACCAACTGCAGTCATAGATAATTTAGTCTCAGCCTCGGATGTCAATCCTAAGCGTGCATTATAAAATATCTACTTGCTTTTCAAATGTAAAAAAAAAAGAAAAAGAAAAGAAAAAACCATTGCTCTCTGTCGCACTGGGCCCTTACATATTGTTTTACATAACCTTCGAATAATACATCAATATTAGAAATGTGAAATGTCAGTGTTGTGTCTGTATTCTGTCATCCACATTGGCATAAAGAACCTAAATATTCAAATATAGCATGAAAACAAACACATGACAACATTAATTGCAGTTTCCACTCCTTCCTTTTCTCCTTACAAGGCGCTGAGTGCTGCGTGTCAGTTAAAATGAAAAAGTGAATCATCATATGAAATGAACAGGCAGATTAGAGAGAGTGAGTAATCAATTATATTCACAGCTGTTCCTCAAATAAAGCTGTTGTATGCATGCACTTGTTGGAACTTGACAGCAGAAAATCCCCAGTGTTAAATCAAATCTGCTCAGAGCACATATGGTCCCAATCTACAGAGTGTTAAGGTAACACTAAAGCAGTGTTAAAGTTAATGAGATAATTAAGTGATTAATTAAGTGATGATTGAGCATTAGTGACTACTGCTAACAAGCAGAATCACTGAAGGAAAGAGAAACACAAGAACTACAACTGACTTCAGCTACTGTATAAGATGAAATCAACTGAAGAGAAAAGAAGACGTTAAATCTGTGAGGATTAAACAACTCCACAAACAGCAGATTTACTTTATTTATTTTAGACGTCTACAGAAGTTCTAAGTTATTGAGAAATAACAGAGGTTTAGATGTTGATGTTTTATCGAAAATGTTTGATCCCCATTATTGTGATCAGTGTTTCATTTTGTTGGGCAGTTACAGGCGCTCTTTCAGTGTGATTAATGTAATATTCAGTCAGTGCTGATGGTGGGAGGAGCCAGTAAAGCTGATCATTACTGATAAAGACCTCAAACACAAAACACCAAAAAACTTCACAAGTCTCTGCTTTTCGTCGAGTTTGGAAGACACGTCTGAGCTTACATTGGATTTACCTCAGAAGAAGAAGAACGCGATTTGAAGACAAGAAAGATGTAAGGTAAGAAATTCTTACTTATTAGTTTATGGTATTGTTGCATAAACTTCACATTGCAGTTGAACTGTTGCTAGATATATGGTGAATATTATACTATTTAGACCCGTGTTTACTGTTAAATACTGTTTGTGGATATCTGCTCAAACATAGATATGTATAACCATAATGTTTAATATTTTGGAGCGCGATCGCATTTGAATGTATCATATTTTGGAGCGCGATCCCGTTTGAATGTATCATATTTTGGAGCGCGATCCCGTTTGAATGTATCATATTTTGGAGCGCGATCGCGTTTGAATGTATCATATTTTGGAGCGCGATCGCATTTGAATGTATCATATTTTGGAGCGCGATCGCGTTTGAATGTATCATATTTTGGAGCGCGCTGTGGGTTTGAATGTATCATATTTTGGAGCGCGATCGTGTTTGAATGTATCATATTTTGGAGCGCGATCGCGTTTGAATGTATCATATTTTGGAGTGCGCTGTGGGTTTGAATGTATCATATTTTGGAGCGCGATCGCGTTTGAATGTATCATATTTTGGAGCGCGATCCCGTTTGAATGTATCATATTTTGGAGCGCGATCGCGTTTGAATGTATCATATTTTGGAGCGCGATCGCGTTTGAAAGTAAAAATGCACCAAACATTAGGCTTTATGTTTTTACTATTATCTCATTTCATATCATCATAACGAATGGAAACATTTGAAGTAACATAAGATAATCAATATATTTTTCTCTAGCATTGTTACTGAAATCTTTTGGAAGATTTATAGGCTGCTATAGGTTATTGTTATTATTATTTTATGCAGTACTGCACATAGCTTGTGCCTACAAGGCACAACACACATGGTGTTCATTATATTATATATTGTTGGAAACATTTGTGTGTGTGTGTGTGTGTATTCTGTGAATTTTAAAAAGCAATTTTAACCAGAAAAATCTAAAATGTATTCCCAAAATCGTGCAGGCCTAGTTTCTCTTGATACCAGTATGTTCACTTTTTTTCTTTTCTTTCAGGGACCAGATGTCACAGTGTCTGGTTGTGTTTCCCTGGGTTGTCACTAGAGGACCTCGTTCTCACGGTGTCTTTCACATTTGACTTCAATTCCCAGCATTCTGTCTGTCACTCATCAGTTCATTGCACTCAGCTGTTTCCCATCACCTTGTTAGATCTGTGTGTGTATATATACCCTGGCTGTTTCTGTGTTAGTTGTCGAGTCCTTGTTAGATGTCCTCACACTTCCTGGTTGGTTTCTTGCCTGTTCCTGTATTTTGTTATTCTTGTTGGATTGCTTACATGGTATTTGACCCTTGCCTGGACTGGATTACGCTTTATGGATTACCCCAAATAAATATATCTAACTGCACTTGGATCTGCTGTCTCTCCATTGTGTGTGTCGTGACAGAAGGACTCGACCACTAATAGATCCAGCAGTACGGGTACGATCCGGTCGGTATGTGGATACCGCGTAGCGAGATTTTCCCTCCGGGAGAGGATGAAGGATCCTCGATTTCTTTGTTTGCATATTTTTCAATGTGTGCTAGAAGGAATGAGGAGACCATAGCCGCCAGGCTCGTACAGGAGACGGTAACTTCCCCAGAGATGGTAAGTTCGATGCCACCGACACGCCATCATGGACGGAGGAGGAGGAGGAGACACAGCCCGTCTGCCCAGCCAGAGACTGTTCACGTTCCATCTGCCCAGCCAGAGACGGTTCACGTTCCGTCTGCCCAGCCAGAGACTGCTCACGTCACGTCTGCCGAGCCAGAGTTTGTTCACGTCCCGTCTGCCCAGCCAGAGTTTGTTCACGTCCCGTCTGCCCAGTCAGAGACTGTTTACGTCCCGTCTGCCCAGCCAGAGACTGTTCACGTCCCGTCTGCCCAGTTAGAGACTGTTCAGGTCACATCTGCCCAGCCAGAGATGGTTCAAGCCACGTCTGCCCAGTCGGAGACAGATCGGGAGATGCCCATTCTCATGGCCGGGGGGGCACTGATTGGCTATTTAGAGCGTTTAGCTCGGATCCTGGAGACGCCCTTCAAACCTTCAGTGTCTGTTGTTCCAGAGCCGGAGCCAGTGTCTGCTGATCCAGAGCCGGAGCCAGTGTCTGCTGTTCCAGAGCCGGAGTCAGTGTCGTCTGTTCCAGAGCCGGAGTCAGTGTCGTCTGTTCCAGAGCCGGAGCCAGTGTCTGCTGTTCCAGAGCCGGAGCCAGTGTCTGCTGATCCAGAGCCGGAGCCAGTGTCTGCTGAGCCAGTGTCTGCTGATCCAGAGCCGGAGCCAGTGTCGTCTGTTCCAGAGCCGGAGTCAGTGTCGCCAGTTCCAGTGCCTGAGCCATTGGTGCCAGTTCCAGTGCCTGAGCCGTTGGTGCCAGTTCCAGTGCCTGAGCCGTTGGTGCCAGTTCCAGTGTCTGAGCCCGAGCCGGTGGTGCCAGTTCCAGTGCCCGAGCCGGTGGTGCCAGTTCCAGTGCCTGAGCCGGTGGTGCCTGTTCCTGAGCCTGAGCCGGTGGTGCCAGTTCCAGTACCTGAGCCGGTGGTGCCTGTTCCTGAGCCTGAGCCGGTGGTATCTGTTCCTGAACCGGTGGTGTCTGAGCCGGTGGTGTCTGTTCCGGTGGTGTCTGTTCCTGAGCCGGTGGTGTCTGTTCCTGAGCCGGTGGTGTCTGTTCCTGTTTCTGAGCCGGTGGTGTCTGTTCCTGTTTCTGAGCCGCTGGTGTCTGTTCCTGAGCCTGAGCCGGTTGTGTCTGTTCCTGTTTCTGAGCCGGTGGGGTCTGTTCCAGTTCAGACACCACCGGCGCCTGTTCCAGTTCCTGCGCCGGTGGTGTCTGTTCCAGTTCCTGAGCCGGTATCTGTCCCTGTGCCGTGGCCGCCCGAGGGGTCGTCTCCACCGTGGCCGCCCAAGGGAAAGTCTCCGCCCTGGCCGCCCGAGGGAAAGTCTCCGACCCTAGCCGCCCGAGGGAAAGTCTCCGCCCTGGCCGCCCGAGGGAAATTCTCCGCCCTGGCCGCCCGAGGGAAAGTCTCCGCCCTGGCCGCCCGAGGGAAAGTCTCCGCCCTGGCCGCCAGATGGACTGTCCGCTCCGCCCTGGCCGCCCGAGGAACTGGCCGCTCCGCCCTGGCCGCCCGAGGAACTGGCCGCTCCGCCCTGGCCGCCTGAGGGAAAGTCTCCGCCCTGGCCGCCAGATGGACTGTCCGCTCCGCACTGGGCGCCCGAGGGAGAGTCTCCGCCCTGGCCGCCCGATGAACTGTCGTCTCCGCCCTGGCTGCCAGATGGACTGTCACTCCCTGTCCCCGTTCCCCTTCATGGACCTTGCCCACCATCCCTCCCCCTGATCCTCCACCGTTTCACCTCCCTCCTGAACTCTTGTGTTGTAGTTACGTTATGGAGCATCTGGTAGCCGCTCCGTAGGGAGGGGGTATTGTCACAGTGTCTGGTTGTGTTTCCCTGGGTTGTCACTAGAGGTCCTCGTTCTCACGGTGTCTTTCACATTTGACTTCAATTCCCTGCATTCTGTCTGTCACTCATCAGTTCATTGCACTCAGCTGTTTCCCATCACCTTGTTAGATCTGTGTGTGTATATATACCCTGGCTGTTTCTGTGTTAGTTGTCGAGTCCTTGTTAGATGTCCTCACACTTCCTGGTTGGTTTCTTGCCTGTTCCTGTATTTTGTTATTCTTGTTAGATTGCTTACATGGTATTTGACCCTTGCCTGGACTGGATTACGCTTTATGGATTACCCCAAATAAATATATCTAACTGCACTTGGATCTGCTGTCTCTCCATTGTGTGTGTCGTGACACCAGATGCAACTGAGTCCTGCTGACTTCAACATTCACATGAGTCTCTGTACATGAACATGGTAAAGTGAAAATCAAACACCTTGGAAATGAAAGGTATGTACAATGTTTTTTAGGAATGGCACAAAGGTCTCTGTCTTTGGATCATTGTTTTCAATGTGCTCTTTTGTCATTTGTTGTGTATCTTTGGATTATGTTGTGTTGTAAATAAATCCAAACAATCTAAAAGCCATTATTTTTTAAATTTCCTCATTCTTTGTGCAAGGTTGCTCTGAATGACAGGGCCTGATCGCTCCTAATAGGGCCGTTAGGGGAGTGTCTTTGTCTTTCTTAGGTGTTAAAGCCTTACATATTAATGAGATGATCACGCCTCTTCGCATAAGGCTTTTTCACACAAAACACGTCTTAGAAATTTTAAATCAATATATTGTCTTATCTGAATGAGCAGTCAGGGTGATTTTCACATAGTTTTAGAGCAAATATTCTAGGCTACGTGATACAATTTTCAAAAGTATTTTCACAAACCACGCATAAATGTCATTATCTCAAAACTACAAACTTTTACACACATGCTGCTGATATATTATTGTAGCAGAGTTTGTGCTAAATACAGTGTAATAAGACTTTAGCCATGACAATGTCACAAGTAACAGAAATAAGCACAAATGTCAGAGCATGTCAGAACACCTCCAGGGCCAGAAAACAGCTCAGACCCCAGAGGGTTAAAGTAGTCACTTATCTCGCCAGGGCGGACTGTGATTGGGCGAACGCCGTTTGGACAACTAGCGCAGTAGTTTCTGCTTTGGGCTCAGGATAAGTTCCTGTCCCTCAGGGCGATTCACATTCCCGAAAGCATGAATGTGGGAGCAGATTTATTGTCCAGACAGGAGGTCACACATGAGGATTGGAAGCTCCATCCTAATGTGGTCAGTTAGATCTGGGAATGATTTTTCGCTACAAAGCAGACTATGTCACACTGGATGAGGGATGCCATTGCCCTAGCCTATGAGGCGCACGGTCAAGCTTCGCCTCTAGGCGTTAGGGCTCATTCAACCAGGGGGGTTGCATTCTCCAGGGATTTAGCAAGAGGTGCCCCCTTTCAGCAAGTATGTGATGTGGCAGGCTGGTCCTCTATGCACACATTTATTAGATTTTATAGTTTGGAGGCTCATGTTACTCCAGGCTCATATGTCCTTGAGTCGACATCCCAAGCTCATGTCTGGCGGCGTTGGTATTCTCGTTCCCTCAGTGCTTAAATCAAGCGCAGCATTAAGAGTAACTTTTGAAAGGGAACGTCTCTGGTTGCTTGACTGTAACCCTGTTCCTTGAAAAATCGGGAACGAGATGCTGCGCTTCATTGCTGCACTGAGGGGAATGTTCAGGACATTCTTCAGACAAAATGGCCTGATGAGCGCACCTGTCACACGTCTAATTATAGCCTCTGACATGCGCATTCCGATGACATCATCACCAGAGGTTATTTAAGCCAAATTCTTTGACGTGTTTCCACGTGTTCACAACCAGTCAAACAAAGAGGTTTTCCCATAGCGCTTAAATCAAGTGCAGCAACTCATTCCCGCTTTTTCAGGGAACAGGGTTACAATCTAGTAACCCGAGATGTGTTTCCTTGTTTCATATTTTTATGTAGTTCTCCCAGTTTACAAATTAATACTTTGAATGTTGACAGATCATTTGATTTGAACCATATTCAAAACAAGAAATTACATCATTGATGAGATGATCTCCACTACTAAATCACAGGATCAGAAAGAAAGATTGAGCATTTATGATGACAGACATAAAAACTTCTTCAGTGTGAGAATTACTGCTGTGACACCAGATGATGGAGGAGTTTATTTATGTGGAGTTTGGAACAACAGCCACTCGTACAGTTATTATTAATACTGTTTATCTATATATTATTAGTAAGTAGGACAAACTCTAAATCAAATCTTACAAAAACATAATATAATTATCTTTGAGATTTAATGATATTTGTGATTGATTTGTGATAGTTAAAGTGGGCGTGTCTAGAGCAACTGGTCACTCAGGAGGTCGTATGATGAAGTGTGAACATCCTCAACACAAAACCAAGCCAAAATACATCTGTAAAGAATCAGATGGCTGTTCAGAGAGGAAGAATCCAGGAGTTCAGGATGAATGGATGGAAAATGGAAATGTTTTTTTAAATGACGACACCAGAGCAGGAGTCTTGATTGTGTTTTTTAGAGAGCTGAAAGCTGCAGATGCAGGAACATACAGATGTGGAGTGAATGTGTCTCACTGTACTGAGAGCTTCACTGAATTTAAGCTGCTTGTCATATTTTTCCTTGTAATAATGTAGCCTATGATTTGCAAAAATTAAAATTGCTGCTGCTGTGTAGATGTGATAAGCAAAGTGCATGCGCGTTGTGCACACGCTACATTGATTATGACCAAGCATGCGACCTTAAAATAGCATATGAATAACATGCGCAAAGTGCCACTGACTTTAGACTAGGTTTTTCCTGGTCAGTGGCGGAATTGTTTTCTAAACCTGCAAAATAGCACCAGGGAACGTTTGCGCCGGAACACGCCTCCTCTTTTCGCTGAACCGCCCCCGGGAGCGCAAGTTCATATCCTAACTTACTGACGTGCGTCTGTGGAGGGAAAAGTCTGCTGTGCGCCGGGTGCAAAATAGGAATGATACATGCGTCGGTGTACAAAGTAAATTGCGCTGGGTGCAAGATAGGGCCCAATGACATTTATGCATGGTTTGTGAAAAAACTAAAAAACAAATTGTCACTGAAATAAGGTCATGAAACCCATACTGATTATTTCTTCACAAGACTTTTGAAAATTGTATCACGTAGCCTAGAATATTTGCTCCAAAACTATGTGAAAATCATCATGACAACTCATTCAGATAAAACAATATATTGATTTGTAAGACATGTTTTGTGTAAGAAAGCTTTATGCAAGGAGGCGTGAACACATCATGAATAATAATGTATTTCACAACTGAGAAAGACAAAGACCCTCCCATAATGGCCCTATCAGGTGCTATCAGGCCCTATCATTCTGAGCAACCTTGCACAAAGAATGAGGAGATTTAAAAAAGAATGGCTTTTTGATTGTTTGGATTTATTTACAACATAACATAATCCAAAGATACACAACAAAGGGAAAAAAGCACATTATTTAACACATTGATCTAAAGACAGAGACTTGAACAGTCACACACATTTGTGCCATTCCTGAAACATAGTACATACCTGTCATTTCCAAGGTGTTTGATTTTTCATTTACCATGTTCATGTACAGAGACTCATGTGAATGTTGAAGTCAGCAGGACTCATCAGTGGGGCATCTGGACCCTGTATAAAAAAATGAAAAAAATGAAAAACACCTGTGAACATGCTGATATCAAGAGAAACTATAGGGCTGCACGATTTTGGGAATACATTTTAGATTTTTCTGGTTAAAATTGCGATTTAAAATGTACAAAATACACACACACACACACACACACACACACATATTGTCACGGAGCGCGCGCCTGTCACTGAGCGCACGCCTTCACCTCTCTCCGGTCTCGTTCGCTCCTTGTCACCTGAATTCTAGAACTGCAATTCCCATCATTCCCCCCTGTTATCATTATCATTAGTTCCCAGCCCTGTTTGGGTTTGCCACTCAGCATCATCACATCCACCTGTTAATCATTATCCACCCTATATCTGGACTGCCTTGTTCTTTGTTTCTTTGTGAAGTGTTGTTTTGCCACGCTGCATGTTGCTACGTGTTTCCTTGGTGTTTTATGCTTAGTGCTACCTTGTTTCGTTACCTGCTTCAATAAAGTTCTGCAGATGGATCCGACTGCCTCCACTTCGTCTTTACACATATATATATATATATATATATATATATATATATATATATATATATATATATTACATGGCTTGGTTGAATTCTAATGTAGAATGCGGTCTGTTATTTCTTGATAACAGACTGCTGCGAAGTATAACACACCGTTGCCATGAAAAACAGAGTGTTGCTATGGACGCAGGATTCTAACCGTAGAGACGGAACGGAATATTTTCTTTAGCGGAAGCAATACAATCATTTTTAAATCAATAAACTCCTTTTTAAATCAATATTTTGTGTCAAATTATTGATTTATTTGGTAGGTAGCCATGTAATAAGCGGGATAATGTAGAGTGAGGCGGTTGTTATAGCGAATACAACCCCTTCAGGCTGATTCAAGACTGTTTCAAGTCCTGATCAGCCTGTCTGAGTTGTATTTCACTATAACAACCACCTCGCTCTACATTATCCCTTACATACAGTACTGTGAAAAAAGTCTTAGGCATGTTAGTATATGTGTGGGACTCCTCATTCCTGTGATAAATTCCTTGTATGTTTTGCATACTTGGCCAATAAAGTTGATTCAGACCTGATGAGATAGTGAAGCAGTGAGTCTGTGTCTTCATTCACTGAAGTTATTGTGTGTTTTTGTCTGTAAATTTAACTCTGCACATCATGTTTTTCTCTTGTTTAATCTAAGGTCGCACATTCTTGAGCGGATCCAAATGACTCTTCTACTTTACCTTCCCACAGTCCCCTCTGATCTACACCTGCCACAATACTCTACTGCACACTTACCCACAATCCCCTCTGATCTACACCTGCCACAATACTCTACTGCACACTTACCCACAATCCCCTCTGATCTACACCTGCCACAATACTCTACTGCACACTTACCCACAATCCCCTTTGATCTACACCTGCCACTATACTCTACTGCACACTTACCCACAATCCCCTCTGATCTACACCTGCCACAATACTCTACTGCACACTTACCCATAATCCCCTCTGATCTACACCTGCCACTATACTCTACTGCACACTTACCCATAATCCCCTCTGATCTACACCTGACACTATACTCTACTGCACACTTACCCACAATCCCCTCTGATCTACACCTGACACTATACTCTACTGCACACTTACCCAAATCCCCTCTGATCTACACCTGCCACTATACTCTACTGCACACTTACCCACAATCCCCTCTGATCTACACCTGTCACTATACTCTACTGCACACTTACCCACAATCCCCTCTGATCTACACCTGTCACTATACTCTACTGCACACTTACCCAAATCCCCTCTGATCTACACCTGCCACTATACTCTACTGCACACTTACCCACAATCCCCTCTGATCTACACCTGCCACTATACTCTACTGCACACTTACCCACAATCCCCTCTGATCTACACCTGCCACTCTACTGCACACTTACCCATAATCCCCTCTGATCTACACCTGCCACTATACTCTACTGCACACTTACCCATAATCCCCTCTGATCTACACCTGCCACTATACTCTACTGCACACTTACCCATAATCCCCTCTGATCTACACCTGCCACAATACTCTACTGCACACTTACCCACAATCCCCTCTGATCTACACCAGCCACTATACTCTCCTGCACACTTACCCACAATCCCCTCTGATCTACACCAGCCACTATACTCTCCTGCACACTTACCCACAATCCCCTCTGATCTACACCAGCCACTATACTCTACTGTACACTTACCCACAATCCCCTCTGATCTACACCTGACACTGTATTCTACTGCACACTTACCCACAATCCCCTCTGATCTACACCTGCCACTATACTCTACTGCACACTTACCCACAATCCCCTCTGATCTACACCTGCCACTTTACTCTACTGCACACTTACCCACAATCCCCTCTGATCTACACCTGTCACTATACTGCACACTTACCCATAATCCCCTCTGATCTACACCTGTCACTATACTCTACTGCACACTTACCCACAATCCCCTCTGATCTACACCTGCCACTATACTCTACTGCACACTTACCCACAATCAGTGTTAAGTGTTAATTAGAATTAATATTTTTTCATTTATAAAAGTGTTTTGCTACTATATTGAAAGACTTGATTGATGTGTGTGTGTGTGTGTGTGTGTGTGTGTGTGTGTGTGTGTGTGTGTGTGTGTGTGTGTGTGTGTGTGTGTGTTTGCGTGATGAACAGGCAGATTTTTTCCGTCCAGCTCAAAGCCACAGAAAACATGTGAAGGTTGAGGGTCTCAGTTCAGTTTAATTAAACACACTTACTCAGGAAACCCACAGAGAGACACATGAGACTAAACAGAGAGACAGAAGATGAACAGAAGACAATAAAGACTAACAGCTGATCATTCAGTAATTCATTATGATCAGCAAATTGTTTTGACTTGACAAATTTGACTTAAAAACAAATCAAACAAAATAAAAATAATGAGCCCCAAAAAATCAGTTACAGAGAGTGGTTAAAAATCCTTTAATTGACATACATTTCTACTGTTTTTATTTATGTACATTTATGTCAGTACCACAAGAAAGTTCTCCAGGTTTTACTGTAAGTTCACTGTTTTCAAAATTATTATCATCATTATCCCTCTGGCTAAATACGACAAAAGCATATCTCTACATGGTAGTAATGGTAGAGTATTCTAGAGAATAAAACATAATTGTCAATCTAGACAGATGTAACAGAATTAGGCTACTGAATGTGAATTGGCACTTTCTAAAGTTGTGTTGTGATATTATGGGTGAGATCATCAGACAGATTAATATATTTTTTTGTGAATATAAATTATAAACCCTGTAGTTTTAACTAGGTTGAAGTGACTTGGTTGTAAAAGTCCTTTGTGTTTGCAGGGTGGTTTGATACTGTGGTCAGTGTGATAAAGATCTACATGAAATGCTTGTGGTTTTCTTTTGCTCCATTTATGCTCTTTGAGTCAAACCCAGAAGCCCTTCAGCCTTCTGCAGGTGTGGTAGGAACAAAATGTTTATCTTAACGATTGATGCAGACTTTCCACTCCTTAAAACGATGCTGCAAATTTGTTTAATATATGAAAAATAAAAATATTATTTAAAACATATCCCGGATCTTCCTCCAAAAGGTTTTTGTCAGGTCATCTGAAATATTTGCTAGAGGGAAGTGCAATCTCAAAACAGCAGTCCAACTAACCGCAGTCATACATAAGTGTGCATTATAAAATATCTGCTTGCTTTTCAAACGTTTAAAGTCCAGCTGTTCAGATCCTATAGATTTCTGTAACACTATTATATTTTACATTGCTTTGCTCTAGCGTTCAGCTTTATTCTGTGATGAAAAGACACAAATCTCCTCAGTAGAAGTCAGTGTAAATTGATAATGAGCCATATTTGCATCTGTGTCTGACTGAATCTCATCCATGTTCACACATATAAAAGTTCTTATTTAGATTCTGAATATTCAAATATGGCACGACGAAGATACACAGGTGTGCCGCGACAGACCGCTCCACTGGAGGGATGGCCTCGTAGCCCTTCACCGCTCCTCCATGAAGGGTATTTAGGGAGGAAAAGCTCTCCAGGCCACTTCTGGCAGTAAAAGGTGCCATCCACGACCTAGTAAGCTCTCCATGCACTTCGGAAAAGAAGGGCACTGGGCCAGTGGGCTGAGAACCAGCATGGCCCGCCCCGAGATACCAATCATCCAACCGAGACTGAGCGGGACACGGTGGAGGGTTCCACTCGAGCCCGACAGCCTCAGCGACCCGTTTGAGCATAGCTGACAACTGAGGATCTGTCTCGGGCAACGTTACACTCCCCGAAGGGGATAACGCAGCCGAGTCATCATCTCCAAAGGTCAGCTCACCCTCCGATGCTGCGATCGGCGTCCTGTCCAATGGGGGAGCCTCGAGTGAGACATCTGGTTAGTCCATTACGGAGGGACCAGTGCTCTCAACGGGGGGCTCCAATGGTATCGGTGTGGAGCCCACAGGGAATGGTTACCGGGCGGAAACTCCATCACTGTGCTCCGATCACCCATCCCACACGGCACCCTGGGGTGGGGCGTGGTAATGGGGACTGCACCTTCGCATACGAACGGCGAGTCCCGATCTCAACACCGAGACAGTCATATTCCCGCAATGGGAACATGAACCGTCCACAAAACGCACCTGTGTTGCTCTTTCAGGAAGTGAGAAACCTCTCACTAGTGTCGGAGCACACAGGGGAATGATCGCTGCAACACTGACAGGGATGGTGCAGCCTGTACCAGTGAAGCAATCACTCTGTTCGCCCTCAACCGGCGAAAACAGCAAATCTGATGCTGTTAGAACAGCAGTTGAGAGCTCAGAGAGCTTGCGACCACCGCTGCTCGCATTGTAGAAACGCCAGCCAGGGAGAGACTTCCTGAAGAAGCACCGACACACTCGCTTGTTGTAGTATAACAACACTCTTCAGAGACTTCGACATAAAGAACGATCGGCTCCGAAGCGAAAGACAGGTGGTACGTGCATCCGCTTCCATATTTATACACGCCTGGCGGGGCTGAGCGTGTGATGCAACTCATGCACGCCAATGCGCTCATTGGCTCGTTCTAACATGCTCGAAGATGACAGGCTCCCTAGCGTGATCCCATTCAGTCGACGTCGACTATGTCTGACGTTCTCGACTGAAAGGGAACTATTCAGAGTTGCATGTTAAAATGACAGTCTTTCTCATCTCTCTGAAAATTGATTCTTACCATTGACCAGCTTTAGATTTGTTGTTGTTGTTTGATTCTGATGTTACAACTGCTTATATACCTTTACTGTAGAATCATACAAAAAAAATTCTATAATTTCTTGTTTATTGTTCAAATATAGTAAATTGACTCTTTTTACACTATTATTTGAAATTTAAAACATTGTCACAGCATTAAATCGATTAAAACAGCATTAACCCTCTGAGGTCGAGAAACGCGCCGACGCGTTTTGCTGGATTTTTTTCACATAGCAGCAACATAAACTTAAATTACTCCGTCATTTATGGTTATACAGAAAAAAGAAATATAAAAAAATAATCTGTGATATTTCTACTTTTGTATGTGTCCACTTACAATCAAATCAAAACGTGCTTTTGTAAAATAAAGAAAATAAACAGGGTGTGCGTTCTGCCTCTCCGTCGCGGTGAACTTTTTTTTCTTGAGCACGTCTATAAACTGAAACAAAACTCAGCGAATACTTCTCACACATTTATGAGCCATATACCTTTATACACATTTAAGTGTGTACTTTTAAATGATCGGATTCAAACTGAAAACAAATATTCTCTGTTTAAGTAATTTGTATAAAACCAACAGGATGTCCAGTATCTCAAACGCTTGCTAATTACTTTTTAATTCGACACACCCACTCGCGCAAAAGAGATTCACATGCAAATCGTCCACATGGAACGCGAACGCCCTCGTTACCTCAAACACAAAACACCAAAACACTTCACAAGTCTCTGCTTTTCGTCGAGTTTGGAAGACACGCTGTGAGCTTACATGGATTTACCTCAGAAGAAGAAGAACGCGATTTGAAGACAAGAAAGATGTAAGGTAAGAAATTCTTACTTATTAGTTTATGGTATTGTTGCATAAACTTCACATTGCAGTTGAACTGTTGCTAGATATATGGTGAATATTATACTATTTAGACCCGTGTTTACTGTTAAATACTGTTTGTGGATATCTGCTCAAACATAGATATGTATAACCATAATGTTTAATATTTTGGAGCGCGCTGTGCGTTTGAATGTACAGCATCATATTTTGGAGCGCGATTGCGTTTGAAAGGAAAAATGCACCAAACATTAGGCTTTATGTTTTTACTATTATCTCATTTCATTTCATCATAACGAATGGAAACATTTGAAGTAACATATGATAATCAATATATTTTTCTCTAGCGTAGTTGTTCTTGAAATCTTTTGGAAGATTTAATTTATTGTTATTATTATTTTATGCAGCACTGCGTAGCCTTTGCCTACAAGGCACAACAAACCTGGTGTTCATTATATATTGTTGGAAACGTGTGTGTATTCTGTGAATTTTAAAAAGAAATTTTAACCAGAAAAATCTAAAATCTATTCCCAAAATCGTGCAGCCCTATAGTTTCTCTTGATATCAGTATGTTCACAGTTTTTTCATTTTTTTTTTCTTTCAGGGACCAGATGCAACTGAGTCCTGCTGACTTCAACATTCACATGAGTCTCTGTACATGAACATGGTAAAGTGAAAATCAAACACCTTGGAAATGAAAGGTATGTTTTTAGGAATGGCACAAAGGTCTCTGTCTTTGGATCATTGTTTTCAATGTGCTCTTTTGTCATTTGTATTTTTGGATTGTGTTGTGTTGTAAATAAATCCAAACAATCTAAAAGCCATTCTTTTTTAAATCTCCTCATTCTTTGTGCAAGGTTGCTCTGAATGACAGGGCCTGATAGCTCCTAATAGGGCAGTTAGGGGAGTGTCTTTGTCTTTCTCAGGTGTTAAAAGCTTACATATTCATGAGATGATCACGCCTCTTCGCATATGGCTTTGTCACACAAAACACGTCTTAGAAATTTTAAATCAATATATTGTCTTATCTGAATGAGCAGTCAGGGTGATTTTCACATAGTTTTGGAGCAAATATTCTAGGCTATGTCATACAATTTTCAAAAGTCTTGTGAAGAAATAATCAGTATGGGTTTCATGGCCTTATTTCAGTGAGAATTTTTTTTTGTATTTTCACAAACCACGCATAAATTTCATTATCTCAAAACTACAAACTTTTACATACATGCTGCTGATATATTATTGTAGCAGAGTTTGTGCTGAATACAGTGTAATTAGACTTTAGCCATGAAAATGTCACTAGTAACAGAAAAAAACACAAATGTCAGAGCATGTCAGAACACCTCCAGAGCCCAGAAAACAGCTCAGACCTCAGAGGGTTAACATATAGGGTGACTTAATCTAGTTTTCATTCTGAGGAAATCAATGTTTCCAGATTCTAGAGAAACATTTAGAAATGATCTGATTATTATCATAAAAGACAGTGAGAAAAGTTTATATTCTGCCAAGGAGAAAGTCTGAGTCTGAAATCTGAATAATTCATTATGCATTTTACTTTCTCACTCTCAGGACTGATTGAAATATTTACATATAAACTGATCAATATTCATTTTAAATGCATTGTCATTATTGTGAAGTGCAAAGACTTGAAAATTATTTTTAATCTGAGCTTAAGTTTTGGTCAGAAAGTTTCTCATGAACACTGGAGGTGTGTGTGTGTGTGTGTGTGTGTGTGTGTGTGTGTGTGTGTGTGTGTGTGTGTGTGTGTGTGTGTGTGTGTGTGTGTGTGTGTGTGTGTGTGTGTGTGTGTGTGTGTGTGTGTGTGGGTGTGTGTGTGTGTGTGTGTGTGTGTGTGTGTTTGCGTGATGAACAGACAGTTTTTTTCCGTCCAGCTCAAAGCCACAGAAAACATGTGAAGGTTGAGGGTCTCAGTTCAGTTTAATTAAACACACTTACTCAGGAAACCCACAGAGAGACACATGAGACTGAACAGAGAGACAGAAGATGAACAGAAGACAATAAAGACTAACAGCTGATCATTCAGTAATTCACCTTCTACATTTAATGAAAGTGATGAATTGAGGAAAAGACTGAAAAAAAAGTTTATGATCAACAAATTATTTATGTGTGATTTGACAATTTTTCTATTTTAAAAACAGATCAAACTAAATGAAAACAATGAGTCGACAAGTCAATGATACAGTGTGTCTGTGTTTAAAATGTAATAACTTTGTATTGTTTAAGTTAGGAATATTATGTTAATAAAGCAAGCAGCATCTCCAGGTTTACTGTATTATAGTAGGCCTATGTTTACTAGGTTAAAGACACTTGCTTGTGTCTCAGTCCTCTTTGTGTTTGCAGGGTGGTTTGATACTGTGGTCAGTGTGATAAAGATCATCATCATGAGATGTTCGTCAGCTTGTGGTCTTCTTTTGCTCTATTTACTCTGTATTCCCTCGATCAAACCAAAACCCTTGAGCCTCTGCAGGTGTGATACAAACAGGAAATGTTTTTTAGTACTAATGGACACAAACCTTTCTCTCCATATAAAGATGCTGTGAATTTGTGTAATATATGAAAAAATAAATATTGTTATATCTCAGCTCTTCCAGGTTATCTGAACTAATAGAGGAAGCAGAAGCTCAAAACTATTTCTCACACTATTTGGCGTTAAGCTGCGAGTGCTCTTGAACGCCAGCAGAGGGCACTCTTACCACTGACACTACACACATCATTTCCCACAATGCTTTGTCTGTCATCTGTGTAATCATGTGCAGCTGTTTCCCATCACCTCTTTATCCATGTGTCTCTTCCTATATAACCCTGTTCTGTTGTTTGTCTCATCGTGAAGTCTTGTATCGTGGTTCACTGCATTACTGAGCGTTTTCCCTGTTTTCTATTTTCCTGGTTTTTGAATTCTGCTCGTGTCCTGGTTTTCTCGTTCATGTCTTTCTCTCTGGATTTGTTAGTTTGGACTGATTTCTGTTCTCTGACCTTCTGCCTGCTTAGTGGACCATGACTTTGGATTGAGTTATAAACTGCACTTGGATCTTCTCTCGTTTCCACGACACCGACTCATAACACTATTTTATCTAATAAGTTGCATATTTGTCAAATGGTAAAAGTCAAACTTCTCAACCTCACTTGTTTTACGTCGGTGTTCGCCTCTATTCCGTGATTAAAAAACAGCTTCATTATCGTACGCGGTGGATGAAGTGATGAGTAGCATTTACATGTGCGTCTGACTCTGTTACTGACTCTGACTCTGAGAATCTCCTCCACAGTTGCACATCGAACCTTCAGTTCTTATTTATATTGTAAATATTCAAATATAACACCAACATACACGCCAGAGGCAATGAGGTTTAAGCACAGTTTTGACTCCTCCCCTTTATCCTTATATGGCGCTGAGCGCTGAGTGTCTGTTAGAATGAAAACAAAGTTTGCGGTTGAATCGTCATGTGAACAGGCAGTTCAGAGAGAGGGAAGATTTTCTGTGAGTAATCAGTTAAATTTAGATATGTTCTTCACACAACGAAGCGTATGGATGACGGTCGCGCTGAGGCTCGCAAATCACTAAAATATCTTTACAAACTCAAACAACATCTAACTAAGATAAATTATAGACATGCCTAAGTATGCAGTATATACATTATTATTAAACACCGACCTCTAAAACATGCTGAGATATCAAAATTTATTAGATTTGTATATTTTCAGAAGAAAATGTGAAAATAATGTGCTTGTGCAAAACTCTCCCACAATGCAATGGAGTGGTTGCCAGTTCTTCATGGTAAAATTGGGTAAACGTACAATCGGTTTATATCAAATGTAGTTTTACTAATCAAACTGCAGCCTTTCAGAATATAAAACATATCAAATTCATTGAGGGATAGTGTGATTTAAGGAGACAATAAAGCATTGAACTTTTTTAAAGTCTATGAAAAGATGCTGTGAAAACCTCTGGAGAATCTCTCTAGTGTTTGTGATGTCCTGTTCACCATTGCATTATTATAGATGTACAGCACCTTCAGTAAACACACACACATCTCTCTTATTGAACCCTCTGGCTCCATCTAGTGGCAGATAGAAGTTCATGTTCTATTGATATTATAATTCCAATGACTAAACATGACATTTCTTGGTTGTATGTAGTTGTGTTGTATGGTAGTTGACACAGAACATAATTTTCTTTGTGTTCTGAAATCATGAAATGTAAAAATGCAAAAAAAAAAAAAAACTTTGACCTAATTTAATAAGTACATAGAGCCTTTGTCCATGCAGATTGCAGTTTTTGATGACTAAATCAGAGATGAAAGGAAGGAAGCAGAAAAACTCAAGTTCACCTGTCATCAGTGATGCTGATGTTCCTCTGACAGCTGCTGTCCGAGGTGCTGAATCCACATCAAACCTTCATATTATTATTGTCTTTATGCATAAAGTATCCAAACAAATCCAGATGTTAATGTTTCCTCCTAAAAAGATGTTAATGTTTCTTACAAGTGATAAAAATGTTAAGAACCCAAAGTACCAGAATTTTTTTTTTTTTTTTTTTTCAACGTTTTTTTATACAGGCTCTAGGGAGTGAACTTACATGAAAATTATACTTTCGCCCTCTAGGGGAAGATTTGATGAAGCAATGGAAGTAGATGAAAACAAGTCTCAGCATTTCAATGTTTGTCCAGTTTGTGTATTTAAAAGGGTTATTTCACCCAAAAAGGAAATTCTGTCAGTAATTACTCACCCTCATGTCGTTCCAAACCGGTAAGACTTTAGTTCATTTTCCGAACACAAATGAAAATATTTGTACTAAAATCTGAGTGATTTCTGTCTCTCCATTGACATATGCCACTAACACTTTGATGCTTCAAAAAGGTAATAAAGAGATCGTAAAACTAATCCATATGAATTGAGCGGTTTAGTCAATTTTTTTAAGAGACTCGATCACTTTATATGATGAACAGATTTAATTTAGGCTTTTTTATTTTTAGCAAGTTTGCTTGACGTGTGAGAGCCAATGAGGTTCATTATCGTGTGTTACTGATTGACAGCTGCTGTCCGTGGTGCTGAATCCAGAACTGCCTGTTAAAGTGACAGAAGCATCAATCAGACTCAGACTTCAGCTGATGATCCTCTGAATGAGATGTTCAGATCTGAAGACATCTGAAGACTTCTTAGAGCAAAACAAGTTACACAACTTATGGAAGTTCATATGACAACAGTTGTATTTGGAACAATGTAAACGTATGATATTATTTTTATAGGCACAATGCATTTATCCTGCAGGTCATGACTGTTTCTCACAGCTGATAGAGATGTCAAAACCTCAAAGTATAAATGTCAAAACAAAAGTATCAGATGCATTTTCGATTTCCCAGAGAGAGAGGAAGATAACGCTATGTAATAAAGACATGAATTCACTCAAGATGTTCTCTGAGTTGATCAGCCTTTGTATCTCAACATTTCCTGATGTGTGAATTATGTTTTGTGGTATATTTTGAACTATATGTTGTTTCTATAATTTAACAAACACACAAAAACACACATGCACTGATGCACACACGCACAAACACACAGTTCTGCTTATTTGCTATTGGTCTAAAGTTAATCACTTTTTACATTTGGTTGATTTAATAAAATATTTTGTGAATACAACCTCTCTAAAGTTTTTTTTTGTGTGTGTGTGTGTGTGTGTGTGTGTGTGTGTGTGTGTGTGTGTGTGTGTGTGTGTGTGTGTGTGTGTGTGTGTGTGTGTGTGTGTGTGTGTGTTTTGATAGAACGTTTTGAAAACGTTTTGATAGAAGCAACTGGTCACATCCAGAAAAAAAAAATAAATAAATATATGGATCTCTATGGCCCTCTGCTGGATATATATGGTCACAACACTATTTCTATAACTAAATCATACAGGCCTTTTTCTGACCAGCAGAAATCAGCCTCTAACACCTAGATCAATATCCAGAAGCCACTCATATTTAATTTAGATCATCATTAAAGTGATTTTTTTCATAAAAATATTATATTTTATATGCAAGCTAATGGTGTACTTGAGGAATTCTGCGGTAAATTGGTTTAAAAAAAGACTTCATGTCTTCCAAAACATAGATGAGAAAAAAAAAGAAAAGAAAAGAATAAAATAAATATGATTTTTCTTACAAATCGCTCTATAAATGTCTGCGGTCGCACTGACCCTTAAGTTTACATAGACACCTATAGACACCTTACATAAATATACTGTCGCCCTCTAGAGGAAGATTTGAATAATGCAGATTAATTATGTTCAGTGTCATTTGTCCTTCTATAGAGAAGATGAGTTACAGGGATGGGCAACTTCGGTCCTGGAGGGCCACTGTCCTACGGAGTTTAGCTTCAACCCTAATCAAACACACCTGAACAAGCTAATCAAGGTCCTCAGGATTACTCGAAAATTACAGGCAGGTGCTTTTTTCAGGGTTGGAGCTAAACTCTGTAGGACAGTGGCCCTCCAGGACCGAAGTATGAGCTCTCAGTATCAGACACTGTAACCTCCACTAGGTGGCACTCTTTCAGTGTGATCAATGTAATATTCAGTCAGTGCTGATGGTGGGAGGAGCCAGTAAAGCTGATCATTACTGATAAAGAGCTGAAGAAAGAGGAAGGAACTAAAGCAGACAGATGTAGAGACAGAGAGATTCACACAGAGAACATTCAGCATAAAGAAGACTGAACTCAACTCACAATGAAGATCCTCCTCATCTTCTTCACTTTCTCCCTGATCTCAGGTCAGAGCTTTTCTCTTTCATCACTGCAGTAATGATGCTGTTTTCTGTTCATGAGGTTTCTGATCACAGTATCAATCTGATTGACAGGTGCAGTGAGATGCGTCAGTGTCACTGGATATTCTGGAGGAAGTCTTCTTGTTGATTCTGGGAAAACATGGTCCACTTACTCCACTAAATATATGGCCAAATTACCCGAGTGGAGAACAATAATAAATTATAAGAAACATGATAAATTGATTAATGAAGGACGATTCACACTGTTTAAAAACAATGAGGGAAAACTCATGATCTACATCAGAGAACTGAACCAACATGATACTGGAAGATACCAGATTACAGTTGAAGACCAGTGGACTATTTATATGACTTTGAATGTGGAAGAAGGTCAGACATATTAAGATTAAAGTTTTTGTTTAGTAAAACTGTGGACAATTTCAAAGCTTTTATATATGTGAAATCTATTTCTTTTCTTTTTTTTCTGAATTACAGATTCATGTTGTAAAGAGTCAAAGAGAGTGATGGTGAATATTGGAGAAACTGCAACCTTCAGCTGTGAATATTCACAGAATCATATTAATGATCCCAAGATCATATTCAAAGAAGGAAAAGACTCTATTGAGATGATCTACAGCAAATGGTATAGGAAAGAAAGATTCAATGTTTCTGATGACAGACATAATAAACTCATGAATGTGAGAATTACTGCTGTGACTCCAGATGATGGAGGAGTTTATTTATGTGGAGTTTGGATCTACAGACAATCGTACAGTTACTCCATTATTAATACTGTTCATCTGCACATCATGGGTGAATAGTTCATACTATCAATGCCATCTAAGTTGATATATCAGTATTTTTGTATTCAGTATTTGCTAGATGTTGCATTAGATGAAGACTGATTCAGTCAGATAATTGTGATTGACAGTTAAAGTGGGCGTGTCTAGAGTGACTGGCCACTCAGGAGGTCGTATGATGATCAAGTGTGAACATCCTCAACACAAAACCAAGCCAAAATACATCTGTAAAGAATCAGATGGATGTTCAGAGAGGAAGAATCCAGGAGTTCAGGATGAATGGATGGAGAATGGAGATGTTTCTTTATATGACGACACCAGAGGAGGAGTCTTGATGGTGTTTTTTAGAGAGCTGAAAGCTGCAGATGCAAGAACATACAGATGTGGAGTGAATGTGTCTCACTATACTGAGAGCTTCACTGAACTTCAGCTGGACGTCAGAGACGGTGAGGAACCAGAAATACTTTATCATTTATAAGTTATATGTTTTTGTTCTGATCTTTATGTAAATTTGTCCTGGTTTATAGGTGCAAAATTTCCAAAGACAAAGACTGAATCTGCTCATCTTGGTGAAGAAGTCAACATCACCTGTCAGATCCCAGAGGAACATAAAGTTCATTTCTGCAAAGAGGATGATGATCACATCTGTCAAAACATCAGCACATCTGCAGTGACAGAAATGAGTCCTTCATCTGAGAGAAATGAAGAGAGAGTTTTTACAGTGAGCATCAGTAATGTGAGCGTGAGAGATGCTGGAGTTTACTGGTGTGGAGCAGAAACCAGAGACACACATTTGACTTTCATCTCCCTGACCACCAAAATTCAGCTCAACCTCTTCAGTGAGTACACTCTAAAAGGTTTAACTATTATTTACTCAGTTTTATTGGTGAAACATTTTTACACTAAAAAAAATTGAGTAAATTTTAAAGCTGTGAAATCAATGAAATATACTGTATGAATTGAGTAAATGCAAGTAAAAAAAAAAAAGTAAATCTGAGTAACTGTATCTGGTACATTAACAAATAAAATTGAGAAGAAATAATTTAACATTTAAACATTTAAAAAACAATATTTATGAGTATTTTAACTGTTTTTATTTGAGTAATATTAACTTTTTTATTTCCTCTAAACCTTTGTAAAATAGTATTCCATACAACCACCAGTATACATGACATTGGCCTTTATTGTCGACAAGTACAGCAATACAGCATATTTTACACTGTTTTAACATGTATACAATATTGCCTACATTTAAACTCAATTTAACAAACATTTTAGAAGTAAAAATGAAACATTTAAACATTCAGGAAGCCTAATTCAAGTGTAATCAACCAGTCGGTTATCCAATTTCCACCGGATCAGCGCTGGTTCTCGTGCCGGAGACGGACTCGCGCTCTGTGGGTGAACTTCTATCTTCAGACCGCCCGTCCTGCGTTTCACTCATAGCCGAAAGATACTGCGAGCGACTGACTCCATAACCTGCCATTAAACAAACAGTGCACAGTTTTTATAATTTATAAAGTTTTTAATTATAGTCATTATAATTAGGAATAAAGTCGTGTGTTTATGCAAGGCGTTTCAATCACACGAAAAGACAGGCGTGACTCTCATTTAGGTGTTGAATTACGCCTCTGCATGTTGTTTTGCATTAAATAAAATTATTTAAAGCACAGTAATGATTTTATAGATACAATAAAACATTCACAAACCTGAATTTCACAGAGGAAATGCACCAATTTTGCGATGCTGAGAAGAGGAGAACTGTTCTGGACTGGAATGGAATTAAAACAGCGCGCGCTCACTCAACCATTGAGTTGTCCTCACGTCAGAGGGTGGGGGAGGGGTGCATTGTTTTAATTGAGTAAACTTACTCAATTTCTTAAGAGTGTTAAATATAATATAAATATAATATATTAATAATATTTTGTTTCTTGAAACAGATCAATTTAATTTTCCATTCTCAAATATTTTGATAAAAATGTCTCAAATATATTAAGTGTATTATAAAGAAATAATTGGTTGGTCAAATAAACCAATAAATTCTTTTAGTGAAATTTTTTTAAATATAACAGTAAATTTAAGACAAAATTAACTGTTGGATTTTTAGTCAGTTATTTTGGTATGTTTAACTCAAACAATCAAGTAAATGATATTCAGAGATTTTATCAGTTAATAAAGTTAAATATTACTGTAATATTTACTAAGCCACATAATTATTTTTAGAGTGTGAATTCAGATGATTTTATTGTAGTAAATACAGTATATTCAGAATCATGTGTGTTAAATGTCTGTGTTTGTTTGCAGTGGCTCCAGTAGTGAGACGTGAAGGAGAATCTGCTGAGATCTTCTGCCCTTATGATTCAATCTATAAATCAAAGTCAAAGTCTCTCTGTAAGGGGAAGTGCTCCACTAGAGATAGAAATACTCTCAATGAGACTGTGAGAGAAGAGAAAGAGACCAAGACTGACAGATTGACTCTGAATGATGACGTCACTGCAAGTGTCTTCACTGGGACCATCACTGGACTGACAGCAGAGGATGCTGGGAAATACTGGTGTGTAGTGACATTAGAGAGAGACGTGAATTATCTTCACACTCATCTGATCGTCATCATGAACGAGGGTGAGGAAGGTTTATACATCTGAATATGTGAAACTATGGCTGTGAATTGATGTTCTCATATTTCTAATATTTCCAGAGCTGAACTTGACTAAGTATGAAGGGGACGACGTGTCAATCCAGTGCAAACATCATGATGAACATCAGAAATGCTTCTGCAAAGCACATGAACCCTCCATGTGTGTGAAGGATGGAGTTTCATTGGAGACGATCAGAGATGATCGATTCTCTTTCAGTGATGAAGCTTCTACTGGAGTCTTTACTGTAAACATCACTGATCTGAGAGAAGAGGATTCTGGGATATACTGGTGTGGATCTCACATCACCACTAAAGTCACTCTCACTGTTAAAAAGGGTAAGGTTAAAGTTTTTTTTTATTATTTCTCCATTGTCTTTGGGCCAGATTTAAATGTTAATACACAGTATTAACACTTGAATAATTGGGCTGGATCTACAGATATGGCAATGGGGGCCACTAAGAAAACACACTAAGAAAAAGCATCGTCATATATAAATATCCAATAGCCAAAACTATTGACAGAGACAGCTGCAAACGGTCCTGTGCTTATTTGTGTTCACGCTCTGTAGTCTGAAGACTGTGAAAGCATTGTAGACAATCGTGCTGCAACTGAAGTGATTGACAGCTTCAGTCATTATAAAGGGAGTGCTCTTTTATAGTTTATAGTTCACATAAAAACACTGATGCCTACATTAGCCATCAAAATAGAACAAATCACCTTTTAAAAGTAACTTGTTGCTTTAAATAACAATTGTATCGATTGCATTGTTATGCTGATAGGTGGCTACAAATGAACGTATTTTTCATTGAATCATTCATTCAAGAGATTTGCTCAAAAATTCTGCTTCATCGAGTAATGAAACAAGTCTTTATGAGCAAGTCATTGAATCATTCTTTTAAAACTGATTTTTTAATTGATTAAACATTTTTAAATATTTTTTGGGTTAGGGCTTCCTGGTTAGAAGAGTTGAGAGAATTGTGAAGTGAGACAGTGAGTTTACGCACACACTCAGACGTGAGTGTGGGACACCAGCTTCTTGAATGCAGGCTGGTGTATTACCGAAAGCCATCAGAGGCAGACGGTTGGTGATAACTCCACTCCATTAAGGGGTTGGAGGGACACTGGAAGTCATCAGAGGCAGAAGGTGTTGGAATAACTCCTCCCTATTGAAGGGTAGGAGGTCATTAGGAATCCGGTACAGAGGCTGGAGTCAGAGCCGAGGCAGATCCTCACCGAGATGTGTAGGAGGAGATGCAGTGTGGCTGAAGAGATGCAGCGGAGGCGGGCCTGTGGAACTGGCTGATTTGGGAAGAGGAGGTGGGAGAGGGAGGCTGGGCGGGCACTCAGTAAACATAGGAAACTCAAGGCTGGGCAGGATCAGCGGGGGCAGGAGAGACAGGAGATTATCTCTTCAAAAAGTTCCAAACAGTTTCCAGAGTCCAGGCCATAGTCATCCACAGTGGCAGGGTTGTGGGCGGGGCTCCCCTCCATGCCCTCAAACTCCACAAGCACTCCTGTTGCTGGTTCGCACACCTGATCAGACTCTCCGTGTGACTCCTGCTCCGGGGCGATGTCTGGCGCAGTTTCTCTATGGCTTGTTCATCGCTGCAGGCCGATCTCCACAGTTTGCGTTGGGCTCTAGCGTAACCTCTGTGCAGCTTGCAGGGATGGGCTCTCTAGACTCTGGATTTGGATTTGGAGTGGGGCTGGTGATGTCCTCTTCGGTGTGGCAGATGGGGTACGGGGACCCACAGTTCACCAGCACCCACTCCACAATCTGCGAAATTCTCCTGAGGGCCCACACTGGGAAGGTTATTTGCGTATTGAGGCTTGTGTAGAAAAGACGCTCAACGGAAAGTTTGTGAGGCACGCCAGGTCTAAGAATCCACAGAGATTGCTGCCCCTGCTCCGTATGAAACTTTATGTCAAACTTTTCTTTTACGGAATTAAAATTAGGGCTGCTGTCAGATAATGGGTCACTGAAGGTTTACCAAACAGGACCAGTGCAGGACTCTGAACCACACCGATGTATTCTGGTGTATAAAATATGATTGCTAGCAGTGGACTGCCTTTCAACAGTGGTGCATCAGTGTGATGAGACAAAAAAACCTTATATAAAATTATTCACTTTATAACTCACTTAGAGCCGTTTCTGAATGAACATCTGACCACTTTCTAACCTGCCAGATTTCAGTATACTAACTTGTTCTCACTGGGTAAAAATGATAAACCTACCACTACACACCAATAGCCTAAATGCTGATGTTTTATATAGGCATATTTAAACAGGACTAGTTTACCCTGAGCTTAAGCAAATTCATTGTTCACATACGTGCACTGTGAACCATTACCATGAATTTAGAGGATTAAAGAGTATTATTTTACAATAAAGTATTGTAACCAGGATTTTGTTTTCCCATGATGTATTTAAAAAAAAAAAAAAAAATCAGAATGAGTAATCTGTTTCAATAATTATCATTGCTGAATGTAACCTATAAATAACAAATATCCACTTTTGGTCATGAATAAAATTTGTGAATTATTCTACTTTATGATGGTGGAAAATATATCACCTGATCATCTTTGTTTTTTGGCTTCCTTTGCAACAAAGTATGTGTTTTGGTAAACTCTGTTACAAAAACCACTAACTCACATAAAAATACAAGAATGAAACTGCCCAACTAAAGCAAACACAGATCACCATAATGGCGACCAAATATTTTGTATACATATAAAACATCAACATCTTGTTGGAAACTTGTATTCCTTCATCGAAGCAGAAACCAGGAGACTTGAGATGGATTTTATAAGCAGAAGAGATTTATTCTTCCATGTCTGTAGTTCATCAAGTCTGTAGTTCATCATCATCAAGTCTGACCATAATACAGTATTCATTGTAATTATACTTTTCAAAGAGGGGAGGGATTACATAGAGGTGGAGTCTCTGAACAAAGCATGTAAATTAAGTATGAACACACCCTACTCTGAGAGTGCTACCAGTCCAATTGAATCAGCATAACTTATTCAAATGCTGATACTGGCCAGGAACTCCGGTTCCAAGAGCCAATCCCAGAGCCATTAAAGACAAAAGGTGAACGTCTCCCCTACAGCTAATCCAATCAACCTAACGATTCATCGTCTAGGGCTGGGGCTCGAGCCATTAAAGACAAAAGGTGTGTCTGGGGCTACGGGCTGACAAAGACAAAGACAAAAGGTGACTTACAATAGAGAAAAACAGGACTGGCAGAAACTGTTGTTAATATTATCCTAACCTAACCTTAAAATGCTAACTTAAATGTACTCAACTTTGACTGTTGCAACCTAAATTTCATAAATTTTCATAAACATTTCATCAATTTGTAATACAACAATCTAAACCTCTGTTAATTCTCAAAAATAACTTAAGTAGACGTATGACAAAAATAAACTCAATCTGGTTAGTAATAAGTGAAGCTGGTAATGCTGTTTGTGGAGTTGTTTAATCCTCCTCTGCTGAGATCTTCACAGATTTAATGTCTTCTTTTATCTTCAGTTGATTTCATCTAAGGCTGCGGCTGAAGTCAGTTGTAGTTCTTGTGTTTCTATTTCCTTCAGTGATTCTGCTTGTTAACAGCAGGTGCTCATCACTAATGTTAAATTATCACTTAATTAATCACTTAATCATCTCATTAACTTAACTCTGATTAAGAGTTACTTTAACACTCTTTAGAGTGGGACCTTATGTGCTCTGAGCAGACATACTTTTTCTGTGTAGCCAAGTCAGAAGTGTGACAAATGAAAACTTAAAACTATGATAAGCTAGAAAATGAAATAATGTAATTGGCTGATTATAAGTTTGTCAAACTTTCTTAGCATGAATATGAAGATTTTATTTTAGCATTAAGTAATTCAATTTCAAATTCATAACTCTTTGTGTATTAAAGATGTGACATCATCTTGACTTGCAACACTAGATTTTATTTTCTTATAAGCATCATCTAATGATGCACTGACATTAATATTTGACATTAACAGAAACACTAACACTCAACAAATAAAAACATAAAGCAACATTACAATGCAGGAAGTGTTTAGTGTTTGTGATGGACAGGCTGTTCTCACACCAGCTCAAAACCACAAACAAATGAGCTGAAGGTTCAGAGTCTCAGTAAGAAACACAAAACTCAACAGAGACAAATGAAGAAGAACATGTTTTATGTGTAAGTCTGCAGAAGAGACTAAAATGCACTCTTGTTACTGCAGAATAATTCAGGTCCATAAAAAATAATAATGAAATGTGAAGCATGAACATTTACAATACTAAACTAGTTCCTTTATGACAAACATTGCACACAGAGTTCTATAAATATTTAATAATATAAAAAGTATATTTTTTATATATTTTTTAAATTTGTCATATGTACATGTTTAACAACTTGTTCCCTTTCAAGGGAACTCGAGCTGCGTCGAGACGTGGTGGGAACACCCTGCGTGATTGCGTCGTGAAGCACGTGTATAATCAGTCCAATGGAAAGACAAGACATCATAGGCGGGTGACGTCATCGACCAGGAAACTATAAAGCACCCATGAAAACAGACCGTGACAGCTTCTGTGCCTTCAGCAAGCGATCTGTGTATTCTGTCCTTGTCATATTTATTGTTGTCTGTTCAAGTTGCAATATATATATATATATATATATATATATATATATATATATATATATTATGGCAAAAGAGAGCAAGCAAGCGTTGTGTTGTTCCCTGCCCACGTTATATCACGGGTGGGGACACACACTTCAGCTTTGTGTTGCTTGTTTGGGAGTGGAGCATGCCAACAGTCAGTTCTCGAGGGGGCTGACTGTGAGCATTGCGAGAAGCTGTCCATGAGGACGCTCTGCTCCCGCCGGCCGTTCTTCGAGGAGGACGGTTCGGTGCGCGCCCCCCGAGGCGCGGGTCCCGCTGCTGCCGAGGCACGGCGTTGACGCACATCTCGGGGATCGCAAATGGTTCTAACAAACACCTGTTAGATCCAGTGCCTTATCTCGGGGAGAAGCACGCTCTGCGGTTTCTCCTCCCCGGGATGAGGCACTCATGGTGCGATTTTACAGTTCTGAGGAATTGGTATCGTTAGTGTTTTTGTTTAAAAAATAACATTTATATATATATTAAAGGAGGTTTTATCTAGTGCTGTTGCTAAGTTAAATATTACTGGCCAGCCAAACATATGAGAGTGAAAATATAAGGAAAACTCTATATCTCAGCCTCCTCATCGGGGAGTGACGTTTTTTCCCTATCTCCACACTGAGGTGTCGAGATCGTGGAATAAACCGGTTTCTATTTATGTGTTTAATCCCTAAACTTCTACTATAGTAATGTTATGGGTATTAAGTATCATGGTATGACAGTGCCTCGGGTTAAAGAGACGCTTGCGAGCTATCTCTCTCCCGGGTCGGCGTCATCATAACCCCGACGTTACCCACCAGACATCATAAATAATAGATAAATATTATTAGGCAGCACTGGTAGGTAACGTATATAAGGACATGGATGAATGTGAGGATGTCAGCACTTACGTTATTCGAGAATTGCGTCGCGCAACAGATAAACTATATCTGGGAGGGACGGTTTTGAGAAATCGTTTCTCCTCTGCGTCCTCTGGGTGGCGACTCTCTGAAGAGGGTCGTAGCGCTGCCAGTTCGGTTGTTTCCTGCTGGTGGCCACGGAGTGATATATATATATATATATATATATGTATATATATAGTTTTTCTGATGTAAAGAAAAATTAAGATAAAATATGTCTGTTCTTCTGGACGCTCCGCTTTAAAAAAAACGAAGAAATAAACTCTTCGCCACATATTTCTCAGTGGGTCCTGCACACTATAGAAAAGGGTTTCAGAATTCAGTTCGGTTCTCATCCGATTTTCTAGGGGTCCTCCCCACAGTGGTGGACCCCGAGCAGGCTCTGGTTATGGAGCAGGAAGTACTGACACTTCTGCAAAAGGAGCTATAGAAGGGGTTCCTCCTCCCAACAGACAGTCAGGGTTTTACAGCCTTTACTTCATTGTTCCGAAAGAGGATGAAGGGTTGCGTCCTATTCTAGACCTGCGTCAATTAAACAGCAGGTTTCAGAATCTCAAGTTCAAAGTATGCTTACACTAATATGATTGTGTCACAGATTCAGTTCAAGGACTGGTTTGTCACAATAGACTTGAAGGACGCTTACTTATCTATCCATCCTCATCACAGGAGGTTCCTGAGGTTTGCTTTCGGGGGCAAAGCATACCAGTATCGGGTTCTTCCATTCGGCCTAGTTTTATCAACCCGCACCTTTACAATATGCGTGGATGCAGCTCTAGCTCCTCTGAGACTCCAGGGCATTCGCGTATTATACTTTATCGACGATTGGTTAATCCTAGCTCAATCTGAGCAGATGGCAGTTCGGCATCGAGATGTTGTTCTGTCTCATTTAAGGATGTTGGGGTTGCGGCTTTGACGTAAATGGGGTAAAACTAGGCCAGTCACTCACTGTGGAACAGTTTCAGACTGTTGGGTCTCATGGCAGCTGCGTCCAACGTAATTACTTTTGGCCTTCTGTACATGAGAACCCTGCAGTGGTGGCTCAGGACAAAGGGGTTTTCTCCGAGGGGAAATCCATTTCGCACGATCAAGGTCACGCGGCGATGCCTTTGTGCCTTGGTCATGTGGAAGAAACCTTGGTTCCTCGCCCAGGCCCAGTGTTGGGAGCTTCTTGTCGACGCATAATGCTATCGATGGATACTTCCCTCACAAGTGGGGGGTGATCATGAGTGGTCGCTCGGCGAAGGGTCTTTGGCAGGATCATCTTCCTTTTGGCACATAATTGGCTAGAAGTGATGGCGGTATTCCGAGAATCTCAATACTTCCTGTCAGACCCGAGAGGTCACCATGTGCTTGTCCTTCCGGACAACACACTGATGGTCTCGTATATCAGAGCAGATATCCTGTTGAGACAGGGACTGAGGCCCGGGGAATGGAGACTTCACCCCGAGGTGGTGGAGCTCCTTTGGGAGAACTTTGGTCAAAACTCAAGTCTACCTTTCGCATCGTTTTATACAACGCATTGCTCTATGTGGTTCTCACTGACGCATCCAGCTCTGCTTGAACTGGATGCAACGTATTAGGTGTGGTTGAGGCTACACCTGTACGCATTTCCTGATATCTTTACTCCCGGGAGTTACTCTCATCCGGAGTTATGGATACTGTGGGCTCGGTCTCTGAGGGGCCCCAGCTCATAGATTCAGGTCTCTCGACTGAGGTCGTGGAGACCATACTCCAGTCTAGAGCTCCCTCCACGAGAAGACTGAATATGCATTGAAATGGAAACTGTTCTCTGCCTGGTGCGGAGAACGCCTTCTGAATCTTGCTAACTGCCCTATGGTACAGTACTTCTGCAATGAATGTTTCTTTGCTGGGTTATCTCTGAGGAGAGATCCTTATTCCGTCTTCTCCGTGGTACATGAGGCTAAGGAGGCCTGCACGTACTTGAATTTGCACCTGGTATGGTGATAGTCTTTCTTCACCCCTTGCCGGGTTGTATTCCTACTAAATTTGCGGGTCATTTGTGCTGCAGGCCTTTTGTCCTCCACCTTAATACCCCAGATCAGGAAAAACTTAATCTGTTTTGCCCTGTCCGGGCTTTGGATGCTTATGTCCACAGAGCTGCCCTGTGGCATATATATAAGAGCAGTTATTTGTCTGCTTCGGGTTACCTAAGATAGATTGCCCTGCATCTAAACAGATAATGAGCAAGTGAGTAGTTGAGGCTATCTCACTTGCTTATGAAGCGGGCGGACAGCCTTCACCTTTGGCTGTCCCGGCCCATTCTACCAGGAGTATGGCTGCCTCTAAGGCTTTATTATCAGGAGTCTCACTCTATGACATCTGTAATGTGGCAGGCTGGTCCTCACTGCTTGTTTCCTAGTGTGTGCATGGTCTTCATACAGAACAGGCATTTGTCATATGGCATCGTGGGTATAGGGTTCCCACCGCGTCTCGACGCAGCTCGAGTTCCCTTGAAAGGGAACGTCTCAGGTTACCTATGTAACCCTGGTTCCCTGAGAGGGAACGAGATGCTGCGTCGCCTTGCCATACTCCCTGCATGCCTGTGATCGACTTGCTTCGGCTTTTCAGAAGCTGTTGCGGTCTGTTTTCATGGGTGCTTTATAGTTTCCTGGTCGATGACGTCACCCGCCTATGACGTCTCGTCTTTCCATTGGACTGATTATACACGTGCTTCACGACGCAATCACGCAAGGCGTTCCCACCAGCTCGAGTTCCCTTGAAAGGGAACCAGGGTTACTTACGTAACCTGAGACGTTTTTGGTTGTTTTTATTTTACTCTTTAATAATTGGTCGAAAACCGACTCCATACAATCTCTTGTCATGAGACATGGCATTAATATCTTAACTACTTACCTACGTAAAGCATAAAGTTAAAGTCATGCTAGTCACTTATGACTTTGTGGATTTCTCATGGTCAAAAGTCACAGTAATGGCAACATGCTCACCTGAATCATACACCGTATATTTTATAAGTCAGTGCTTTAAGATGATTCATTTGAAATTGAAAGGATATATTCACCTAACAATAAAAATACTGTCATAATTAATTCACTATCCAAATGACAATATATATATATATATATATATATATATTTTTTTTTTTTTTTTTATCAGACCTAACCCATAAGTGTGAAAACATACATTTATGCCGGATAGAAAAGGGCTGAAAATGAACATTATACATTTTAATATTTCATTCATGTGTATCTCTTAATTTGTTTTCTCTAATAAGCACTGTGTTTGTGTGTTTGTGTGTTTTATTTTCAGTTTTCTCCATGTTCATCATTATTTGTGTGTGTGTGAGTCTGCTGCTGATTGGTGGATTCACTCTGACTGTGTGTAAATTAAGACACAAGAGACGAGGTTTGATCATTTATTATCTGTTGAAACAAATTGATAATGAAAGTTATTTGAGTTTCTCTGTTCTGCTTCAATGAGCAACAGTAAAATCTCAATGAGTTTCTGTCTCAGATGCTGTTCGTCTCCAGTTTGATCTAGTTGGTCTATGTTTTACTAATTGATTAATTTTGTTTTGGGTAATTAGGAAGAACCTCGAAATCAGAAAAGAGAAAGATGGGGAAAAATACATTGGTGAGTCACAGTGTGTGTGTGTGTGTGTGTGTGTGTGTGTGTGTGTGTGTGTGTGTGTGTGTGTGTGTGTGTGTGTTTGTACATATGTTGTGCTTATGTGATGTTTTCTCTTTTTATTGTAAATTTTCTCTCTATTTTTCATGCTCAGATTAACAGTCATGATGAACTACCCACAATCCCCTCTGCTGGGCTCCTGTACGCGTCTGTCAGTTTCCTAGCCTGGGTGCCTGCCCGAACCCCGCCCACAATATTTTTTGGTCGGGAAGTTCGGTCTGGACTCGCTCCGTTGAGGAGCTATTATGCCCGAACAAAAATTGTTCGGACCAATCAAATTGTCAGGGCGGGCTTTATACGATGATGGACAGATAAGCAACGGTAACGTCATCATCCACGTCATCAACGAGCGCTTGGGTTGAATTCAAATGACTGCCGCTGAAGAATTGAGATTTCACGAGTTCACGCTTACAAATAAGTCAGATAGAATAAATGCATATTTGGCGTGCTGTCTGAGGAGAGGCTTCGGGCTCGGTATTCGGCCCGAACCCAAAGTACTCCCCCCGTATTCCTGGCTGTGGAAGAACAAGCCAAGAGTGAGTGCAGGGATGCTGAAAACTGTCATGTTAGGTGAGTTGACCGAGTGAATAATATATGCTTTCCTCTCATGCTGATAGACGGTTGATTGGATTGATTATTTGAATGTGCTCCTCCTGAAATTTGTTTATAAAACATCATGTGTAGATTCCGCCATCGCGTCTGTTATAGAAGATATCGACAGCGCATTAATTTTAAAAGAGGAACAGAGAACCGCGATCGGAAACATGAATGAAAAACATACGTCACTTACTCCGTTGCTCTGATTGGTTGTAGGTCTATCCAATTGAGTGCCGAGGAATTTTTTTTCCTGGTTCGGTTGAAACACGCCCCATAATCAAATCTCTATGGAGAAGTATCAGACTCACATTCTGACTAGAATTGAGTATGACGACGTCAGGCTATCAGTTTCCAGAAGCATGAAGAGTCTCTCAGTGAAGCTTCAGTCACTGTCAGTAAGAACGAGCTTTACTCTGATTACGCCACGGTCAGTCGCCGCATGAGACTCAACTAACTCACTTATAAGTCACAGATCACAGATCAGCACACATTACACCAGTATTGCTAATGTTTACAATTAATTGATATAATTATCTTTATAATCTATAAATTAGTGTTAAAGACGTGTTTTATTGATCATGGTTGTTGAGTTCAGTCTGTTGAATCATGACACACTTTAAAGTTTCTATTGCTCATGTTTCTTCTTTCACATGTGTAAAATAGCAGTTGTGTTAGAGGTTTATTGGTGTGTGTAAAGAGTTTGTCATCTCAGTTTATCTGAAGGTGTGAATAAAACAGGAAATACAACACCTAAGTGACACTTCTAGAAAATACTGTGAAGTTTCCACTCCAAATGCAGAGACACGTACATTTAAAGGCATCTTTTGACACATAAAACCTCTTTAATAGCAGCTCTTAAACAGACACAAGTTTAAAACACCTTTATGATGAGACGCATGAAACATGAGAATATGTTCAAAGCTGTTAAAGGCTCTTTCTCATCTCTCTGTCTGAATATTGATTATTTTCTTTGATCTGCTTTAGGTTTGTACACGAGATACTAGTTACAGGGAGATCATGAGAAAGATTATTTTTAAAAGGGTTAGTTCACCCAAAAATGAAAATTATTCCAAAATGTATTCACCCTCAAGTCATCCTAGGTGTATATGACTTACTTCTTTCAACCAAACACAATCGATTATTAAATAATATTCTGGCTCTTCCAAGCTTTATAATGGGAGTGAATAGAGTTTTTGAAGCCCCCAAAAACTGCATCCACACAGCAAAATCCCCAGAGTTAACTCAACACTGCTCAGACACATATGATCCCACTCTGTGAAGATCAAGCAACTCCACAAACAGCATTACCAGCTTCACTTATTACTAACCAGACTGACTTTATTTCTGTCACACGTCTACAGAAGTTCTTATTGAGAATTAACAGTTTAGATGTTGATGTTTTAAAAGCTCCATCAAAACATCACCATTATCCTGTGACCATTGGTAATAGAAAACTATATCCTGTTTTTCTCACACCTGCAGGAGGCTGAAGGGTTTCAGTGTTTGACCCGCAGAACATAAATAGAGCAAAAGAAAACCACAAGCTGAAGAACATCTCATGCTGATGATCTTTATCACACTGACCTCAGTATCAAACCACCCTGCAAACACAAAGACACAATTATTTAAAATAATCTTTCAAACATTTTTTTACATGAATGTACAGACTCGTCATTTCACTGTTTATCGTCTGATTTCTGTCTCATACATAATATCATAAAACAACATCAGAAACTTACATTTCACATTCAGTAATTATGTTACATCTATATCTAGATGGACAATTATGTTAGTATATTGTATACTGTACGAAATGCACTAAACAACAAATGCATGACATTTAAAGGATTTTTTTGGACATTGTTTGTCATTGAATTGTGGATTCAATGTTTAGATTTCAATCTTTTTTTAAAGAAAATTGTCAAATCACAAATGGATAATTTGTTGATCATAAACATTTTTCAGTCTTTTCCTCAATTCATCACTTTCATTAAATGTTGAAGGTGAATTACTGAATGATCAGCTGTTAGTCTTTATTGTCTTCTGTTCATCTTCTGTCTCTCTGTTCAGTCTCATGTGTCTCTCTGTGGGTTTCCTGAGTAAGTGTGTTTAATTAAACTGAACTGAGACCCTCAACCTTCACATGTTTTCTGTGGCTTTGAGCTGGACGGAAAAAAACTGCCTGTTCATCACGCATTTGTTGTTTAGTGCATTTCGTACTGTATACAATTTACTAACATAATTGTCCATCTAGATATAGATGTAACAGAATTACTGAATGTGAAATGTAAGTTTCTGATGTTGTTTTATGATATTATGAATGAGACAGAAATCAGACAATAAACAGTGAAATGACGAGTCTGTACATTCATATAAAATTTTTTTTGAAAGAATATTTTTAAATAATACTTTTTTTTGTTTGTTTGTTTGTTTGTTTTACTAAGATAAAAAGGCTGGTAAATGTCTTTGTGTTTGCAGGGTGGTTTGATACTGAGGTCAGTGTGATAAAGATCATCAGCATGAGATGTTCTTCAGCTTGTGGTTTTCTTTTGCTCTATTTATGTTCTGCGGGTCAAACCCTGAAACCCTTCAGCCTCCTGCAGGTGTGAGAAAAACAGGATATAGTTTTCTATTACCAATGGTCACAGACTTTCCACTCCATAAAACAGATGCTGTAAATATGTGTAATAGCCTATATGAAACATTAAAATCTTGTTCATGTTCATAATATATCTCAGTTCTTTCTTGTCAAAATGGTTGAAAAGCTCAACTCGAATTTGTTTCTTAACTTGCTGATCAATACTTTTGCTGATTTAGTTTTCAGTTCATTCTTTTTCTGTTTTTAGTAAAAAAAAATATCTGATGTTACATCTGCTTATACCTTTACTGTAGAATCATAAAAAATAAAAATAAATAAAAAATATGCTATAAGTTCTTGGTTATTGTCCAAATATAGTAAATTGATTCTTTTTACACTATATTTGAAATTTAAAACATTGTCACAGCCAGGGGCGGAGTGGGACCAAAAAATCTACCGGGAAATTTCGTAGACCACCAATTTCTTTGTTGACAAGCAACAAATAAGCAACTACATGTAATCTTTAGTTGACTATCAGCAGATTATCTACAAATGGTTAACAATTTTTTTAAAACAGTTTTAAATCAGCTAAAATAATTATTAATTTGATGCACATGAGACCCCTTGAGTAGGATATACAGTATCATATACTTCATATGCTGACATGACTGTTGACATTTAACTGACAGATTGATCTTGAGTTGTTGGTACTCAATCTACAGAAAGTTAGTTGACAATTGAAAGTTAGTCGACAATTGGTTAATAACCTGTTGCAAAATAATATTGACAGTCAACAGGCACTTTTTCGTAAAATCTGTAGATTAACACTTGAATTGTACCTTATAGTCTATAGGCAGTCAGTTGAACGTATGTTACTTGTCAGTTGAAACAGTGTTGTTAAATGTCAACTGATGCACTGTTGACAAGCTACTGAATGGCTACTAATAACTAGTATAGTCTCAACAAACGGACTATCAAAATAAAGTGTTACCATATATATATATATATATATATATATATATATATATATATATATATATATATATACATATACTAATAATAATTGAGCAAAACTTGGCCGCTAAATATTTAATATTCAATTATTTTAATGATCACAATTAAAGTTTTCATTTTATTAAATTGAACAAGCGCAACATTCAATCAAATATTCTAAAAGATGTATTATTCATAATAAGGTTATTTCAACATAATATCTCGTTATTTCGACATAATATGTGTGCGTGCAACAAGCAAGATGTGCATTTGTAAATCCGGTGACGCGTGCATTGATTTTTATTAATAAATTCGTGTTTTCTGTCAGTGTCGACTGCAAAGATGAAGTTGACGATCGCCATATTCGTGAACGCGCCTATAGAGAGAAATGCACATAATGGGTTGAGGGTCTCAGGGTCTCAGTTCAGTTTAATTAAACACACTCACTCAGGAAACCCACAGAGAGACACATGACACTGAACAGAGAGACTGAAGATGAACAGTGTGTCTGTGTTTTAAATGTAATAACTTTGTATTGTTTAAGTTAGGAATATTATGTTAATAAAGCAAGCAGCATCTCCAGGTTTACTGTATTATAGTAGGCCTATGTTTACTAGGTTAAATACACTCAGTCCTTTTTGTGTTTTGTAGTGAACTATTTGAATTTTGATAGATATTTTGGACCTACAAACACACTTCCAGATACATATGCACGCACACACTTACACAGAGGCCCGAAGCACAGAAGACAGAAAGGACGGAAGAATGCCCATATATGGGGAACAATGTTGACACCAGAAGAAGGTTGATGTCACATGCTTTAGTTCCTCTGAAAAAAAAAAAATACTGTTAATTGTACAGTTCTTTACTGTAATCTACAGTTTGTTTCTGTAAAAATGCACTAAATTAAAATTCAAGTTAACTAATTACACTTGCAGAAACCGACTGCCTTAAACTGACCAACTGTTATTTAAATGTATTAACTAAAATGTATAATGCATTAATAATGTGAGCAAAGTATTACTGTGAACTTCTTCTTTGGCCGAACAGAAGACAACCTAAGCCAGGGCTTCGACGCCACTGGGCACCTGCCCAATAGAGAAGAGAGGTGTTTTATGTGAGAAAGGTATTAGAGTTGAGCGGTGACTGTGAGGCCAGCAGCATCAACAAATCATTGAGAGGGGAGATGAGCTGTGAGAAGTTACGGCAGTCTGACCCAGAAAAAAATTTAGTTCCTCTGTACCACTCATCAGAAACCGCGATTTCATTGTATGGCTTGTTTTCCATTGTGACAAGTGTCTACATCTATGCCAGGGAGACAACTCCCTGAAGAGAAAAAAAATTATAGATTAAGAGTCAATGGAAATGGGCTTTCAAGAGCCAGCTGTGACCGTGAGGTGATTCTCATTATTTGTTGTGGAGACAGTAACAAAACGTATTAATTTATATAAGGAACATGATGTTGGTTGCCTTATGGGCAAGGAAAAATGTTTGATATTGAACTAGTTTTAACTCCTGAAGGTCGTTAGACATGGTGGTGGCTAAAGATGAGAACAGCTTGTGATGAGTCAAGAGAAATTTCTGGAAAACGAAGGTTAGGTGAATTGAGTATTTAAACTAAAAATAACCTTAGAAAAGATCATAGCATAATGTATTTTAGATTGTTGTAATGGTTCTAATTTGAGTCAAACATTTGTATTTTGACATGTGTGAACTATTAAGGATTGACTATGACTATGATTATTTTAGTTACAGTCCTAGGAGGCTGTTGAAAAGATATTTGCTTATAGTGAGAGAGAAAGAGACTGCTTGAGTGGAGGAAGGGATGGTACGCTGTCTGTCTTTCTGTTATCAGTCAGCCAAAGAAAGCTGAAGCAAAGTAATAATAATGCACCAAAACAATCCAGCTGACTTTTCTAAAATCAAATGAATAATGAACAGACATGCTTTGAAACTGGTTAAGAGGCCATAAAAAAACATTAGATAAAAGAAACAGGAAAATGTAAGGTTAAAATGTCATTTAAAATTTAAATATTTTTAGAGAAAAGATATGAATAAGAAATATGAGCGGTTCATAGTCAGGGATGAGTGTGAGTGTTAAATCATGTTTTGAACAGTATGTGTTAGTTAAGGACAGCTATTCTGTCTGAATAGTATGTATAAATGTGTCATTAACCTCTGGAAAAAGTGTTTTAGCATTATAGATGGGTTAAGGCAAATGACAAATTTGAAAGTAAGCTGAGGATTGTGAGTCAATCTGATGAGAAGGCAACACAGAACATAGGACGAGCTTTAAGTTGATTGATCATCGAGCTCTGTCTGTTAATCATTATTTTGGTAATTTATGATGTGCAGTAGATTTGAATTACTTTCTGGACAGGTTTAAGTATTGATGTGTAAATTAGAATTGTGAAGTCGTAGATAGCCGTCAGTCATGTGTTGAGAAAGTGTTATAGATTTGACAGCAACAAACACGTAGGCTAAGTAAATATCAGATTATCCAGAGAGCCCTTAACAGTTATGTATTGTAAAAAGGGGGAGATTGTTATTCGACTGACGTTGACGAAGTGTACACACCATGACCTGACCTGATAGAAACAACTGATGACCTGGAGAATGTTTGTAGATGACTGAATTGCGAGACCAACAGCAGGCCTGAAAAGCAAGATACGCTGTGAGACTCGGGGCCGTTACCTTAAAACAATTTGATAAGTAGATGAAATTGTGGCTTTAAGTAATATTTTTGTTTCAGAGGCAAAGAAAGATGTCTAAAGGAAATTTGGCTGAAGGACAACGTTTGGGTTAGCAAACTTTATCCAAACAAATGTTACCAAATAAATATTAACAAATATTGCAGTTTTCCTGTAGCTCAAACAGTAGAGCATTGGCACCTGTAACGCCAAGGTCATGGGTTCGATTTCCGAGGGAAAGCAAGAACTGATAAGAATGTAAACGTGTACCTTGAAATGTAAGTCGCTTTGGATAAAAGCGTCTGATAAATGTAAGAGAATGGGGGTCAAAAGGACCATTTGCATTTAGGAAAGCCCAGGGGGTTAGAAGGACCATTTGTCTAAAACCAGCTGATCTTGTCATACAGGAGTGAACGGGCAGGGCAGACTGTGCCCAGTGAAAACAATGGCTATGGATGAATTTGACTAGTTATCCTGGCCTGGGTTATTATTGTGGCAGAAAGGTGCCACACCTGCGCAGCGCTAACTTAAAATGTTCATTTTGCAGAATGTCAGGATGTTTTGAACCAAACAGAACTGATTCTGTATTGTTTTATTAACATGAGCAAAATGGGTTGAATGTTTTTTCAGGGGAACAAGGACCCTGAGTGCTATTCAGTGAGCAAAATTACCTGGTGACAATATGTTTCAGGCTGTTGAATCCACAGGTCACACCAAAGGGACGACAAGACAAGCGGTTACTAACAAAATCACTTAAGGTCTCCATTCGCAGGTGACAGCAGACAGTAAATGACTCATTCCAGTGGGGGTGTGATCGTGATCTAAGGGAAAATCTTGTAAGGATTTGAAAATGATTGGAGAGTGTTAGAACTGGGTCCAAACATCTCACCTTAAACTACACCAACCAACATCAGCAACCCCACACGCCAACGCGAAGAATAAAGTGGGGGATCAAGGATATGTGCTAGAAACATTCCTCTCCTGCCCACGGGGGAAAGACCATTGCCACGGCGCACAAAGTGTCGAAATGGTGAAGATGGAACGTCCATGGGGCAACGAGATGATCAACACATCTGGAGAAAGATGTGGACCAACTGATGGTTTAAGTTTAGCAGAAGAATATGTTTTTGGTGATGATTTTGATGATTGTGTTTGATTGAATCAAACTAGGTATTGATTTGTTTGGTACAAATGTAGAAAATCTATTAACTGATGTGTAATAAGCTATGAAAGACAGTCCGTAATGGAAGTATTAGTTAATTTTGAACAACTACATTGGTTAGAAGGATGCAGGGTTTGAAATGAGGGATTTTTATTCTACTTTTAATCTTTGAATTTTATTGGTAAACATTTTTTAATCAAATCAACCAGGGGTGTTAAATTGATATGGTTCCCTTTCGAGGGAACTCGCGATGCGTCGATAACGCTTTGGGAACGCCCCCAGCGTGAATGCGTCTGAAGCATCTATGTCAACAAGTCCAATGGAATGAATGAAATGCGCGTCACGGGCGGGTGACGTCATGACCAGGAAGCTATAAAAGCGCATCCGGTGAAACCGGCTTTAGCTTCTGTTGCCTCAGCAAGCGATCTGTGTAACTCTGTCTGTCATATTTATTGTTGTCTGTGATTATGGAAAAGCAAATGTTCAAACTCTGTGCCTCTCCCTGCCCGCGTTATTTAACGGGTGGTGACACACACGAGCTTTGTGTCATTTGTTTGGGAGTGGAGCATGCGGTATCAGCCTTTGAGGGGGCTGATTGCCAGCATTGCGAGTGGCATCAAACTTAAGATGGTCATCAAAAACAGTGCCCAAGTACTTATATGATGAGACAGTTTCCACCTTTAAATTATGTATGATGCTCTCAGAAGCAATATCTCTATTTCGCCCAAAGTCAATAATTAATTATTTGGTTTTAGATACATTTAAATCAAGGCAATGGTTATCACACCATGAGATTGTAACGGATGACAGAACAGGATGTAAATGCAATAACACTCTTTATTGGAAAACACACAATGGTCAGGATACAGAGCACAGATGGACGCCAACACAGCGGGACAGGCGGGCGGACACAAATGCTGATGGGATGGTGACGCAGGGACCTCGGTGGGCAACAGGTACTGGTGCTGTAGTCCTGTGATGATCCCTCGTGACGGTGCTCTGGTGCAGTGAATGATTCCTCGTGGTGGTGCTCGGTAATCCAGTGCAGAGTGCAGGTAATCCAGCGATGAAATGACACGGGAACTCAATACAACACGGGGAACACAGGAACAGGCTCGGGAAACACACCGGGAAACCACAACGATCTGACAACATGAGACACCATGTTGTCTCCCTATAATCGCCCTATAATCCATCGCGCTCTTTGAGATCACTAAATTCAAGGCTTTTGGTCATACCTAGGATATCCAGAACCACCAAAGGAGGGAGAGCATTTTCACATTTGGCTCCAAAACTCTGGAATAGTCTTCCTGATACTGTTCGTTGCTCAGACTCGCTCTCCCAGTTTAAAACTAGATTAAAGTCGCATCTCTTCAGCCAGGCATTCATATAATCCTACAGTTCAAACTACAATCCGGCCTCTATCCAATGCCAGAGGAGAACTGGCCCCCGACTGAGCCTGGGTTCTCCCAAGGTTTTTTTTTTCTCCATTAAGGCACCTGATGGAGTTTTAGGACACCATTAGGTCACTTGATGGAGTTTTTCGGTTCCTTGCCACTGTTGCCTTTGGCTTGCTCAGTTGGGGATATTTTGGGGATATTTAATTTAATTTTATCAATCAATAAATTCCTCTTGAAACAAACTTTGTTGTATTATTTGAATTTAATACTGTGAAGCTGCTTTGATGCAATCTGTATTGTGAAAAGCGCTATACAAATAAACTTGACTTGACTTGACTTGACACCAGTTACTGAACATATAAAGGGACAAACAATTGGATCCAGCTGGTGCTACTGATCACTGATGATCAGTGACCACGCCCACAGACACACACACACACAACAGCACGTCAGACGAGAGAGAGACGGTGAATTCATAAACCGTGACAGTACCCCCTCCCCTAGGAACGCCTCCTGGCGTTCCCCGACGGACTTGTAATCATCGATAAGGGAGTGATCCAGAATGTCTCTAGCAGGAACCCAACTTCTCTCCTCCGGACCGTAACCTTCCCAGTCCACCAGGTGCTGAAATCTGCGTCCCCTCCTTCTCGAGTCCAGAATACGGTTAACCGAATACGTTGGTTCCCCATCTACGAGACGCGGCGGGGGGGGGGGGACCGGGACTGGCGGATTAATGCGTACATGAAATACAGGTTTAATCTTTGACACATGAAAGGCGGGATGAATTCTCCTGTACGCAGGAGGAAGTTTGAGTCGGACTGCCACCGGACTAATGATCTTGGTGACAGAAAACGGGCCGATGAATTTGGGAGCAAGTTTATTAGAAACGGAGCGGAGAGGAATGTTCTTGGTTGAAAGCCACACTTTTTGACCAACGACGTATACGGGAGGCTTCGACCAGTGGCGATCGGCCTTAGCCTTGGTGCGCGCCCCCACTTGGAGAAGAGTCTCACGGGCTCTAGTCCAAGTGTGGCGACACCTCTGGACGAAGGCGTGAGCGGAGGGAACCGCGACTTCGGATTCCGTACTAGCAAAAACTGGTGGCTGGTAACCTAAACTACATTCAAACGGAGTAAGGCCCGTGGATGACACTGGTAACGAATTGTGGGCGTACTCCACCATAGAAAGTTGTTGGCTCCAGGAGGAAGGATTTTTGGAAACCAAACATCGCAACACTCTCTCCAGATCTTGGTTGGCTCTCTCCGTTTGACCATTGCTTTGGGGATGGAACCCCGAAGAGAGACTGACAGTCGCCCCCAGTAACTTACAAAATTCTTGCCAAAATTTGGACACAAATTGGGGTCCCCTGTCGGAAACCACGTCCATCGGGAGGCCATGTAAGCGAAATACGTGATCTACGACAGTTACCGCTGTCTCCTTGGCTGAGGGTAATTTGGGCAAGGGAATAAAATGAGCCGCCTTCGAGAACCGGTCCACGACAGTCAAAACGACCGTCTTGCCCTGGGAGGGCGGGAGGGCGGTAATGAAATCTAGCGCAATGTGGGACCAGGGTCTCGAAGGGACAGACAGCGGTTGGAGTAACCCATCCGGGGGTCAATTGGAAGTCTTACCAGTGGCACAAACCGAGCAAGCCAAAACAAAACTGCGGATGTCGCGAGCCATTAATGACCACCAGAATCGTTGCTTCACCAAAAAACTGGTGCGATTTACTCCTGGATGACACGCTATGCTGGAACAATGACCCCACTGAATGACGTCGGACCGACACCCCTCTGGCACAAACAAACGATTCGGTGGGCAATCGGGCGGAGGCGTTACCCCTTCTAAGGCCTTCATGACCCTCGATTCGACCTCCCATCTGAGAGTGGAGACAACTAATGTCTCAGGTAAAATACACTCGGGAGTAGACGGGCATTCGGATTGGTCAAAAATACAAGATAAGGAATCGGGTTTGATGTTCTTGGAACCCGGGCGGTACGAAAGAGAAAAGTCAAAACGTCCGAAAAAAGGTGCCCACCGAGCCTGCCTAGAGTTGAGTCTTTTGGCGGTTCTGATATATTCTAGGTTCTTATGATCGGTCCATACGATAAAAGGTACCCCTGACCCTTCTAACCAGTGACGCCACTCCTCCAGAGCTAACTTGACTGCCAACAATTCTCTGTTACCAATGTCATAGTTACGCTCGGCAGGTGATAAACGATGAGACAAAAATGCGCAAGGATGCATCTTGTGGTCTGTGGAAGAACGTTGGGAAAGAACCGCTCCTACCCCCACCTCTGACGCGTCGACCTCCACCACGAACTGACGTGATGGATCAGGGGCAACGAGGATGGGAGCCGAAACAAAGCGACTTTTGAGTTTGGCGAATACAGCCTCCGCTGTATCGGACCACCTGAACGTCGTTCTGGGGGAGGTCAAGGCAGTCAGAGGTGCGGCTAGTTGGCTGAAATTGCGAATAAAACGGCGATAGAAATTGGCAAACCCCAGAAACCTCTGTAGGGCCTTACGGGAATCTGGACTTGGCCAATCAATCACAGCCTTAACCTTGTCAGGATCCATTCGCACTCCCTCAGACGAGATGATGTACCCTAGAAAAGGAACAGACTGTGCATGAAAAACGCATTTCTCCGCCTTGACAAAAAGCCCATTCTCTAGCAACCTCTGAAGCACTCGTCTGACGTGCTGAACGTGTTCCTGGAGAGAAGATGAAAAAATCAATATGTCATCCAGGTAGACATATATGAACTGGTCAACCATATCTCTCAGCACGTCATTGACGAGTGCCTGGAAGACCGCTGGGGAGTTGGACAGCCCGAACGGCATGACCAAATATTCAAAGTGCCCCCTGGGGGTATTGAACGCGGTCTTCCATTCATCACCCTTCCTTATGCGAACCAAATGATAAGCGTTACGTAAATCCAATTTTGTGAAGATGGATGCTCCCTGTAACCGCTCGAAGGCTGAAGACATCAACGGCAAAGGATAAGTATTCTTTACCGTGATGTTGTTCAACCCTCGGTAATCAATGCACGGTCGCAGAGATCCATCCTTCTTCCCCACAAAAAAGAACCCCGCCCCCGCTGGAGATGAGGAAGGTCTAATGAATTTGGATGCTAGAGAATCAGAAATATATTTCTCCATAGCCTCCCTCTCTGGAACAGAAAGTGAATATAACTTGCCTTTAGGCGGAGACTCACCTGGCACTAAGTCTATGGCACAGTCATAGGGACGATGTGGAGGAAGAGAAGCAGCACGAGACTTACTGAACACTTCTCTCAGGTCCTGGTACTCCCCGGGCACGTTAGACAAATTCACCGCCTCCTCCTGGAATACAGACACAGGTACAGACGAACACGCAGACACTAGACATGACTCATGACACGTATTACTCCACATTGGAGTTGTGACCCCAATCGATTCTGGGATTGTGTTGTGTAAGCCAGGGATGACCGAGTACAACATGTGCGAGGGGTGAGTTCATGAGGAGGAATGATATTGTCTCAGTGTGGTTGCCAGAAGTGATGAGAGTGATAGGTTCAGTAGTGTGTGAAATGTTAGGAAGTTGTTGTCCATTTAGAGCCTTGACAGAAATCTTGTACGGAAGAGGGGAAACCGGGATGTGAAGACGGTGAGCCAGTTCTGAGTCCATAAAATTACCTTCTGCCCCCGAATCCAGTAAAGCCTTGGTGTCGTGTGTGTGGGTTGCCCACCTTAGTCTTACTGGAAGGAGAGTAGATGATGATGGTGATGATGAGGTCTTCTCGGCGGAGATCCCACCCGATAGTAGCCTCATTGTTACTACCGGGCTTGATCTTTTAATGGGCACGAATGGATGAAGTGGCCCGCCTTCCCGCAATATAGGCACAGTCCTTGGGATCTCCGCCGTTCTCTCTCCTCCCGGGAAAGCCGAGCTCTACCCACCTGCATGGGCTCGGGATCACAAACGGGACTGACCGTGTCCAGATTCTCAGAGCGCAGGGTCTCCGTGCCATGAAACGGAGGGTTCTGTAGGAAGTGACCCATTCTGCTCAGCCGAGCATCAACTCGTAACGCCAACTCAATAAGTCCATTTAGACTGCGAGGAAGGTCCAGCATATAAATCTCCCTCTGGACACGGTCAGCCAACCCATGCAGGAATCTATCCCACTGCGCCTCCTCGTTCCATCGGCACTCTGCGGCCAGGGTGCGGAACCGGATGGAATATTCCGACACCGAGCCGTTACCTTGGCGGAGATCGGCGAGTAGTCTGGCCGCCTCCCTACCCGCCACCGCACGATCGAAGACCCTTCTCATCTCCTCGGAGAGTGCCTGGAACGAGGCGCAGCATGGGTCCTTATTCTCCCACACCGCCGTTCCCCAGAGAGCCGCTTTGCCGGACAGCAACGTCAGTACAAATGCCACCTTGGTCTGTTCTTGACTGAACGTCAGTGGCTGTAATGAAAAGTGCATAGAACATCGGGTCAAAAATGCTCTGCAAAACTCCGGTTCACCTGCATATCCTTCTGGTGTTGGTAGTCTCGGTTCGCGCTGCTGGGGCGGCTCCGGTGGATTGGGCTGAACGGGCGGTGTGGGCGGCGCAGTGGGAACTCTTAACTGTTGGAGTTGTTGGGTGAGCTCGGACACCTGCGTCACAAGCGCTTGAACCGCCCGTCCTGTGTTGGAGATGCTCTCCTCTTGGGTGTCCATTCTCGCGATGCTTCGAGCTGCAAACTCGTCCCAAGTCGTGGCGCCTGCTACATCCATAATATGGTCAGATCGTTCTGTAACGGATGACAGAACAGGATGTAAATGCAATAACGCTCTTTATTGGAAAACACACAATGGTCAGGATACAGAGCACAGATGGACGCCAACACAGCGGGACAGGCGGGCGGACACAAATGCTGATGGGATGGTGACGCAGGGACCTCGGTGGGCAACAGGTGCTGGTGCTGTAGTCCTGTGATGATCCCTCGTGACGGTGCTCTGGTGCAGTGAATGATTCCTCGTGGTGGTGCTCGGTAATCCAGTGCAGAGTGCAGGTAATCCAGCGATGAAACGACACGGGAACTCAATACAACACGGGGAACACAGGAACAGGCTCGGGAAACACACCGGGAAACCACAACGATCTGACAACATGAGACACCAGTTACTGAACATATAAAGGGACAAACAATTGGATCCAGCTGGCGCTACTGATCACTGATGATCAGTGACCACGCCCACAGACACACACACACAACAGCACGTCAGACGAGAGAGAGACGGTGAATTCATAAACCGTGACAGAGATAAAGTCAGCCAGAGCATTCCCATGGTCAGATACTGGACCTTGGAGTAGTGACAACAACGCAGTGTCATCGGAAAATTTCACCAAATAGCTGTTCTCCTGGGCGCTTCTGCAGCCATTTGTGTACATGATAAAAAAAAGGGGTGAAAGGACACATCCTTGAGGTAATCCTATAGAGAGCAATAAGGGATCTGATAAATGGCCATTTACAAATACCCTCTGCTCTCTAACAGTTAAAAAATCTAAGATCCAATCCAATTTTCTCATCATGTCTTCCAAAACATAAGTAAAAAAAAGAAAAAGAAAATAAATATCATTTTTCTTGCAATCGCTCTATAAATGTTTGCGGTCGTACTGACCCTTGTAAGTTTACATAGACACCTAGACACCTTACATAAATATACTGTCGCCCTCTAGAGGAAGATTTAAATAATGCAGATTAATTATGTTCAGTGTCATTTGTCCTTCTATTCATGGATTTCATCCGGTCCCTTTCCACAGGTGTATTAATCAAGCACAATGCAGTCTGCATTCATAATCTAGGTGCTTGATTTTATACACCTGTGGAAAGGGACCGGATGAAACCCATGAATAGAGAAGATGAAGCCTGTATGAGCTCTCAGTATCAGACACTGTAACCTCCACTAGGTGGCACTCTTTCAGTGTGATTAATGTAATATTCAGTCAGTGCTGATGGTGGGAGGAGCCAGTAAAGCTGATCATTACTGATAAAGAGCTGAAGAAAGAGGAAAGAACTAAAGCAGACAGATGTAGAGACAGATAGATTCACACAGAGAACATTCAGCATAAAGAAGACTGAACTCAACTCACAATGAAGATCCTCCTCATCTTCTTCACTTTCTCCCTGATCTCAGGTCAGAGCTTTTCTCTTTCATCACTGCAGTAATGATGCTGTTTTCTGTTCATGAGGTTTCTGATCACAGTATCAATCTGATTGACAGGTGCAGTGAGATGCGTCAGTGTCACTGGATATTCTGGAGGAAGTCTTCTTGTTGATTCACAGAAGACTTGGTTCAGTAACTCTGCTAAATATATGGCCAAATTACCTGAGTGGAGAACAATAATAAATTATAAGAAACACGATAAATGGATTAATGAAGGACGATTCACAGTGTTTCGTAACAATGAGGGAAAACTCATGATCTACATCAGAGATTTAATTCAACACGATGCTGGAAGATACTGGATTAGAGTTATTGGCCAGCAGTACATTGATATGACTTTGAAGGTGGAAGAAGGTCAGTCATTTTAAGATAAAAGTCTTTGTGTAGTAAAACTAATGAACATTTAAAAGCTGGTATGAAATATACCTGTTCCAGGTTCAGAAAGTAAAAGTCCTCCTCAGTATTTTATTCCAATCACCTGGATTTGCTAATTCAGCAGGAGAGAGAACTAATTAGTGAAATCTGAGTTCATGAGTGGAATAAACATATGGCAGGACTTCTACTTTCTGACCACTGGACTATACACCACTATATATGTGAAATATATTTCTTTATTATGTGAATTACAGATTCCGGTTGTAAAGAGTCAAAGAGAGTGATGGTGAATATTGGAGAAACTGCAACCTTCAGCTGTGAATATTCACAGAATCATATTAATGATCCCAAGATCATATTCAAAGAAGGAAAAGACTCTATTGAGATGATTTACAACACCTCAAAGAAGAAAGAAAGATTCAGTGTTTCTGATGACAGACAAAATAAACTCATGACTGTGAGAATTACTGCTGTGACTCCAGATGATGGAGGAGTGTATTTATGTGGAGTCTGGATCAGAGAACAATCATACAGTTACTTCATTATTAACACTGTTCATCTGCACGTCATTGGTGAGTAGGAATATGATCAATAAAATCTATTTGTCATTGTTTTCCTTATTTCATATTTTTATGTAGTTCTCCCAGTTTATGAATGAAGACTTTGAATGTTGACAGATTCGTGTTGCGGAGCATCAAAAACAGTGAATGTAAACAGTACAGAAACTGCTTTCAGCTGTGAATATTCTTGGGATCAAAGGTATGATGGGAAAACCATATTCAAAACAGGAAATTACATAATTGATGAGATGATTTCCACTACTAAATTAGAGGATCAGAAAGAAAGATTCAGTGTTTCTGATGACAGACATAACAAACTGTTCAAAGTGAGAATTACTGCTGTGACTCCAGATGATGGAGGAGTTTATTTATGTGGAGTTTGGATCAACAGACACTCGTACAGTTACTCCATTATTAATACTGTTCATCTATAAATCACCAGTAAGTGGAAATAGCTCATTCAAATCTGGTTTTAAAGTTTCTACAATCTTTGTGACAAAATTGATTAGAGAAGATATTTGTGATTGACAGCTAAAGTGGGCGTGTCTAGAGCGACTGGCCACTCAGGAGGTCGTATGATGATCAAGTGTGAACATCCTCAACACAAAACCAAGCCAAAATACATCTGTAAAGAATCAGATGGATGTCCAGAGAGGAAGAATCCAGGAGTTCAGGATGAATGGATGGAGAATGGAGATGTTTATTTATATGACGACACCAGAGCAGGAACATACAGATGTGGAGTGAATGTGTCTCACTATACTGAGAGCTTCACTGAACTTCAGCTGGACGTCAGAGACGGTGAGGAACCAGAAATGCTTTATCTGGCATACATGAAGTGTTGGTTCAGATTTTATGCTATTTCTTCTCCGTTACAGATGTAACGTTTGTGACTGAATCTGCTCATCTTGGTGAAGAAGTCAACATCACCTGTCAGATCCCAGAGGAACATACAGTTCATTTCTGCAAAGAGGATGATGATCACATCTGTCAAAACATCAGCACATCTGCAGTGACAGAAATCAGTCCTTCATCTGAGAGAAATGAAGAGAGACTTTTTACAGTGAGCATCAGTAATGTGAGCGTGAGAGATGCTGGAGTTTACTGGTGTGGAGCAGAAACCAGAGACACACATTTGACTTTCATCTCCCTGACCACCAAAATTCAGCTCAACCTCTTCAGTGAGTGAATTCAGATGATTTCATTGTAGTAAATACAGTATATTCAGAATCATGTGTGTTAAATGTCTGTGTTTGTTTGCAGTGGCTCCAGTAGTGAGACGTGAAGGAGAATCTGCTGAGATATTCTGCCCTTATGATTCAATCTATAAATCAAAGTCAAAGTCTCTCTGTAAGGGGAAGTGCTCCACTAGAGATAGAAATACTCTCAATGAGACTGTGAGAGAAGAGAAAGAGACCAAGACTGACAGATTGACTCTGAATGATGACATCACTGCAAGTGTCTTCACTGGGACCATCACTGGACTGACAGCAGAGGATGCTGGGAAATACTGGTGTGCAGTGACATTAGAGAGAGACGTGAATTATCTTTACACTCATCTGATCGTCATCATGAACGAGGGTGAGGAAGGTTTATATATCTGAATATATGAAACTATGACTGTGAATTGATGTTCTTATATTTCTAATATTTCCAGAGCTGGACTTGACTAAGTATGAAGGAGACGACGTGTCAATCCAGTGCAAACATCATGATGAACATCAGAAATGCTTCTGCAAAGCACATGAACCCTCCATGTGTGTGAAGGATGGAGTTTCATTGGAGACGATCAGAGATGATCGATTATCTTTCAGTGATGAAGCTTCTACTGGAGTCTTTACTGTAAACATCACTGATCTGAGAGAAGAGGATTCTGGGATATACTGGTGTGGATCTCACATCACCACTAAAGTCACTCTCACTGTTAAAAAGGGTAAGGAAGTTTATTTTAATTGCATTGTCTGAGGGTCAGATTTAAATATTCAGATATCAGCACTTGAACAATCACTCAGGGGCGGATCTACCAGAGTGACAATGAGAAGGTCATTCTATAGTGACTTGGCGACTTAGTTCATGGCATGGTGACTGACCGGGATTGTGGTGCAAAGGTGGGCCTGGAGCATGGCCTGGATTGTGTTGTGTCTGGACCTTAGAACAGAGAACAAGGACATGGAAGACCAGGTGGCCATGGCAGGACCAGCAGAGATGGAGACCACCAGAGTGGAGCCAGTGGGAGTAGATGATCACCACCTCAGTAGAGCAGGAGACCACCATGGTGGAGTTGGGGGATCGGGAGGCCGTGGTAATACAGAAACATGGATGTCCTTCATGGCTGTGACAGACCAGGCATGGATGACCTCCGTGGCCATAACAAGAGGTACAGAGAGTCAAAGATGTCTTCCTTGGCTGTGACAGGGCAGGCAGAGAGTTAGGAGGCGGCCTCTTTAGCCTTGACAGGGAGCACAGAATGTGCACATATGGCCCCCTTGTCTGTTTTTATTCTCAATCAAAACCACAGAAATGAGCTGAAGGTCATCATCGTTATTCAGGAATCCCAAACTGAGACCACATAAGACTCGACAGAGACAGATGAAGTAGAACATAGTTTATGTGTAAGTCTGCAGAAGAGAGACTACAATACACTAATTTTACTGAAGAATAATTCAGCTTCAAAAAATTTATAAACAAAATTTGAAGCATGAACATTCATCCCACAAGACCCTCAATGATAGTAAAGTAAAAAATAGTTGTAAATTCTACTACTAAAAATACTACTAAATATTCCACGGTCAACTGTTTTCTGCAGAGTCAATAGCTACAGACCTCCAAACTTTGTGTGGCCGGCAGATTAGCTCAAGAACATTGTGTATAGCTTCATGCTGAGGTGTATAGTCCAGGGGTCAGAAAGTAAAAGTCCTGCCATATATTTATTCCACCCATGAACTCAGTCAGCTGATTTCACTAATTAGTTCTATCTCCTGTCTGAATTAGCAAATCCAGGGTGATTGGAACAAAATACTGAGGAGGACTTTGACTTTCTGAACCTGGACTTTACACCTCTGGCTTCATGGAATGGGTGGGATGCGTGGGATGCAGTGGTGTAAAGTGTGCACAGCAAAATACCCAGTGTTACATTTACACTGCTCAGTGTTTATATAATCCACACTCAAAGAGTGTTATAAGTAACACTGAAGCAGTGTTAAAGTTAATGAGATAATTAAGTGAATAACTGAGTGATGATTGAGCATTATTGAAGACACTGTCTGCCTCGCTGCCTGCTGTGAGTTTGTCTGCTTCGGTGCTGTAACCTCCGTATTAGCCTCGTATTAGCCTCGTATTTCCTTGTTTTGAACCATCATTTACTACAATTTCTAGTTGTTTATACTACTACTAAATACAGCTTACCCAACATCGCTGGCTTCCGTTACAACACGCTGGTAATTCGCTAGCCTGTTAACGCACCACCCGTGCGCTCAGCTATTTTTATTTATTTATTTTCTCTCGCGCCTTTGAGTTCATAAAAGCTCAGGTGAGTAAGAATCACTCAACAAACACGGTGAGTAATGTATTGTCCTGTTATTATCATGCGTCGCGTCTGAATGCGTTGTTGTTTTTGGAGCTCTATCAATTTGATTTATAATTCTTGATTTTTCTCTCTGCCTCGCTGCCTGCTGTGAGTGTGCTTGCTTCGGTGCTGTAAGCTCCGTCTTAGCCTCGTATTTCCTTGTTTTGAACCATCATTTACTACAATTTCTAGTTGTTTATATTACTACTAAATACAGCTTACCCAACCCTGACATCGCTCGCTTCCGTTACTACTAGCACAACACGCTAGTAATTCGCTAGCCTGTTATCACGCCACCCGTGCGCTCTGCTATTTTTATTTATCTATTTTCTCTCGCGCCTTTGAGTTCATAAAAGCTCAGGTGAGTAAGAAACACTCAACAAACACGGTGAGTAATGTCTTGTCCTGTTATTATCATGCGTTGCGTCTGAATGCGTTGTTGTTTTTGGAGCTCTATCGATTTGATTTATAATTCTTGATTTTTCTCTTTAAACTCGCTTACAACGAAGATTTTCTACTTTTCCTCACTGAAGAAGCACTGCTCAAACCTCATTGTTACAACGCGGACTGTTGAGCAGACGCGTCTCAAGCCTATTAGTGATCCAACGCTGCATACTCTTAAAGGTTACGTCCGTGGATCACGGCTGAACGCGTCTTCTCCACACTCACTTATAAACAAATTTTTTTTTTTTTTTTTCGCCTATCGTGCGTCTACTCTACACCCCTACCACTAAAAAAGCCTAAAAAACCTCATAGTTACAACGCGGACTGTTGAGCAGACGCGTCTCAAGCCTATTAGTGATCCAACGCTGCATACTCTTAAAGGTTACGTCCGTGGATCACGGCTGAACGCATCTCCTCCACACTCACTTACAAACAAACAAACTTATAATATAAATTAGTATTAATATTGATAGCATCACTGGTAGCTTCGTTGCTAACTCACTGTCCATCTGTTAAAATGGCGAATATATCAGATGTAAGTAGTCTACCGTTTGGTGCAGGTGAGGACACATTTGAGCTGCACGCACTGCAGTCTGAGCTGGAAGCTGTTGAGAAACAGATCCACAACCTTTTATTGAGACAGGCCGAGCTGAGAGACCGGTGTTTGGCTCTTGAAACATCACGTGCCGATGCACACAAATCAGTGTTTAACGTTACTAACCCGCTGACTCCGACCGCGTCTACTCCGTGCGTTCCTCAGCATCGGTCGCAATCAGCCATGGTCTCGTTCACTCCGGCTCCAACACGCCACCACGAATCCTGGGTGGTTCCGCAGCGGAAGACGCGAGTCAGGTTTAGACCAAGACTTTCTCCGACCCTCCCGGTTTTCGAGTTATCCACACAAAACCGCTTCTCCCCTCTACGCGAAACAGAACACGATGCTGTGATCATCGGCGATTCCATCGTTCGGCACGTACACGCTACGTTAGGTAAAAGTAAGGTGCAAAGTCACTGCTTTCCTGGTGCTCGTGTTTCTGAAATCGCTGCTCGCGTTCCCGAGATCCTGAACGGTGACGAGCGCGTCGGAACTGTGGTCCTGCACGCGGGAGTGAACGACATCAGGCTGCGCCAGACGGAGATTCTGAAGAAAGACTTCAGGAATCTATTCGATACGGTACGCAGCACATCGCCTGAAACAACGATCATTGTGTCAGGACCGCTTCCCACGTACCGACTAGGGCATGAAAAGTTCAGCAGATTATTTGCGCTAAATGAATGGTTAATGTCATGGTGCAATGAGCAGAAACTGCTCTTTGTAAATAATTGGAATCTGTTTTGGGAGCGTCCTAGGCTTTTCCGTGCTGATGGCTTACACCCAAGCAGATTCGGAGCGGCTCTTCTGTCAGATAACATCTCCAAAATTGTCATGATTCTGCCTTCTTGTCTCTGATTTTCCCTGGTCTTGAGGCAGGATCATGACAGGCCCATGTTTCATGTGCAGCACATGGCCATTTGTTTGGCCATGTGCTTGCGTTGTCTCTCATGTTACCCCGCCCCCTTGTTACCCTTGTTTAGTCATTATTGTTTCACCTGTGTTCCTGATTAGTTTGTTGCTTTCACCTGTGTTCTTCATTAGTTGCTCCCTATTTTATCCCCCTGTGTTTGCTGTCCTGTGCCGGTTCATTGTTAATCAATGTGAGATCTGTCCGTGAGAAAGTCTGTTGAGAGTCTGTTGAGAGTCTTGTCTAAGTAGTAGTTTGATCCTGTTTCTGTTATAGTCTAGTTTGTCAGTCATAGTCTAGTTTAGTTACCTGTAATCCTGTCTTGTCTTGTTTTGCCCCCTCGTGGGCTTTGTTTTCCTGTTTTTGTCTATAATAAATCTTGTGTGAGCATTCTGTCTACTTTTGGGTTCATCAACCTCCTTCCACATAACAGAATGAACCGGCCAAGACAGAACCTAGCAGACAGTATGTCTTTACCCTTCAAGCAACATTCGGATGACCAGGAACTATGGTGGCAGTCGGCTATCGCCGACAGTAAGAGAGGAAGACTTCCATTTCCTCCCCAGGGTGAGTCGACCTTGAGACAGTACGCCCAGGTCGTGGAAGGAAAGAGATTTTTCTTGCCGGAGATCCTGGTCAACCGTTACTTCGTCGCGGGTCTCAATACCCCTCCTCCTCTGGCTGAACGGGAGAGACTGGTCCACCGTCCTTTCCGAGAAGTGGTGGATCGTTTGTGTCAAAAGGAGCCGCAGACTTCCATGTCGCCACCAGCCAAGCTGCCCGTGATCCTGGAGGGTTGGGTCCTGGCTGTTGTTTCTCAAGGGGACCAGGCTCACTCCACTTCTCCCGAGGTCCCAGCCACTCCCGTTGGTCTTCTCGGCAAGCGAGGGAGACGGACCTCTTGGGAATCGGTTTCAGAGTCCTCTGCTACGGAATCAGCCCTCCTAGAGACTGATCTTCCTAAGCCAGACACAGATTCCGCCATGGTTCCCCAACCACTCACCAGTCTACCAACGGCATCTGCACCACGACCTAGGAGGAAGAGGAGGAAGGGAGCCTCCCGTCCTTCATTTCTGCTTGGTCCTGAGCCCGCTACTGCAAGCGCTGTTCCAGAGCCCGCTACTGCAAGCGCTGTTCCAGAGTCCGCTACTGCAAGCGCTGTTCCAGAGCCCGCTACTGCAAGTGCTGTTACCCTTGTTTAGTCATTATTGTTTCACCTGTGTTCCTGATTAGTTTGTTGCTTTCACCTGTGTTCTTCATTAGTTGCTCCCTATTTTATCCCCTTGTGTTTGCTGTCCTGTGCCGGTTCATTGTTAATCAATGTGAGATCTGTCCGTGAGAAAGTCTGTTGAGAGTCTGTTGAGAGTCTTGTCTAAGTAGTAGTTTGATCCTGTTTCTGTTATAGTCTAGTTTGTCAGTCATAGTCTAGTTTAGTTACCTGTAATACTGTCTTGTCTTGTTTTGCCCCCTCGTGGGCTTTGTTTTCCTGTTTTTGTCTATAATAAATCTTGTGTGAGCATTCTGTCTACTTTTGGGTTCATCAACCTCCTTCCACATAACAAAAATGTTAAATACCCTTTGACTAGTAACCAAAAGTCCAAATCATAGTCTCTGCTGCACCAATTCAACTGATATAAATACTAGTGTAGAACATTGCATAGAAACCGTGTCTATTCCTCGTTTAGTGAGATCAAATAATAAATCTAATGCAGGATCTAGGAAAAATCTAATTGTTATTAAAACAGAAAATGTTGCTATTAGTAAACAAAAACTATTTCTAAAGCTAGGTCTTCTAAACATTAGATCACTCACACCTAAGGCAGTTATTGTAAATGAAATAGTCACAGATAATAGCTTCGATGTACTTTGCCTTACTGAAACCTGGCTTAAACCAAATGATTATTTCGGTATTAATGAGTCTACTCCTCCTGGATACTGTTATAAGCATGAGCTCCGTCTGATTGGTCGTGGCGGAGGTGTTGCAACCATTTATAAAGATATTCTAAATGTTACTCAGAAAACGGGTTATAAGTTTATTTCATTTGAAGTACTTGTACTAAATGTTACGCTCTTAGATGTTAGAAAAACATCCCTATTATCTCTAGCCTTGGCTACCGTATATAGACCGCCAGGGCCTTACGCTGATTTCCTAAAAGAGTTTGCAGATTTTCTCTCAGACCTATTAGTCAATGTCGATAAAGCATTAATTGTTGGAGATTTTAACATACACGTAGATAATCCAAATGATGCGTTAGGAGCTGCGTTTACAGATTTATTAAATTCATTTGGGGTCAAGCAAAACGTCACCGGACCAACACATCGTCTTAATCATACACTCGATTTAATTATATCACATGGAACCGATCCAACCGATATAGATATCATTCCACAAAGTGATGAAGTCACTGATCACTACATGGTAACTTGCATATTACGTACTGCTGTAATATGTCATGCAGCGCCGCGTTATCGACCAGGCAGAACAATCCTTCCATCCACCATAGATAATTTCTCAAATTGCTTATCTAATTTGTCTCAGCTGCTGCCTGAACCCAAACAAACAGATGAACTAGAAGAACTAACTAGCACTATGAGCACCATTCTCTCTAGAACATTGGATGTGGTTGCACCTATTAAATTAAAAAAGGTCAGAGAGAAAAATAAAGCACCATGGTATAACAATACTACGCATGTTTTAAAGAGAGAAACCCGTATTTTAGAGCGTAAATGGAAACAAACTAATTTAGAGGTCTTTAGAATCGCGTGGAAAGACAGTATGTCACGTTATAAAAAGGCCCTAAAAGCGGCCAGGGCTGAGCACCTCCGCAAACTAATAGAAAACAACCAAAATAATCCAAGGTTTTTATTTAACACCGTGGCTAAACTAACAAATAAACAGACGTCACCCGAACAAAATATCCCGTTACAGTTCAGTAGTAATGATTTCATGAACTTCTTCACTGAGAAAATAGAAAGCATCAGAACCACAATTGTAAACGTTCAATCTTCAATCGCGCCTTATAATTCAGCTTCAATTATCACCCCGCAAGAACAATTACAGTGCTTTACAACTATAGAACAAAAAGAGTTAAATAAACTTATCATTTCATCTAAAACAACAACATGTTTATTAGATCCTATACCAACTAAACTACTGAAAGAAGTGTTACCTGTAGTGGAAGAGCCTCTCCTCAATATTATTAACTCGTCTTTATCTCTAGGTCATGTTCCAAGAACATTTAAACTGGCAGTTATAAAACCTCTCATTAAGAAACCGCAATTAGATCATAATAATCTAGCAAATTATAGACCCATTTCAAATCTTCCATTTATGTCTAAAATATTAGAAAAAGTGGTGTCCGCTCAACTGGGCTCTTTCTTGCAACAAAATGATATCTATGAAAAGTTTCAGTCTGGATTCAGACCGCATCATAGCACTGAAACTGCGCTCGTTAAAATCACAAATGATTTACTTTTAGCTTCTGACCAAGGCTGTATCTCAATACTAGTTTTACTTGATCTTAGTGCTGCGTTCGATACTATAGATCACACAATACTCTTAGATCGACTACAAAATTATACTGGTGTTCAAGGACAAGCACTAAGCTGGTTCAAATCATACCTATCTGACCGCTACCATTTTGTCTATTTAAATGGAGAAAAATCGATCATAACTCCAGTAAACTATGGAGTGCCGCAGGGATCTGTGTTAGGCCCTCTGTTATTTTCAATATATATGATGCCACTTGGAAATATTATAAGGAAACATGGAATTAGTTTCCATTGTTATGCTGATGACACTCAAATATATATTTCATCAAGGCCGGATGAAAACGCTAAATTTTCCAAATTGACAGAGTGTGTTAAAGATTTAAAAGATTGGATGACGCGTAATTTTCTTTTATTAAATCCAGACAAGACAGAGGTAATACTTATCGGTTCAAAAAACCGCCCACAAAACCTCGCACAATACAACTTTAACATCATAGGATGTCCTGTTACTTTATCCGCTACAGTAAAAGACCTGGGTGTTATACTCGATTGCAACCTGTCTTTTGAAAATCATATTTCATATGTTACAAAAACAGCCTTTTTCCACCTTAGAAACATTGCTAAGCTACGTAATATGCAATCAGTTTCTGATGCAGAAAAGTTAGTTCATGCATTCATGACCTCGAGACTGGATTACTGTAATGCCTTATTAGCTGGTTGTCCTGCATCCTCAATAAACAAGCTACAGTTAGTCCAAAATGCCGCCGCTAGAGTTCTTACGAGATCAAGAAAATATGATCATATAACACCGATTTTATCATCACTGCATTGGTTACCTATAAAGTTCCGTATTAATTACAAGGTATTGCTACTGACTTATAAAGCCCTAAACGGCTTAGCTCCAGTCTATTTAACGGATCTTCTATCGCCCTATAATCCATCGCGCTCTTTAAGATCACTAAATTCAAGGCTTTTGGTCATACCTAGGATATTCAGAACCACCAAAGGAGGGAGAGCATTTTCACATTTGGCTCCAAAACTCTGGAATAGTCTTCCTGATACTGTTCGTTGCTCAGACTCGCTCTCCCAGTTTAAAACTAGATTAAAGTCGCATCTCTTCAGCCAGGCATTCATATAATCCCACAGTTCAAACTACAATCCGGCCTCTAGCTCATAAACGCCAGAGGAGAACTGGCCCCCGACTGAGCCTGGGTTCTCCCAAGGTTTTTTTTCTCCATTAGGTCACCTGATGGAGTTTTAGGTCACCTGATGGAGTTTTTCGGTTCCTTGCCACTGTTGCCTTTGGCTTGCTCAGTTGGGGATATTTTGGGGATATTTAATTTAATTTTATCAATCAATAAATTCCTCTTGAAATAAACTTTGTTGTATTATTTAAATTTAATACTGTGAAGCTGCTTTGATACAATCTGTATTGTGAAAAGCGCTATACAAATAAACTTGACTTGACTTGACATGATTGAGCATTATTGAAGACACCTGATGTTGACAAGCAGAATCACTGAAGGAGAAAACTGTTAATTTAAGTCACCATTATGGTGATTAGTGTGTGTTTTAGTTGGGCTCTTGACCCTTAAGAAAATTGGTTTGGCTGCTGTACCTGAGTTATAACAGCCAGATGAACAAATAGAAAAGGTGATCTGATGGTGTTGGTTGTGTTTTAACATAATCATTATTTCACAATCATTTGACCTGAATCACTGAACTCATATAGAGCCCAATTAGGTTTACTTTATTAATTATAGCAGCACTGTCCTTGTACAGCATAATATTTTTTACTTTTACAGAGTAATCCAAATAATTTCTTAAAAGTTGTTCTTATACAAAAAAAATATTTTTTTTTTTGACACACAGACACAAAGTCATCGTTTTTATGATACATTAGCATATAAATGTTCATTTTCAGTTTAATACGTTGCTTATACAAAATAATTTTATTTCAACGTATTTCAGTCGATTTTTACTCATTACAGTATAGCAATAGATTACATAAACTGAGAATATTATTATTATCTTTTATATTATTTTTTTTATTTTATTTTTTATAGAAATTACCGGTGTGTCTGTATGCCTGTGTGACTGAGTATTCGCTGAGTTACAGTTCATTTTTGGACACGTTTCAGAATGGACTTCACTGACAGAGAGAAGGCACAACTTGCATCATGTTTATTTTTCTTTATTCGGCAAAAGGCACAACACTTTGTTTTTATTGTGAATATACACAAAAAAATTAATTGATACTTAACAGGATCGAATGATGTATAACACGTATATGTAAGATCAAAATCAACAGAGTATTTTGAGTCTCTTTTGCACTGATAAGAAAACAAGTGAGCTGATCACGCCGGCATGATCGTCGACCCCAGGGGGTTAACTCAGAAATTATGTTCTCAATGAGTTCAGTGATTCAGGTCAAATAATGATTATGTTAAAACACAACCAACACCATCAGATCACCTTTTTTATTTGTTCATCTGACTGTTATCACTCAGTTACAGTAGGCAAACAAAATCTAAAGTAAAAAATGTAAGGGTCAAGAGCCCAACTAAAACAAATACTGATCACCATAATGGTGATTTAAAATTACAGTTTTCTCCTTCAGTGATTCTACTTGTTAACATCAGGTGTCTTCAATAATGCTCAATCATCACTCAATTAATCACTTAATTATCCCATTAACTTTAACATTGCTTCAGTGTTACTTATAACACTCTTTGAGTGGGAGGCAGTGGTGTAAAGCGTGGGATGCAGTGGTGTAAAGTGTGGGAGGCAGTGATGTAAAGCATAGGATGCAGTGGTGTAAAGTGTGGGAGGCAGTGGTGTAAAGCGTGGGATGCAGTGGTGTAAAGAGTGGGATGCAGTGGTGTAAAGCATGGGATGCAGTGGTGTAAAGCGTGGGAGGCAGTGGTGTAAAGAGTGGGAGGCAGTGGTGTAAAGAGTGGGAGGCAGTGGTGTAAAGCGTGGGAGGCAGTGGTGTAAAGTGTGGGAGGCAGTGGTGTAAAGCGTGGGAGGCAGTGGTGTAAAGCATAGGATGCAGTGGTGTAAAGCGTGGGATGCAGTGGTGTAAAGCGTGGGATGCAGTGGTGTAAAGTGTGGGATGCAGTGGTGTATAAAGAGTGGGATGCAGTGGTGTAAAGTGTGGGATGCAGTGGTGTAAAGAGTGGGAGGCAGTGGTGTAAAGCGTGGGAGGCAGTGGTGTAAAGCGTGGGAGGCAGTGGTGTAAAGCGTGGGATGCAGTGGTGTAAAGAGTGGGATGCAGTGGTGTAAAGCGTGGGAGGCAGTGATGGGGGTCTGAGTTTGGTGGTTGCCAGGAGAAACGGTACTTGCCTGACTGCATTGTGCCAAGTGTAAAGTTTGGTGGAGGGGGGATTATGGTATGGGGTTGTTTTTCAGGGGTTGTGCCTGGCCCCTTATTTCTAGTAAAAGGAACTCTTAATGCTTCAGCATACCAAGACATTTTGGACCATTTCATGCTCCCAACTTTGTGGGAACAGTTTGGGGATGTTCCTGTTCCAACATGACTGTGCACCAGTGCACAAAGCAAGCTCCATAAAGACATGGATGAGCGAGTTTGGTGTGGAAGAACTTGACTGGCCTGACTGGGAGTCCTGACCTCAATCCAACCTTTGGGATGAATTAGAGCGGAGACTGCGAGCCGGGCCTTCTCGTTCAACATCAGTGTCTGACCTCACAAATGCACTTCTAGAAGAATGGTCAAACATTCCCATAAACGCACTCCTAAACCTTGTGGAGCCTTCCCAGAAGAGTTGAAGCTGTTATAGCTGCAAAGGGTGGGCCAACTCCATATTAAACCCTACGGATCAGGAATGGGATGTCATTAAAGTTCATGTGCATGTAAAGGCAGACATCCCAAAACTTTTAGCAATATAGTGTGTTTCATTTATATAAAATGTTTGTACTTAAAATTGTTGAATATTTATTATCCATAAGTGTTAAAACAGACATTTATGTTGGATAGAAAAGGGCTGAAATTAAATGTCATATATTTGAATATTTGTGTAGATATTATTGTAATCCTGTACATCTCTGTGTGTTTGTGCTTTATTTTCAGGTTTCTCCATGATCATCATTATTTGTGTGTGTGTGAGTCTGCTGCTGATTGGTGGATTCACTCTGACTGTGTGTAAATTAAGACACAAGAGACGAGGTTTGATAATTTATTATCTGTTGAAACAAATTAATAATTAAAGTTATTTGCGTTTCTCTGTTTTGCTTCAATGAGCAGCAGAATGAGTTTCTGTCTCAGATGCTGCTGTTCGTCTCCAGTGTGACATTGATCTAGTTTTTAAGTCTTACTGATTCAATAGTCTTACTGATTGATTTGTTTTGTTTTTTTGGAATTAGGAAGAACCACGACATCAGACAAGAAAAAGACAAATGCAATGGTGAGTTACATGTGTGTGTGTGTTTGTATAAATGTTGTGCCTATAATATGTTTTCTCTTTTTAAAATACATTTTATCCATGTTCAGTCATCATATGCAGACAGCAGACGCGATTCTCCTGGATCAGCTCCGATTAACAGTCATGATGAACTACCCACAATCCCCTCTGATGAGCTCCTGTACGCGTCTGTCAGTTTCCAGAAGCATGAAGAGTCTCTCAGTGAAGCTTCAGTCACTGTCAGTAAGAACGAGCTTTACTCTGATTATGCCAGGGTCAGTCGCCGCACGAGACTCAACTAACCCACTTATAACAGATCACAGATCATCACTGGTTACACCAGTATTTGCTTATGCTTAAAGTTTGCTGATAAAATCCCTTGTTGTATTGATGTTGTATTGATCAAGGTTGTTCAGTACAGTGAGTTGAATAATGAGAGATTTAAAATTTCTACAGCTGATCATGTTGTTTCTTTTACGTGTTTAAGGGTATTTAGTTCAGTTGGAACTTTTGTTTTGCAACCTGGCATTTATACAATATGAGAGCCTGCACAGCGACAGGAGACACACATGAACCCCTGCAGTCACATTTTGAGCTTGTTTTCTGTGCATGGATGTCTGTGTTTCTAAGTTAGCTTTCTACTGTAGTTTTCTAAGTACTTCTGTCCCCTGCCTATTTGTGTCTATGGTAACTGATTTGATTAGAGTCCTCAGTTCAGGTGTGTTTAGTTAGTTTCTCCCTTTGTTTGTTCTGTGTATTTAAGCCCTGTGATTATTTCAGTTGATTATTAGTTCCACTTTGTGTTTAGTTGGTTGTTCTGTTCCTGTTAGAGTGTTATGTGAATATTTGAGTTTGTTTCTGAATAAAAGACTGCTGCACTTAGATCCGGTTTCATCTCTGCGGCAACCAACGCTGAAACCTCCCTACCTTAAGCCCAAAGTATACTTTAGCCGCCCGCGTTCTGCGCACTGTCCGTGTGACGTAATTTTCCGCATTAGGAGGGTCTGTGCATGGCTCCCTCTGGTGGAGGGATGAACTGTTCATGGGCTGAGGTTTTACAATGTGCTATTGACTTGAGTGCTTGAAAACAAAGTCCACTAAGAACTACCAATAAACTACCAATAATCAGAGCAGTTTCTTTTTTAAAGTCTGAACAGAACCTTTTTATGTACAATTTGTCGCTATTGTCATTATTCAAAGACTTGGAAATGACATTTTTAATCTGAGATCAATCTGAGATATTTTTCTAACAATGTTTGTCACGAATGCTGGAGGTGTTTTTTTTTTATTTTTTTTTGGTTTGCATGATAAACGTTCAAAGCCACAGAAAACATGTGAAGGTTGAGGGTCTCAGTTCAGTTTAATTAAACACACTTACTCAGGAAACCCACAGAGAGACACATGAGACTGAACAGAGAGACAGAAGATGAACAGAAGATAATAAAGACTAACAGCTGATCGTTCAATAATTCACCTACAACATTTACTGAGTTATGAACTGAAATGAACTACCAATGTGTGATTTGACAACGTTACTTTTATAAACAGATCAAACAAAACCAAAACAATGAGTCCACAATTAAATGACAGAATATCTGTAAAAATAACGTATATATCAGACATTTCATTGTGCATTTAGTACATTGACATAAATGTACCAACATTATTTAATATGTCAATAACACTTTACTTTGTACTTTTGTACATTTGTCTTTTATTTTTTAGATTTGTAATAATTTTTGGCATTATCTCTGTGTCTCAGTGCTTTGTGTTTGCAGGGTTGTTTGATACTGTGGTCAGTGTGATAAACATCAACATGCGATGCTCTTCAGCTTGTGCTTTTCTTCGTTCTTGTATTCAAATTATTTTTGTCAAACCAAGAAGCCCTTAAGCTGGAAATAGGAAATAGTAGGAAAAAGGAAATAGTTTTTCAGTACCCATTGTCCACTCCATAAAAGTGGACATATATAAAAAGGTAAAATAAAAATTAAAAGTGTTTATAATATATCTTTCTACAAAGTTTTATTCTGGTCATCTGAAATAGAGAGATATAAAGCATTTTGCTCATAAGTCATAAGTCAAACCAACTGCAGTCATAGATAAGTTAGTCTCAGGCCTCAGATGTCAATCCTAAGTGTGCATTATAAAATATCTACTTGCTTTAAATGTAAAAAAAAAAAACTTTGCTCTCTGTCGCACTGGGACCTTACATTGTTTTACATAATCTTCTAATTGGAAGACCTGAAATAATACATCAATATTAGAAATGTGAAATGTCGTTGTTGTGTCTGTATTCTGTCATCCACATTTGCATAAAGAACCTAAATATTCAAATATAGCACGAAAACAAACACATGACAGCCAATGGCGTTTAAGTGCAGTTTCCACTCCTTCCTTTTCTCCTTACAAGGCGCTGCGTGTCAGATAAAATTAAAAAGTGAATCATCATATGAATGAACAGGCAGAACAGAGAGAGGAAGATTTTCTGTGAGTAATCAATTATATTTACAGCTGTTCCTCAAATAAAGCTGTTGTATGCATGCACTTGTTGGAACTTGACAGCAGAAAATCCCCAGTGTTAGGGCGCTTTCACACTGGCAGTTTAGTGCGGACCGGGGCACGGTTCGCATGAAAAATCGCTAATGTGAACGCTGTCATCGGACCCGGGTGCGCACTAGAGTACCGAACCCGAGACTACCTGGAGGAGGTGGTCTGAGCTCGGTTGCTCCCGAACCGTGGCGCGGTTCGCGTTAATTTGCAAGCAACACGGACTCGGGTGCGCGCTTGTTCAGGAAGTATAGTATCCCGCGCATGCGTATCACTGTCGATATCATTGTTTGATTGCGTTTACATAAATGTATTTATGCGAAACGGATTTAAATTCGATCTTCAGTTCTCGCGCTATATGCAGATTTAATGGAGTTCACGTCTCCGAAAGCAACAGATATGAGCTGCATTTTATAGATCAGCTAAAATTTCAAAATCAAAGACCGCAATAAGAGAGAGCAGTAACAGCCCTGGTAAGATCATTTCGTTTCTTTACTTTTAATGATGAAGATTGTGTGTTAAGCGTCTGCGACTTACTTTCACTTTGATTTGCGATAGTTTGCACGTTGGCTTGATGCAGTTGCTCATCTGCGGTGATGCGTGTTCCAGCCATAGACTGTAAAAAAATAGGTTCCAGCGCGTCGTCATATCTGGATATAACATATAACCTATAACGCTCTCACACGTTTTTTTTTTTTTAGCATTTTTGGGAGGAGTACAATTTACATATGTGGTTTCAACAACCATATGCATTTACACTTGTCCAGTTTCGTCTGGAATGCGTCTCAGATCTCCTCCTGAAGTGGTTTGAGGGATCGGATTCAAATCCGTCTCAAATGCGTTTCGGAGGGCATTTAAACCTGGACTTTTCACGATCGGATAGCTATCCGATCTGAGAAAACGCATAAAGTGGCCAGGTGTAAACAACCCCCATGACAAAAACATACGCACGAAAGCCGAAAACAAACGCTGGTTGGCCTCTCACGTCCATAGACAGTAGGCTATATAAACGCTCACGTCCAAATTTGAGGAAGTGGTGGGGGAAGTGACGTATGCTGTAAAGCAGTCGAATTTTGTAGTTCTTTTTGTGCTCTGGTTACTACCCGAACACCGAAGTTACATAGTGCCAGTAAAAGCGATACAGACCCTGTCAGGCTATGGCAGACGTGTCATTCAACCTATTGTAAGTTGATGTACCATCACAAGGATCTTGGAAATATATTATGAAGGTTGAAAAGTTACATAGTGTTGCTTTAACAAGCAGAATCACTGAAGGAAAGAGAAACACAAGAACTACAACTGACTTCAGCCACTGTATAAGATGAAATCAACTGAAGAGAAAAGAAGACACTAAATCTGTGAAGATCTCAGCAGAGGAGGATTAAACAACTCCACAAACAGCATTACCAGCTTCACTTATTACTAACCAGACTGACTTTATTTATTTTAGACGTCTACAGAAGTTCTTATTGAGAAATAACAGAGGTTTAGATGTTGATGTTTTATTGAAAATGTTTGATCACCATTATTGTGATTAGTGTTTCCTTTTGTTGGGCAGTTACAGGCGCTCTTTCAGTGTGATTAATGTAATATTCAGTCAGTGCTGATGGTGGGAGGAGCCAGTAAAGCTGATCATTACTGATAAAGAGCTGAAGAACGAGGAAGGAACTAAAGCAGACAGATGTAGAGACAAAAGATACAGCACTGATGTGGTAATCTGATATTGTTTAACCATAGTTTGCACAAAACATTACAAACTGCAGCCATATTTAGAAATACACAGACATCGGTTACACTTTATTTTAAGGTGTCATTGTTACAGAGTAATTATATATTTAAGTACTGAGCAATATTAAGCTCTTATTACTATAGGGTTAGGGTAATATTAGGATTTGGTTGAGAGACATCAATCAGCATATGAATATCGACCACGATATCAGTCTAGCATCTAATCACAGTCAGAAGTGTTAATAAAACTTCTGGCTCCATCTAGAGGCAAATGTGAGTTCATATTAAATTTATGTGAGTAAACATTTATTTATTTATTTTTATTTATTTTTTTGAAAGTAGTAGTTATAACAGTGTATACACAGTATAATATATACAGTGATAAAAGGAAAATTATGCATTTCATCTGTTGTGTCGATTGAGTTCCGTTGTAAATATCATCAATTATTACTAGAGGTGGGCATAGATTATTTTTTTTAATCTACATTAATCTAGATTAATTTTGAAATTAATCTAGATTAATCTAGATTAAAATGGCTCATTTGAATTCTGCCGAAGGCATTCAGAGTATGTGTGCTACCCAAATAATGACTATAAAAGTAAGTCTTTGAGAACGGGTTTCTCAAGCCAGGTGGCGCATTAGACCAGGGGCTCATCTCCTGTTTCCAAAATGCATCACAAACTGCTTGAGAAAGCTGTTCTACTCATAGACTGTAAAAGGTTACTACTGTATTGTTACCGTCCGTAGGCAACATTAGGTAGGCCTATGTTATTATCAACTACTATAGGCTATCAATTAGGGATGGGCGATATGGCCTAAAATCTATATTGTGATATACATTGCAGCCTCTTGCGATAACGATATACAGTATATTATAATAAAACCATTTCAGAACAGATTACACAGACCCATGCTAAACAACTGCTAAATGTTTTTTTTTTTTAAAGGGTGTATGTAGTTTTGAGAACATATATTGTGCAAAACTGTAAGTATACAACATAATTTTGCAGATAAATAAAATTTAAGTACACTAGCTGCAGAGACTTAAGTAGGTCTAATGTTTATTATGACTTGGAGCTTATGAAACGCCAAATTTAAAATTAGAATATTGTCTAACTGATGTCTTTTCAGTTCAAAAGAAACACAACAACGATTCTTAAAATCGAGATTATGTGCTACACCACTAAGATATATTGGGAATAATACGCGCGCGCTGGTATTCAGTGATATCATGTTTCGTTTTGAATTTGAGGTGGTAGAACGGATTAGTCGTGTGTTAACTTACCGAACTGTTACCCCACACACTCTGTATATAGTTTGCTGCTGCTCGTCTGACGGCTTAAATCCGAACCAAGTCCAAATAATGAATGTTGCACCGATCTTTTTCACCAGCTTTCACTTTCAGCCGTGTTTACTTAAGATGACGACGAATATGATGCGTTGCAGCCGGGTTTACCTCGCGGCCGCGGGTAGATTGCGTCATCATAGCTTGTGTAGTATAAAGCCAGCTCAGCTCCCAACCCAACTTGGAGAATAGATTAACGGCGATATTTTTTTTTATCGCCCGATAAGAGTCTCGCGTTAACGCAGCACGTTAACGCCGATAACGGCCCACCACTAACTATTACATTAGATAATTTCATCGTTGCAGCTTAGTTCATTTCTCATACAACAGTGTCAGTATATCAGATCAATAATATCGTTGAATATTATGTGTCCCCAACTAAGCAAGTCAGAGGCAACAGTGGCAAGAACCTAAACTCTGTCCGGTGACAGAATGGAGAAAAAAAATATTTTAGTGGAAAGAGTAAATTTGGAGGAATGAAACGTTGGCCTAATATTTGGTAATTACCACACTCATTGTGCATGTAGATGCTTTAATGACCACAACGTAAAGGGAAGTATATGGACTGAAGTTCCAGTGACTTACTCTTTGTGTTTGTTTTGTTCAACTGTCATGTGAGGTTTGTCTGTCAGCTGCTGTCTGTGGTGCTGAAACCAGTCAAAAGACAGTAAGATCTGATGTATTTGCTCCTAATAAGTTGTCAAAGTTTCTGACCACTGAGAAAAATGTTAAACTCAAAGTATCAGATGCATTTTTTCCATTTCTAAGAGTACCTTGTATGGGCTCTAGGTGACCTCAGTGAATTTACATGTATATGTTTATATACATCCCTCTAGTGGAGGATTTAATCAATGCTGATACATTTGTTGCATAGACCTTCTATAGAGAATATGAAACCAGTATGAGCTCTCAGTGTCAGACACTGAAACCTCCACTAGGTGGCGCTCTTTCAGTGTGATTAATGTAATATTCAGTCAGTGCTGATGGTGGGAGGAGCCAGTAAAGCTGATCATTACTGATAAAGAGCTGAAGAAAGAGGAAGGAACTAAAGCAGACAGATGTAGAGACAGAGAGATTCACACAGAGAACATTCAGCATAAAGACGACTGAACTCAACTCACAATGAAGATCCTCCTCATCTTCTTCACTTTCTCCCTGATCTCAGGTCAGAGCTTTTCTCTTTCATCACTGCAGTAATGATGCTGTTTTCTGTTCATGAGGTTTCTGATCACAGTATCAATCTGATTGACAGGTGCAGTGAGATGTGTCAGTGTCACTGGATATTCTGGAGGAAGTCTTCTTGTTGATTCACAGAAGACTTGGTTCAGTGCAAATACTAAAACAAATTACCTGAGTGGAGAAGTATATTGAATGATATGAAACATGATACATGGATCAATAATGGAAAATTCACATTGTTTAGAAATAATGAGGGAAACCTTATGATCTACATTAGAGGTTTGAATGAACATGATGCTGGAGGATACTGGATTGGTGTTCTTTACAAGTGGGGTATAGATATGACTTTAAATGTGGAAGAAGGTCAGTCATTTAAGATCAAAATCTTGGTGTAGTAAAATTCCTGATCTTTATATACTAAAAATACATTTCTTTATTATGTGAATTACAGATTTATGTTGTAAAATATCAAAGACAGTGATGGTGAATATTGGAGAAACTGCAACCTTCAGCTGTGAATATTCACATAATCATATTAATGATCCCAAGATCATATTCAAAGAAGGAAAAGACTCTATTGAGATGATCTACAGCACCTCGAAGAAGACCGAAAGATTCAGTGTTTCTGATGACAGACATAAAAATCTCTTCAATGTGAGAATTACTGCTGTGACTCCAGATGATGGAGGAGTTTATTTATGTGGAGTTTGGATCAACAGACACTCGTACAGTTACTCCATTATTAATACTGTTCATCTATATATTGGTAGTAAGTAAAACAACCTTTCATTCAAATCTCACATAAAAGTTTCTAAAAACAGTGTGTGTTGTAGAATTGATCAGACATGATATTGGTGATGAACCTGAGCAGTTGCAGTATTATTGTTTACATCACATACCAAATACAGAAATATTGTATGAGAACCATAATTAATGTAAAATATACCTGTTCTTTATTTGCAGTGGCTCCAGTAGTGAGACGTGAAGGAGAATCTGCTGAGATCTTCTGCCCTTATGATTCAATCTATAAATCAAAGTCAAAGTCTCTCTGTAAGGGGAAGTGCTCCACTAGAGATAGAAATACTCTCAATGAGACTGTGAGAGAAGAGAAAGAGACCAAGACTGACAGATTGACTCTGAATGATGATGTCACTGCAAGTGTCTTCACTGGGACCATCACTGGACTGACAGCAGAGGATGCTGGGAAATACTGGTGTGCAGTGACATTAGAGATAGACGTGAATTATCTTTACACTCATCTGATCGTCATCATGAACGAGGGTGAGGAAGGTTTATACATCTGAATATGTGAAACTATGTCTGTGAATTGACGTTCTTATATTTATAATATTTCCAGAGCTGAACTTGACTAAGTATGAAGGAGACGACGTGTCAATCCAGTGCAAACATCATGATGAACATCAGAAATGCTTCTGCAAAGCACATGAACCCTCCATGTGTGTGAAGGATGGAGTTTCATTGGAGAAGATCAGAGATGATCGAGTCTTTACTGTAAACATCACTGATCTGAGAGAAGAGGATTCTGGGATATACTGGTGTGGATCTCACATCATCACTAAAGTCACTCTCACTGTAAAACAGGGTAAGTAATATTATTGAATTATTTTGTATTTAAAATTAAGTCAATTTTTTTTTGGTTGCGGAAACTGGCTAAAACGTGTCTCAAGGACAATGAACAGAACACACACCTGTTAGAGCATGTGACCAGTGATGGGGAAAGTTACTTTTAAAAGGATCGTGTTACAATATTGTGTTACTCCCTTAAAAAGTAACTAATTCCATTACTTAGTTACTTTTTATGGAAAGTAACGAGTGTGGTAGATTGTTTCTTCTTTCACACCTGACTTAAGTCTACCTGGGTCTCGTCTACAATCGACGTCCCCGTTCAATAATATTTATACTCTAGTGCGTCTCCTCATCGACGTCGGCCGAGTCCCCTAACCCTCACAGCAATAGCTAAACAGACTCCACACAATGCCTTCGAATATGCTTAAATCACGGACAGAGGATCTCAGACATATATCAGAGAGAATCCCACCAGCAAAAATAATACAACAGTTTTTATAGAATAGGAGCACAGCAAAAGTGACATGATACATTAGGCTACATAATTTCCCTACAATTTGATTGGTTCTTTATATGCAAACCCTTCTGTTACTAGGTAGAAGCAAATCAGCTTTCTTGTTTGCTCTAAATCACTAGTTCTGTCTGGACCCACACATCTGTCTAGTTTCATTTCCTCTATGTGTTATATTTGGACACACACTCAGTCACAAGTTTTTCAGTAAAAGGGTTTGGAAACATTTAGCATTCAAAAGCATATGAATGTTATTCCTGCAAGAAATATAAATGTTAGTCATGATTCATTAAAAAATCTATCACGTGAGTTACATTACATTTGGTTAACTTTTTCACACCTGGGCTATGCTTGCTTTTATGATTTTTTATAACAAAATAAAATACTACTTTTATACAAAAGTGAACTGAATAAGCCTCAGGCTGAAGGGAATATAAACTCACGTCTGTACAGTAGAGTGCGCAGCTCAAACAAACCTTACAGCTGTGCTTCCATTCTGGAATACAGAAAAATAGGACGCAGGAGAGGAAAGTTCAACACTCTTACTTTAGCAAAAAAAAAAAAGAAAAAAAAAAAGAAACACAAATATGATGTTTATCTAAAGTGATTTGTACCTATAAGTATGGCTGAATTGGATAATTGACGGGCAGCAGCAAAGACATTGGTTAATAAAGTGAGATGAAATACATAAAGTTTGTACTATTTAATATTTAATTATTGCAGGTTTGTGTAATATTCTGAGTTTGCATTTCACAGTTTTAATTAATTTAGAGGAATACTGAATCTGTTTTTGTGCCAGTGAAATGAGTAAATGCTCATATTTAGTCTAGAATTACAATAACCATCATGTTCACACACAGCGCACACAACGCCTCTGCACTTACTCACATTTTCCCTCAACATGAGGGCAGGAGAGCTGTCAGTCAATAAATGGGGAAACAAAGTAACTTGCATTACTTATTTGAAAAAAGTAACTCAGATACTTTGTTATACATTTAAAAGTAATGTGTTAATTTACTAGTTACTTGAAAAAAAGTAATATGATTATGAATCTCAAGTTACTTGTGTTACCCCTTAAACAAGAACAGAACAACCGGGGTATAACATGAGAAGAACTGACAAAGAATAGAAAGAAACAAAGGGCTTGAAAACACAACCAAACCAATTATTGAAATGAACCACAGGTGTAACCGAATCAGTAACCAAGGCAACAAACTCTGTAATTAACATAGGTGGGAAAACTAGAACAAAGCAAAACACAGGAAAATGTCTCAGGTTACGACTGTAACCTATGTTCCCTGAGAACAGGGAACGAGACACTGCATCAAACGCTAGGGGAACGCCTCAGCGTGACTGATGACTGAAAACACTGTATTAAAAAAAAACGACAAACGTATTGGCCAGCGTCAGCCATGACATCATGCTCTAGCACGATCAGGCAGTATAAAAGGGCGCATGTCATCCACTTCTTCGTGTGAAGGGACTGTACAAGCAGACCAGAGGCATAGCGACGAGACGCAGTGTCTCGTTCCCTGTTCTCAGGGAACATAGGTTACAGTCATAACCTGAGACGTTCCCTTTCGAAAGGGAACTTGCACTGTGTCAAGCGCTAGGGGAACGATCTACCCACGCTGACATGCTGAGGGGATGCTTTAGCAACTATGGCTGTTACAAGCACAAACACATTAACTCAAAATTAAAGCCCCTTACGGCTTACACATCAGGCTAACAGTAGCACTACTCCCTACGGCCACTGCTCGAGCTCGAGCTCAAAGGCATGGATTCCACAGCCCGATTTTCAGAGGGGGGTTCCTTTAAGGGAGTACGGCCCAGAGCCTATGGGCCCCGGCCTGCTACTTTCGAGGGGACCAAAGTCAACCCCCATTCCAGGGAGGCTATCATGCTTGAAGCTGAAGCCAACAACCTGTTTAGACCTATGGGAAGCGGAGGCCTCAGCAGGATGGCTCAGAGAGCAGAGGAAGCCTGCACCCTTACTCCAACGTGGTCTCCAGAACTTATTCTCAAAATGTGAAAAACTTCATAGTGCAGAGCTCAGACAGAGAAAGGCTAAAAACAGCTCTCCGTTATCGAGATGGCCCTTATTCTGTACTACTATCTGCAATGCTGTTTGCATGGAAGCCTCAGCAGGATGAATCTTGAAGGAGAAGAGGCCTGACACATGTTAGAGTACAGCTACAGCGCTCAGGGAGCGAGGGGGCCTAGGTTCTCTCCTTTAGAGAGAGGCCGCTCCCCCATCTCTACCTGAGAGGCTGTTTACCTGGAGGCCTCAGCAGGATGACCCTCGAAGTAGGGGAGGCCTGACACACGTAGTTAGGAGAGCTAACTCGACTACCACCAGAGCTCAGGGTGCGACGGGTCTAACAACTACTCAAGAAATGAGGAAGAACCCCTTCCGCGCTCTACCGAGCTGTATATATGGAGGCCTCAGAAGGATGACTCTCGAAGGAGAGGAGGCCTGACACATAGAGTTAGGAGAGCTAGCTCGACTACCACCAGAGCTCAGGGAAGCGACAGGTCTAATAACTCCTCAAGAAATGAGGAAGAACCCCTTCCACACTCTACTGAGCTGTATATATGAAGGCCTCAGCAGGATGACTCTCGAAGGAGAGGAGGCCTGACACATATAGTTAGGACATGTATATATGGAGGCCTCAGCAGGATGACCCTTGAAGGAAAGGAGGCCTGACACATATAGTTAGGACATGTATATATGGAGGCCTCAGCAGGATGACTCTTGAAGGAGAGGAGACCTGACACATATAGTTAGGACATGTACATATGGAGGCCACAGCAGGATGACCCTTGAAGGAGAGGAAGCCTGACACATATAGTTAGGACATGTATATATGGAGGCCTCAGCAGGATGACTCTTGAAGGAGAGGAAACCTGACACATATAGTTAGGACATGTACATATGGAGGCCTCAGCACGATGACCCTTGAAGGAGAGGAGGCCTGACACATATAGTTAGGACATGTATATATGGAGGCCTCAGCAGGATGACTCTTGAAGGAGAGGAGACCTGACACATATAGTTAGGACATGTATATATGGAGGCCTCAGCAGGATGACTCTCGAAGTAGAGGAGACCTGACACATATAGTTAGGACATGTATATATGAAGGCCTCAGCAGGATGACTCTCAAAGTAGAGGAGACCTGACACATATAGTTAGGACATGTATATATGGAGGCCTCAGCAGGATGACCCTTGAAGGAGAGGAGGCCTGACACATATAGTTAGGACATGTATATATGGAGGCCTCAGCAGGATGACTCTCGAAGGAGAGGAGGCCTGACACATATAGTTAGGACATGTATATATGGAGGCCTCAGCAGGATGACTCTTGAAGGAGAGGAGGCCTGACACATATAGTTAGGACATGTATATATGGAGGCCTCAGCAGGATGACTCTCGAAGGAGAGGAGGCCTGACACATATAGTTAGGACATGTATATATGGAGGCCTCAGCAGGATGACTCTTGAAGGAGAGGAGGCCTGACACATACAGATGGTGGACAACCAGAATGAGACTTTTACCGCCGCCGTTCCCACGGCGGCAAAATTGGGATGTGTATTTGCTGCCTTTTACCGCTGAGTGGCGCTGTAATCACAGACTTTGAAAAGTGTCAGTTTATTCTCTTTATTACGTAATCTGCCGCGGCAGTAATCTGAGCTGAGGTCACAGATAAATTCAAGATAAATATTGTGGTTAAACGAATTCAAATTCATTACATTTAAAAAAAAGTAAACACACGTTAACATTGTGTGCCCAGTTTTTCTATAATTTAGAAAGGCTATGTCAATAGGTTACTTGTCATTTACTTTGTGTTATTTTAATGTGTTTGTAGATTTATTAACTGAAACATAACAGTGAAATAAATTAAAATAATTTACCGTAAAATTAAAACATTTTCAGGACTTGCAGTTACTAACCGATGTTAGTCGGTTTAAGCATTCTTTGTTATATTCAGAATTAAATAGGCTTACTTGTTGTTATGATTATCAATTGAATTCTTTAATAAATAATCAACCACAATGCCTATTACTGCCGCAGCAAAAATAAACCAGTCGAATTTCAAAGTCGTTCGCGAAATGACTATAGGCTATACCGGGTGGCGCAAGTGACAGGGCAAAACAGCAGCAACTGCAGCATTTTAAAAGGTAAGTTTCCTATCTGTTTATAATATATATATATATATATATATATATATATATATATATATATATATATATGTAAGGAATAATTGACGACAGGCCGTTGAATTATTAGAAAAATAATGCACACCCGAGGTGGTAATGCGGTCACGACGCGAAGCGGAGTGGCCGTTACACCTCGGGTGTGCATTATTTTTCTAATAATTCAACGGCCTGAAGTCAATTATTCCGCTTATACTACAGTTACCACACCTCGAAACATTGTTCAGATTATGTATTTCAAGACGTTTGTAAAGTTTTTGTCATTAAAACGCTCTTGTATGTAGGACTAATTTCTTACGCATCTAATCCCATGTCGGCCGTTGCTAATTCCAAAACGTCATTTCAGAGTTAGTAACGGAGGTTTGAGCGGCTGATAGCAGACTAATGCTGGGGACACACGACTAGCTGACACATTCTCTGACTGTTTTCATCGACTGCAGCAGATTTTAAACACCGACTTTGAACACAGACTGAACGCGCTGAGCACGCGTTTGGGCATGATCAGTCATAAGTATCAAATTACATTCATAACCGGCCTTAAAGTGTGTTCCCGGCTTTATGCAGTTATTAATGCAGTTATTAGAGAGAGATGTTGCAATAATGAGACAGAAAAGCATGTGCGTCAATATTATTATTTATTAATTAATTCAATTCGTTTTAATGAATTCGTTAATTCTTTTTTTCTTTCTATTATTGACAGATGACAGTAGACTAGCCAAATAAATGAAACCCAAAGCCCTTTTAACAAGTAGGCCTATCAATAATTATTTATTTGTTAAATTATCTGCAATAAAAATCCGTGCTGCAGGACTATCCATTTATTTAGCCTATATTCAGTTTAATTTTCTATTGATTATAGATAGGACTTTATAGTTTATTTATTCAAATTAAACTGCATGTTTCTATTGATTGTGAAGCTAGACATTGAAAATTGCAGATCAAGCGCATGGGGCGAAATGCTTTTTCTTGTTATGATTTGTATCCGATTTTCCGTTATTACAGTTGACTACGCGAAGTGATATGGAACTGTAATGCGGTCAAGACCTGCCTGGAACTACTTTAGCCGTGCGTTTCCCTGAAAATAATGCACACCTTAGAACGTTCGTCAACCAATCAGATTCAAGCATTCAACGGCCCTGTAGTATAAATATATATATTTCATTATTTGAACAAAAATGAGACTGATTGAATATGTAAAAATATAAATCTGCTAAATTATTTTTTTTTGTGTGTGTGAATCATTCACGAGATTGAGATGACTGACAGTGATACCCGGCCATAGCAACGGAAGACATTTTTCAAAACAGATCGAACAAATCAGAAAAATACTTTCAATACAGTATTTCTTTCAATTAAAAAATAAACAATGAAAATGTAAAAGAAAATTAATTAAGTTTGAAAACCCATCGCACATTTCAAGGTATGAATAAAGTGTCGGGACAGTTTATTTATTTAAACAGGGTTGCATCGATAGTTTATTCCCTTTGTGATGCAAAATAAGAAACACAGAATCTTATTCTTGCAACATTTTACATTTCTATTGTCAAAGAAATTGCAGCTAAATTAAAACGGTACAAAACGAAAAAAGTTCAAAGCAACATAAATTAAGAACAGGCGTTTTTTTTTTTGCCTCTCTCGCGCTGGATATTTTTTTAGTAAGTTTGGTCTCCCTCACTGCGCGCGGCGGGACTTTCTCGAAATTAAGCATTTCAGCGTAAAAAAAAACACCATACAGCTGATAATACTGTATATGTCGCTGTGTGTCATCCACACAAACCACGAAGAAAAAACTGTAACAAATAGCTTTTGTTCCTTCAAAGATACAACATGCCTTGCTGAATTCACCTTACAATAAAACGAGGTGGGTCGCGAATTAAAGAGCTCTGTATCTGCTAAATTGAAATTGTGTGTGGATTTGTATTTATAATTTAATAAGATATAGGGCCTACATATGGACTTTTGGAGATTTTGAGATTAATCCTTAAAAGAATTTTGCCTTTGCCTGCTCATCAGGCTGGCTCCGACACTCTCCATATGAAAGACGGAACATTAACACCTCTGTCCTGCACCCCCACGATAAAGCAACTACCGGTATTGCCTTCTCCAAACCCCCCAAAGGCTAGCTGAGTTTGCAAAACAAAACAAAGAGTTTGCCACTCGTCGTGGTGTGCCAAAACACTTAATTATAAACTTCAATATTTCATTCAAAACAATCTCAAAACGCTTTGTGACATTTTGAAAAGCCGTGGATGCATTACTGCCACTGGAACAATGAACGCAACAGAATACTGGTTCTGATTTTATTGTTTGTCGTTTAAACGTCATATATATATATATATATATATATATATATATATATATATATATATATATTTTTTTTTTTTTTTAACAGAACTGCTTTTGAAATTACGATTGGAATTATTATAGGCTACAGAAGTAAAGTCATTGTATAATATTTGTTCCTTGGTGTAAAATGGAAATGCATGGTGATTTTATTTTGTAAATAGGCTATAAGCAAAAAACTATGTTTTAGAACTATAGACAAATCTCTCTGCATCAACAATAGACTATAAAATGCATTAATAGGCTAATATAAAAATATCAGTAGTCTAAGTTAGTTCGGGATTCGTAAGTTCCAACCACTCTGCCACGATTCACTCGTTGTGACATGGCCTAACGTTCCAGTGTGTGTTCGCTCACACGAGCGAGAAGCGCTCTTCATTCAAAAGAACGCGCCGCCGCGTTTGTCGAACACTAATTCAACATGCTAGAATAAAACCTGGCTTTAGAACAATGCATAGCGCCACTCATCGTGGTGTGCCAAAAAATTTACAATACTTTAGTTTAATTTAGCACACATATAGCTAGGACATGTATATATGGAGGCCTCAGCAGGATGACTCTCGAAGGAGAGGAGGCCTGACACATATAGTTAGGACATGTACATATGGAGGCCTCAGCAGGATGACTCTCGAAGGAGAGGAGGCCTGACACATATAGTTAGGACATGTATATATGGAGGCCTCAGCAGGATGACTCTCGAAGGAGAGGAGGCCTGACACATATAGTTAGGACATGTATATATGGAGGCCTCAGCAGGATGACTCTCGAAGGAGAGGAGGCCTGACACATTACACTTCTCATTCATTCACAATTGTGTATATTTGCCATGAATTTTCTGTTTGCTTGCTGTTTAAATTTATACATCCCAATTTATCTCTAATCATTATGTGTTTATGTATTGTGGCCGGGCGGGGAACGACACGACAGAACAAAAGACTTTAGTGAGCCCCGGAGGGTGAGTTTATTGAACAGCGTGGTGAAAACAAACAATACTGGTGGGTGAGGTGACGGCGTCGTTGATGCTCGTGCTGGGTGAATCCTTCCTTTCCTGGTGCTTTCCTGGTGACAGTGGCCGGTGAGGGGTGGGTGCGGGAACGCGCGTTCACCCCGGTGAGTGAGTCCAGGAAGTGCTGAACCAATCGGTCACGGCGAGTCTGGGGAATAAGCGAGACAGAGAGTCGGTAAGTGTTACCCTTCATTGGAGATCCTTCTCGCCCGTCTGTGGTGAGCTATCTGCTTATATTGAAGGTTTTTCCGTGATCGATTGGTCCGTGGTGAGTGACTCCAGGTGCCGCTTGTGTGTTGCCAGGGCGACGCTGATTGTTCCTCGGGACTCCCGCCACACTCCCCCCCCCAAGCGACGTCCTTGTCCCGGAGGTGGAAACAAAAAGGGGAGACCAGGGGTGGGAGGGGAGTGACCCCTGACAGACCTGAATACGCTGCCCAGGACCGAGAGAGACCGTCGGCGTTGGTGTTGCTGGAACCGGCCCGATGGCGCACATCAAAGTGGAAGTCCTGGAGCGAGAGGAACCACCTTGTGACTCGAGCATTCGTGTCTTTCGCCCGGGCCATCCACTGCAGAGGAGCATGGTCTGTAAAGAGAGTGAAATGTCGGCCTAACAAATAATACCTCAGCTCCAGGACTGCCCACTTGATGGCGAGAGCTTCTTTCTCCACGGCTGCGTACTTTCTCTCGGCCTGGGACAGCTTACGGCTGATGTATATCACCGGATGCTCCTCTCCCTCCTGTATTTGGGAGAGCACGGCCCCCAATCCCGTGTCCGAAGCATCCGTTTGGAGCAGGAAGGGACAGCTGAAGTCTGGAGCACGCAACACGGGTTCTGTTGTCAGGGCCTGTTTAATGTGTTGAAAGGCTTGTTCGGCCTCTTTAGTCCAGCTGACCCGTTCTGGCTGTCCCTTCCTGGTCAGGTCCGTCAGGGGGGCGGCTATAGAGGAGAAACTGGGGATAAAGCATCGGTAGTATCCCGCCAACCCCAAGAACGCACGTACCTGGGTCTTGTTGAGGGGTTTTGGGGCGTCCAGGATTGCCTTGACCTTGTTCTCCTGTGGCTTGACGAGTCCTCTTCCTACTGTAAAACCCAGGTACCTTGCTTCGTTCATGGCTAGGTGGCATTTTCGGGGGTTGGCGGTTAGCCCAGCCCGACGGAGCTCGGAGAGCACCCTCCGGAGTCGCTCCAAATGGTCCTCCCATGCCTCCGAGTGGATTACTACGTCGTCGAGGTAGGCCGCTGCATAGGATTGGTGAGGGCGGAGTACCACGTCCATTAGGCGTTGAAACGTCGCTGGGGCCCCGTGCAGGCCAAAGGGAAGGGTCCGGTAATGCCAGTGGCCAGAGGGTGTCGAGAAGGCTGTTTTGGGCCTGGCTTCTGTGGAGAGGGGGACTTGCCAATAGCCTTTAGTAAGGTCGAGCGTGGTGATGTACCGGGCCCTTCCCAGGCGTTCCAGAAGTTCGTCCACTCGGGGCATGGGGTAGCTGTCAAAGTCGGAGATCTCATTTAGGCGTCGGTAGTCATTGCAGAAACGTAGGGTGCCGTCCGGCTTAGGCACCAGGACTATCGGGCTGGACCATGGGCTCCGGGATGGTTCAATTACCCCCAGTTTGAGCATCTTCTGTATCTCCTCCTCTATAGCTTGCCGGCGGGCCTCTGGGACTCGATAGGGCCGTTGCCGGATGACGACGCCAGGAGGAGTGTGGATGTCATGGGAGAGGACGTTAGTCTGGCCGGGGGTGTCGGAGAAGACGTCCTGGAACTGACCGACCAGGTGCCGCAGCTCTGTCTTTTGGGCGGCGGAGAGGTTAGGGTTGGTGTCCACAACCACGGGGTCTGGGACGGTGAGAGCGAGTGCTTGGTCTTGATCCCCGACCCACTTCTTCAACAAGTTGATATGGTATAGCTGGACGGTTCGTCTACGACCAGGTTGTCTTACCCTGTAATTGACTGGGCCGACTCGCTCTTCTATGGTATATGGGCCTTGCCACTGAGCTAGGAACTTGCATGCTGCATTGGGGACCAAGACCATCACTCTATCTCCTGGTTGAAACTCCCGCGGTTGGGCCGCCCGGTTGTAGAGACGTTGCTGGGCTTGTTGGGACTTTACCAAGTGTTCCCGGACTAATGGCATGACGCGGTCGATCTTACTCCTCATGTCTTGAACATGTTCGATGACGGTCCGGTATACTGCCGGCTGCTGTTCCCAGGCTTCTCGGGCTACGTCGAGGAGACCACGGGGTTGTCGTCCGAAAAGGAGTTCGAATGGAGTGAAGCCCGTGGATGCTTGTGGTACCTCTCGGATGCCGAATAGAACATAAGGAAGAAGCAGGTCCCAGTCCTTTTTATCTTCTGCAGCCACCCTTCGTAACATTTGCTTCAATGTCTGATTAAATCTCTCGACGAGCCCGTCGGTCTGGGGATGATAGACTGAGGTTCTTACTTGCTTTACCTTCAGCAGCCGGCAGAGGTCAGCCATTAGCCGGGACATAAACGGGGTTCCCTGGTCGGTCAGTATCTCCGACGGTAGACCCACCCGGCTGAAGAGCAGGAACAGCTCACGAGCGATGGCTTTGGCGGTGGCTTGGCGAAGGGGGACTGCCTCCGGGTACCGGGTGGCGTAATCGACGATGACCAGAACGTGTTCGTGCCCCCGGCCAGACTTCGGCAACGGCCCCACGATGTCCATCCCGATCCGCTCAAAGGGCACCCCAATGATGGGTAAGGGGATCAACGGGCTGGGGGGAGGTTTCCGGGGAGACGTCCGTTGGCACATGGGACAGGCTTGGCAAAACCTTTTTACTTCTGCTTCGAGCCCCGGCCAGTGGAATCTGTCCCGGATACGTTTGGTTGTGTTCTGGGCCCCCAGGTGGCCGGCCATGGGGTGGGAGTGTGCCAACTCGAGGACAGTTTCCGTCTTGCTCTTTGGGACCACTAGAAGATGTTTAACCTCCCCCCGCCGCTCCGCGACACAGTACAGCAGACCGTTTTGGACGACGAAGTAAGGGAGAGGGTGAGGTGCTGGAAGGACCTCCTGGCCCTCTAGGAGGCGTACTTGTCGCCAGCAGTGTTTCAGTCTGTCGTCCTCCTTCTGGGCTTTCCCGAAATCTCCCCCTCCAGTAACCTGCTGAAAAACATTATGGAAGAGGTTAGTGTTATGAGTGGGGGACTCACCCTCTCCTCCACTGCCGGACGTCAGCAGGCTGGAATGGCTCTCGGACCCCCGCGACGGTTGGTGACGTGGGCGCCGACGCGGACGAACAGGCTGTGTGGCGATGGCCAAAGCGGCGTCCAACCCCGGCCAGTCACGTCCCAACAGCAGCGGTACTGGTAGGTCCTTCAGGATTCCGACTTCGAGAGTCCAGGCTTTTCCACCTTTATGGAAGGTAAGTATATTAGTAAATACCTGGCGGGTGTCCCCGTGGACACAGGTAATGGGCATTGTTGACTTGGAGCTTGGCCGGGGTTCCAGTGTGCTGGGTCGAGCGAGGGAGACAGCGCTCCCCGAGTCCAGCAGGGCTCGGTATCGTCGGCCCTGGACCTTCACGGTGGTCGTGGGTGCTCCTCGGGGGGTCTTTCGGTGAACCACACAGCCTGCCATCCATGCCTTGGTCGGCGGGGAGGGTGGATCAGTGGGCATCGGCTCGTCGCGGGGGCTGGACGGTCTGTGTACTGGTCGTGGGGTGCCCTCCGGCGGCCGTCGCTCCTGGATCACCCTCCGGGGAAAAGGCGGCGCTCACTCCCCGGCCTCCCGGTGGTAGGTGGCGTCCGCCAGTTCGACCGCTTCAATAAGTCCACCGATGGTCTTGGGACCCCTCATGCCGGCAGCTTGCCTCATCGAGCGCGGCAGCGCTCTCAACATACGGTCGACTACTACCCGTTCGGCGACTTGAGAAGGTGATGGGGCGTCTTCTAAGAGCCAGTGTTCGGCCAACCGCATCAGATCGGCAGCCTGGGCGCGCACTGGCAACCGGGCTTTAAACTCCCAGTCATGGAAACGCTGGGCTGCGGTGGTCGCTGATAGTCCAAGGCGACCTAAAATCTCTCTTTTTAATTCGTTATAATTATTTTGAGAGGATGCTGGTAATGAAAAATATGCCCGTTGGGCCTCACCCGAGAGCAACGGCGCCAGTGCTGCAGCCCAATCACCTCTCGCCCAGCCCTCTGTGCGGGCAACCGACTCAAACATTTTTAGGTAGGCCTCGATGTCATCATCTGCGGTTAGTTTGGGTAGTAGTCGAGCGGCGGTGACGCGTGGATCGGGTAGGGGAACGTTTTGAGCGGCCGGGAGGCGTAGATCTGCTAAATAACCTTGAATTTGTCCATGTTGTTCTGTCAGGAGCTCAAAACATTGTTGCTGGCGGACGCTCACCTCTGTTAGTTGTTTAACCAGCTCCTCCATGCTGCCGGGGAGGAGCGCGCCTGAAAAGAAAAAAAGAAACCGGAAGTAAACAAAAGATCGTCTTGTTCGTCGGCGTTCTCAGGCCCGTTCACTTGCCCGCATTCTCCACCACCTTGTGGCCGGGCGGGGAACGACACGACAGAACAAAAGACTTTAGTGAGCCCCGGAGGGTGAGTTTATTGAACAGCGTGGTGAAAACAAACAATACTGGTGGGTGAGGTGACGGCGTCGTTGATGCTCGTGCTGGGTGAATCCTTCCTTCCCTGGTGCTTTCCTGGTGACAGTGGCCGGTGAGGGGTGGGTGCGGGAACGCGCGTTCACCCCGGTGAGTGAGTCCAGGAAGTGCTGAACCAATCGGTCACGGCGAGTCTGGGGAATAAGCGAGACAGAGAGTCGGTAAGTGTTACCCTTCATTGGAGATCCTTCTCGCCCGTCTGTGGTGAGCTATCTGCTTATATTGAAGGTTTTTCCGTGATCGATTGGTCCGTGGTGAGTGACTCCAGGTGCCGCTTGTGTGTTGCCAGGGCGACGCTGATTGTTCCTCGGGACTCCCGCCACAGTATTTTCAGATTTCTCTTTGATCAACATTATTTCTTTGTGTTCGACTCTGCTTCTGATTGGAGGATTCGCTGTGACTGAGTGTTTATTAAGATAAGGTGATGCTGTCCTTCATACACACACATAAATGTTTATCTAAATGAGAACATATCATTGACTGCTGTTTAATATGAGGCTGATTATAACTACAGACTAACCCGTTAGGTTTTTTTTTTCTTCAAAGGGACGTGTTGTCAGATGCATCTCACTGTTGTTCATCGCTGATGTTGTAATGTGATCGTAGGCATGAGTTCATCATCAAACGAGACACCGTTAAGCAGTGAGTCTGGGTCTTCATTCACTGAAGTTCTGGTGTGGTTTTGTCTGTAAGTTTCACTCCGCACATCATGTTTTTCTCTTGTTTAATCTCAGATTGCACATTCTTGAGCAAATCCAAATGAGTCCTCTGCACACTTACCCATAATCCCCTCTGATGGCGTCACACATGAGCATGAAGATCCTGCAGACACCTTCAGAAAGATGGAGGTTTCCTCTGACTCCACCCCTGTCAGTTACTGCAGACTGAATCCACTCGCTGACAGCAGAGATCACAGATCATCACATGACCAGCAGTTCAGCTCGACCTTTGACAAACAAAGAATTCTTCAAACCACACATTCAATTACTTGGTTATCAATAATTGGATAAGAAGTTTATTTTAATCTTGATATCAATCTTCAAAGCAACAGTCTTTGAATTTCTTTGCCATAAAGTGTTTATGTTTTTCCTTTTTTGAAAAAATGTTTTAATGCAAAAAATTTTTTTGTGTGTGTGTGTGTGTGTTACTTACTCAGGAAACCCACAGTTAGACACATGAGACTGAACAGAGAGAGACAGACGCTGAACATGGTGTGTGGGTAAAGACTAAAGCTGTTCACATGTCTCCAGTGGCTTGCGGTCGCTACTGGGCGTTCCAACTACTGGTTGCCTAGTAACGTTTGTGAATGACATTCACAGATATTATTCCATGTTATGGACGAATCAGTTTTCTTGCTGCTAAAAACTAATATTTTAGAGAGAAAATACTAAATATAAATAGAATCAGTTAATAAATTCTTAATATTAAAGATGAACGAGAAACCGCGAGTGCTCTTTGCCATCATGGCTATTTATCTGGGTTCATGAAACCCTGAAGTTGCTGAGCAAAGTTTCTGATGTTATTGTGATTATATTAGTGAGATCATGATCAGACAGCACACAGATCTATATCTTCTATGTGAATATCTCACTAAGTTTTTCATGAATGCTGGAGCTGTTATCGTGATGAACATGTCGTTTTCCGTCCAGCTCAAAACCACAGAAAACTATTGGGTTTAAGAGCATTTTTCTGATATTACATACTTTGTATTTAAAAGAAAATAAATAACCAAATCCAATATAAGAATGCTGTCTGTTCTTTCAACTAATCATGTAAACGTTCAAAACGGCATGAGGGAACTATTTGTGTCTTGTGTTCTGGCTGACCATCGTGTAATTACAGTAAATATTGAAACTGGAGTGGAATCTGAAAATAAACAAGATAAAACACATGATGTGCAGAATTAAAATTACAAATGAAACACACAAGAACGTCAGTGCATGAAGAATGAATGAATTGTGTATTGACAAATAAACACAACATTAATATAAAGGCAAAGTGAGAGAAAGACTGTCCCCTTTGTGTGTCTAGGTTTTGGTTTTATTGTCTTTTGTGAAACATGACCACATCTTCTGCAGATCTTCACATGTTCTACTTCAATGCTTCTCTTCACTGCTGGTTTCCTGAAGAAGCCTTTTTATTCTTCACAACCAAACTAAACCGAGAAACTGTCTGTTGTTTTACTATAGGTTAAAGAGACTTGCTTGTAAGACTCAGTGCTTTGTGTTTGCAGGGTGGTTTGACACTGTGGTCAGTGTGATAAACATCATGAGATGTTCAGCTTGTGCTTTTCTTTTGCTCTGTGTATCTTCTTTGAGTCAAACCAAGAAGCCCTTCAGCCGCCTCCAGGTGTGACAAAAACAGGAAATGTTTATCTTAACGACAATAGACAGACTTTTCACTCCATAAAACATATAAATGAAATACATTGATATATGTAAAATGTTTAATCCATGAACAATTTAAATATGTTTATAACATATCCCAGCTCTTCCTCCAGAAGGGTTTAGTCGGGTCATCTGAAACATTTGTTAGAGGGAAGTGAAACTGCAGTCATAAATAAGTGTGCATTGTAAAATATCTACTTGCTTTTTATTTTATTTTCTGTGGCGCTAATACATTTTACAGTAATATACACTGGCATTCACATTTATTCTGTTATGAAAACATGTAAATGTCCTTAGTAAAAGAAAGAGTTAATAATGAGCCGTATTTGCATCTGTGTCTGACTCTGGAGGCACATAGACATCTGGGTGTTTGCAAACAACGGTGACATGTTTTGTGGGCGGATCTTTCCTTGTGGCAGAAAAAAACTGTTCTGCAGTAGCACTCTGAGGAAGACACGTAATAAAAGATTAAAAACATTATTTTCGAGTTTACATCTCAAAATTCAGAGAAGGAATTGACAGATATAAACACAATTGCGAAATATAAAGTCAGAATTGGGAGAAACAAAATTATACAGACCTTGTGACCAGAGAAACAAGCGAGCAGACATCTTTATAATTTTGTCTTTGAACTTCCGTTTTTGCGATATCTCTTTATATTTCTATGGCATCGCTGTCGAAGAGTAATTATCTGCTGAAGTGGATTTACTTATTGTAGAGTTAACTAAAGTTTATCATGAGCATTGTTAAGTTTGAAGCGGATGTCTTAACAAATATCAGTAGACCGGGAAGATTTTAAAACAAGCGGTTCATTAATGAATCTGTAAGATCTTACCTTCATGCTGTGGAAATACAAAATGGAAGACAGAAAACAACAAATATTATAAGATGTATAGATTTTAAAATTATGTCATGCTGTAACTGTAGGGCTAATACATTAAGTCCCCTATGAACTGCATATGTGAATATATTGTAGACCTATTGTTTACATAAAAATTCATGCTTTAAGACTAATCAGTGCAGGTTTCATCAGTCTGTCCGTTTAATGGCTTGCAACCGTAAACGCCTGTGGTTAAACATCAAAGGTATTTCAACAAACTTCAACAACGGTATTCCATAAAATTACGATTTTTAAAAAATTTTTGCATTCTGATTATGATCTAAAGGCACAAGACATGTTTCTCTTATTCCATGTATTTTCCCCATTTTCCTTCACTTCTTACCCCTATTTTTTCTGCCACCACAATACGCGCGCAGCTGCAAGTGACGGTACTGTGACGTCTGAATATTATGAATATTCAAATATGACACGTCAACATACACACGAGAGCCAATGAGGTTTAAGCAGGGTTTAAACTCCTCCCCTTTCTCCTTATATGGCGCTGAGCGCTGCATGTCCGCTTGAATGAAAACAATTACATTTAAAAATGTTTCTCAAACAAAGCTGTTTTATGTATTCAGGAAACCTGAAAAACACCACAAAACGTATGAGTGACTTGTTGTACTTTGATCTTGACAGCATACTTGGAATTTGTGCTCTGCATATCACCCATCCAAGTGCACACACACACAGCAGTGAGTACTGAACACACACACATACACACCGTGAACACATGGCAGCCATTTTTGCTGCGGTGCCCTGGGAGCGATTGGGGGTCCAGTGTCTTGCTCACGGACAGCTCAGTTGTGGGTAATGAGAGTGGAAGAGAGCACTGTTCATTCACTCCCCACACCTACACTTCCTGCAGGAACTGAGACTCAAACCCACGGCCTTCGGGTTTCGAGTCTGGATCTCATTAGGCCACAACTGCCCCCGCTCAGCATCAAGTTGCTCTAGATGTTTCTGTATGAGAGTGGGTCAGTCTTTGTAACTCAACATTTCCTGATGTATGTATTATCATTTTCATTATGTTTTGTTTAAACCTTTTATTTTAAATTGTTTTAATATTAAAGCTGTCTTGTAAGTTCACTGAGGCCCCCTAAATACACATTACATGTAGATCAGTGGTTCTCAACTCCAGTCCTCGGGACCCGCTGCTCTGCACATTTTGTATGTCTCTCTTATCTGACACACTCAAATCAGTTCATGGAGTCTCTCCTGACGAGCTGATGATCTGGTTCAGGTGTGTTAAATAAGGGAGACATACAAAATGTGCAGAGCAGTGGGTCCCGAGGACTGGAGTTGAGAACCACTGATGTAGATTAAACTGTCGCCCTCTAGAGGAAGATTTCATTAATGCTTATGAATTATCTTCAGTGTCATTCATCCTTCTGTAGAGAAGATGAAGCCTGTATGAGCTCTCAGTATCAGACACTGTAACCTCCACTAGGTGGCGCTCTTTCAGTGTGATTAATGTAATATTCAGTCAGTGCTGATGGTGGGAGGAGCCAGTAAAGCTGATCATTACTGATAAAGAGCTGAAGAAAGAGGAAGGAACTAAAGCAGACAGATGTAGAGACAGAGAGATTCACACAGAGAACATTCAGCATAAAGAAGACTGAACTCAACTCACAATGAAGATCCTCCTCATCTTCTTCACTTTCTCCCTGATCTCAGGTCAGAGCTTTTCTCTTTCATCACTGCAGTAATGATGCTGTTTTCTGTTCATGAGGTTTCTGATCACAGTATCAATCTGATTGACAGGTGCAGTGAGATGTGTCAGTGTCACTGGATATTCTGGAGGAAGTCTTCTTGTTGGGTCATGGAAGCCTTGGCACAAAAACAATACTAAAAGCATGCAAAAGCTACAGAGTACAGCAATAATAACTCATAGAAAACATGATCAGTGGATTAATGAAGGAAGATTCACTTTATTTTGCAGTGATCATGGAAGCCTCGTGATTTACATTAGAGATCTGATCACACAAGATGCTGGAATTTACCAGATTGGTGTTCATGGCAAATGGTCCATTGATATGACTTTGAATGTGGAAGAAGGTCAGTCATTTTAGGATCAGAGTCGTTGTTTAGTAACTACTGGTCATTTATATGTGAAATATATATACATCGATATGACTTTGAATATTAAAGAAGGTCAGTGATTTTATACTGAGTTACTGGTCATTTCAAAACTTTTATATACTAAAAATACATTTCTTTATTATGTGAATTACAGATTCATGTTGTAACGTGTCAAAGAAAGTGATGGTGAATATTAGAGAAACTGCAACCTTCAGCTGTGAATATTCACAGAATCATATTAATGAGCCCAAGATCATATTCAAAGAAGGAAAAGACTCTATTGAGATGATCTACAGCACCTCGAAGAAGAAAGAAAGATTCAGTGTTTCTGATGACAGACATAATAAACTCATTACCGTGAGAATTACTGATGTGACTCCAGATGATGGAGGAGTTTATTTATGTGGAGTTTCAGCCTACAGACACTCGTACAGTTACGCTATTATTAATACTGTTCATCTGCATGTTATCAGTAAGTAAAACAAACTCTCAGTTTATATAATTTTTGGGCAAAATTGATTAAAAAGTGATATTTGTGATTGACAGATAAAGTGGGCGTGTCTAGAGTGACTGGCCACTCAGGAGGTCATATGATGATCAAGTGTGAACATCCTCAACACAAAACCAAGCCAAAATACATCTGTAAAGAATCAGATGAATGTTCAGAGAGGAAGAATCCAGGAGTTCAGGATGAATGGATGGAGAATGGAGATGTTTCTTTATATGACGACACCAGAGCAGGAGTCTTGATGGTGTTTTTTAGAGAGCTGAAAGCTGCAGATGCAAGAACATACAGATGTGGAGTGAATGTGTCTCACTATACTGAGAGCTTCACTGAACTTCAGCTGGACGTCAGAGACGGTGAGGAACCAGAAATACTTTATCATTTATAAGTTATATGTTTTTGTTCTGATCTTTATGTAAATTTGTCCTGGTTTATAGGTGCAAAATTTCCAAAGACAAAGACTGAATCTGCTCATCTTGGTGAAGAAGTCAACATCACCTGTCAGATCCCAGAGGAACATAAAGTTCATTTCTGCAAAGAGGATGATGATCACATCTGTCAAAACATCAGCACATCTGCAGTGACAGAAATGAGTCCTTCATCTGAGAGAAATGAAGAGAGAGTTTTTACAGTGAGCATCAGTAATGTGAGTGTGAGAGATGCTGGAGTTTACTGGTGTGGAGCAGAAACCAGAGACACACATTTGACTTTCATCTCCCTGACCACCAAAATTCAGCTCGACCTCTTCAGTGAGTGAATTCAGATTATTTCATTGTAGTAAATACAGTATATTCAGAATCATGTGTGTTAAATGTCTGTGTTTGTTTGCAGTGGCTCCAGTAGTGAGACGTGAAGGAGAATCTGCTGAGATCTTCTGCCCTTATGATTCAATCTATAAATCAAAGTCAAAGTCTCTCTGTAAGGGGAAGTGCTCCACTAGAGATAGAAATACTCTCAATGAGACTGTGAGAGAAGAGAAAGAGACCAAGACTGACAGATTGACTCTGAATGATGACGTCACTGCAAGTGTCTTCACTGGGACCATCACTGGACTGACAGCAGAGGATGCTGGGAAATACTGGTGTGCAGTGACATTAGAGAGAGACGTGAATTATCTTTACACTCATCTGATCGTCATCATGAACGAGGGTGAGGAAGGTTTATACATCTGAATATGTGAAACTATGGCTGTGAATTGATGTTCTCATATTTCTAATATGTCCAGAGCTGAACTTGACTAAGTATGAAGGAGACGACGTGTCAATCCAGTGCAAACATCATGATGAACATCAGAAATGCTTCTGCAAAGCACATGAACCCTCCATGTGTGTGAAGGATGGAGTTTCATTGGAGACGATCAGAGATGATCGATTCTCTTTCAGTGATGAAGCTTCTACTGGAGTCTTTACTGTAAACATCACTGATCTGAGAGAAGAGGATTCTGGGATATACTGGTGTGGATCTCACATCATCACTAAAGTCACTCTCACTGTTAAAAGGGGTAAGGTTAAAGTTTATTATTTCTCCATTGTCTTTGCGCCAGATTTAAATGTTAATATATTAACACTTGAATAATTGAGCTTGATCTACAGATATGGCAATGGGGGCCACTACAAAAACACACTAAGAAAAAGCATCGTCATATGTAAATATCCAATAGCCAAGACTATTTGGATTAAATTCAGTATCCACTGATATGCAGCTGCTTTCAAACAGGTCCTGTGCTTATTTATGTTCACGCTCTGTAGTCTGAAGACTGTGAAAGTATTGTAGACAATCGTGCTGCAACTGAAGTGATTGACAGCTTCAGTCATTATTATTTTTATTTTTTTTTATTTAACCTTTATTTAACCAGGTAAGCACATTGAGAACACTTTCTCATTTACAATGGCGACCTAGCCAAGATAAAAGCGTCAAGGTACAAAAGAACATAAAGTTACACATGTAATTACAAGACAAAATAGTACACTTAAAGCATAGAAATGCAGTATGCAGGTCAGCAGATCAAACATTTACAAATTTATATAAATAGTGCAAAAGATGTCAATATATTGAGGTAATGATTGGTAGATAAAGTAGCGTTGCTCTGTGCCATACAGTCAATAGTAGAAGTAAGTGTAGAGGTCTAATAAGGAGGTAATGTTGTCGGGTACAAAGTGACTATGCTTAGAACAATATGAAAGGTGGCAAATGGCAAAATAGCAAGTGACCATTGCTGGATGGGGAATATACAAAAATATCAAAAAACAAAAACAGAGACAGCTATGGTATATTAGAATGTACAAATATATTAATGGCAGAAGTGTGAGTCGGGTTAGCATGTACAATGGTCAGACAAAAGATTCGCTAATAGTAATTTGAAGGTGGATAACGGGACAATGGATTCAAGCTTCAGAGATTTTTGAAGTGTATTCCAATCATTAGCAGCGGAGAACTTGAAGGAAAGGCGGCCAAAGGAAGTACGGGCTTTAGTAGCAGTCAAAGTGATATACCTGCTTGAACAAAGGTTCATAGAGGGGGTAGCTCTAGAGATTAATGATCTTAGATAAGGTGGGGTTTTACACAGTAGACATTTGTAAATGAGATGATACCAATGTTTTTGACGTCGGGTATGTAATGAAGGCCAGCCGATTAGACTATAGAGGTTACAGTTGTGGGTATTATATGGAGCATTGGTGACAAAACGGATGGCGGTATGATATAGAACATCTAGTTTTCTAAGGAGAGAGATTGAAGCAGTTCTATAAATAACATCACCGAAGTCAATAATTGGAAGGATGGTCATTTTCACAAGGGCAAGTTTGGCTGGGAAAGTGAGAGAGGCTTTATTACGGAATAAGTTTTATTTTGGAGCTGATTAATGTGGGTCTGGAAAGAGATAGAGGAGTCTAACCAGACCCCTAAGTATTTATAGTTGTCTACCTGTTCTATAGCAGACCCATCTAATGTGGTGATGCTTATTGGGCAGGCAGGTGCAGTGTGAGATCGATTAAAAAGCATACATTTAGTTTTGCTAGAATTTAGAAGCAGTTGAAGGGAACGGAAGGAATGTTGTATATTATTAAAGCTTTCTTGGAGGTTTTTTAACACAGTGTCCAACGACGGGCCAGACGTCATTGATATATACAGAAAATGGAGTCGGCCCGAGAATTGAACCCTGAGGCACCCCCATGGAGACAGCAAGAGGACTGGAAAGTAGGCCCACTGACTTAACACATTGAAACCTGTCAGAAAAAATAATTTGTGAACCAAGCAAGGCAATCATTTGAGAAACCCAGGTTCTTTAATCTATCAATTAAGATGTTGTGATTGACAGAGTCAAAGGCCTTGGCCAGGTCAATAAAGACTGCTGTGCAATAGTGTCTTTGATCAATAGCAGTTATGATGGCATTTGTGACTTTAAGTGTGGCTAAAGTGCCACATCTGAAAACCAGATTGCATTTCAGAAAGTCTCTGATGCAATTCGAAATGGTGAATAATTTGTTTATTGATAATTCTTTCGAAGACCCTTGAAAGGCAGGGGAGGATGGAGATTGGTCTATAGCAATTTGGATCTAAACTATCCCCTCCTTTGAATAAAGGGATTACCTCAGCAGTTTTCCAATCTTTAGGTAACTCTGATGAGTTAAGAGAAAGGTTCAAAAGACTGGTGATGGGAGTATCAATGATTACCGCAGACAACTTTAAGAAGGAAGGGTCTAGATTGTCTAATCCTGATGATTTGAAGGGGTCAAGATGCTGCAACTCCCTTAGAACGTCGGCTATCTGGACATGGGCAAAGGAGAAACGTGGAAAGTTTTTACTAAGTGCTACAGAGGGTGAGGGGCTGTTAATTAGAGTCGGGTTCGCCAGATGAAAAGCACGACCAGCCATGGCAAAATGCTTATTAAAGTTCTCAACCATGGAGGGCTTGTCAGTGGTGATAGTATTATCAAGTTTTATTGCTGTGGGTAGCTGTACGGAGGTGTTCTTATTCTCCATAGTTTTTACTATATCCCAGAACTTTCTAGAATTAGTCTTGCAGATGGCAAATTTCTGTTTGAAAAAGCCAGCCTTAGCATTCCTGTCCGCCTGTGTGTATCGATTTCTGGCTTCCTTGAAGAGTTGCCGGTCTCGGGGATTGTTCAACGCTAATGCCATACGCCACAGAATTTTCTCATGTTGGCTAAGGGCGGTGAGTTCTGGAGTATACCACGGGCTGTATCTACTTTTAGTTCTGAGCCTTTTGTAAGGGGCATGCTTATTTAGAACAGCTAAAAAGGCACTTTTAAAGAATGACCAAGCATCCTCAACTGTAGGGATAAGGTCGATATCCTTCCACGGTACCTGGGCTAGATCAGATAAAAAGGCCTGTTTGAAGAAATGTTTTAGAGAGCGTTTGTTAATGATAAGAGGAGGCCTTTTGATTGCAGACCCATTACGGACACATGCAATTATGCAGTGATCACTGATATCTTGGCTAAAGACACCAGAGATGTATTTAGTGGGCATATTAGTTAGGGCAATATCTATGAGGGTGCCCTTATTTGCGGATTTTAAGTTGTATCTAGTGGGTTCGTTAATGATTTGCGTGAGATTGAGGGCATCAAGTTTGGAAAGTAAATTGGATGAAGCATTAAGCATGTCCCAGTTTAAGTCGCCCAGAAGTAAATAAAGAAGTAAAAGATAAATAGGGAGCAATCAGTTCACATAGGTTGTCTAGGGCACAACTAGGTGCAGATGGGGGTCTATAACAGGTGGCTACAGTCAGGGACTTGTTTCTAGAAAGGTGGATTAACCTATGTGTAGAGTGACAAAGAAACAGATTGCATCTCTAGGGGAGTTGTATAAACCAGTTGGACCAGTAAAGGTCTCGGCGAAAGTGGGGGAGGGTTAAAGTGGGTGTCTGAGCTATCATGACTGTCTGGTCTATGTTGCAATTGGACAATAAAAACTAACTCAAGTAACAATAAGCAAAACATGTTGACATGAAATGCACATAACATTAAATAAGTAAAAAATAAAATAAGCCCGCGCACAGATAACAACAGAGATGCTGAGTAGTAACGTGTCCTTACGGTATATTGGTGATCGGGGTTCTCAAATTCGATTCACAAAATCAGAGGAAAATGTTCATAGTGTCAAAAATCCAAACAGTAACGTTAGAGAGAAAGGAGAAGGAAGTTCCAAATCCTGCCAGATAGTCCAAGCGGGTATCACATCCAACAACATAATGTTGCTAGTGTGGACCCGCTAATCCAGGCAGCTAGTCCCGACAGCTGGCCAAAAGATCAGTTTCAAGGGTGAACATCACGTCGGAAAGGCACACTGAAAGCGTCGTTGTGGAATCCTATCGGCGGGGCACTCGCGATGGGCCTGCGGAGCTCCGAGAGAGCTCCGAGAGGACAGCGCTGGGGAGTGAGGACGCCTGCCAGCCAGCCGACCAGGCCGAGGTAGGCCTAACTCTGTTGCTACCTGCTACTACGGGGTGCTGTAATGTGCGCGGTTGCGGCTAGTCAGCTGAGCTAGGTAGTTGATGGCTGTTACTGGCCAGATGGTTGGCTGTAATAATCCAATAAATTGAGGAGAGGAGTGATCCTGTAGATTATTTTGCAATCGAGGGAGTCAACAAAGTAATAAAAAGATAGTCCAGGATGAATAAGGTGATGAAGCCCACTGGAGTGTGCATGGGAAGTGAGAGGACGCTGGCGCGTTTTGGCTGCCGCTTCTCACACCGGACGAAAAAGTTTGTTTGCAACTAAACGGTTTTACCTACTGACTTTGTTTGGTACCGGTGGTATCTGTTCCTGCCTCAAGATCTGGACTGTGTCTTTGCCTGGTCGCCGCATCTGCTGCCTGTCACGTTGTGACTCTGCTGTGACCACCAACAAGCTAGCTCCCGGGGTTGCCTTCGGCCCATCCCCGCTGTGTTCTGCTCGAGCAGTGGATTACAGCCCGGTTACTGGCCGCCCTGCACTCCGGAGCAGCCTGTCAGCTATGCGGCTACTGTTTATGACCTTCCTGCTGGCCTCTCTGCGGCTCTTGTCATCTACGGCTCTGACCATGGCGCTTCGATACACGTCCTTGCAGCTTCTCAGATTCAACCACCGCGCACCTCCCTCACTGGACATCACCTCTACTCTGCAACAACACTGTCTTCTCCGTTGTTGCCCTTATATCCACCGAGGCTCCCGTCGCAATCTTCTCTACTATTTCAGTGCCGAAAACAGTATTCCATCTTTCTGGTCCGGCCGTAGTTCACTCCCGCCTGGACACTGGCGCAACAACAACATCCGCATACGTCATCCACGCACTCTTCACTTGACTTCATCTAACCTCCTGCCCGTCTCAACCTCCGCCACTTGGATTTCACAACAAAAGCCTCTTAAGACAGCGCTATTCAATACAAGATCACTTAACAATAAAAGCTTGCTCCTCTGTGAATTCATTATTGACAATAAACTGGATTTTCTCTGTCTTACTGAAACCTGGCACAAACCCATGGATTACATTGCATTAAATCAGACCACCCCACCTGGATACTCCTTCATCGACAACCCCCGTCTGGACCGGCGAGGAGGTGGCATCGCAGTCATTCACCGCAGCAATATCTCCATCCGCCCCATCCCCATCCCAGTTGTATCCTCATTTGAACACTTGGCTTTCAGACTTCCTGGTTCCCAATCACTCACTGCTGCAGTCATCTACCGCCCTCCCAAAACTTGCCCATCATTTCTTTCTGATTTCACTGACTTCGTAACTCAGCTGTCCTCTATTTCTCCGTCCGTTCTCCTCATTGGTGACTTCAACATTCATATCGACTCTCCGGCAGCAAAATTCACATCTGACTTTTTGGACATTTTAAACTGCCTCAACCTCACCCAGCATGTCACTTCACCTACACATAATCATGGACATATCCTGGACCTGGTCTGTTCCACACCCTCCCTCATCATACATAACCTTTCATTGACCGACCTCGCAATTTCTTAACAATTTGGCCATCACCCTCCTACCGTCAAACACAAAAGAACAATTACATTTCGAAACCTGAAATCCATTAGTACCATCTCTCTCACCTCCTCCTTATCCCATGCCATCTCTACTTCTTCGCTTCCCTCTGATCCGATTGCCTCTGATCTAGTCAACTTCTACAACCACACACTCTCCACCTGCCTCAACCAAATAGCCTCCCTTAAAACTGCCTCAGTCTCCTTCTCCACCTCTGCACCTTGGTACACCCCAGATCTTCACATTCTCAAAAGACAAAAAAGACAACTTGAAAGGATCCATAAAAAATCCAGTCTCACTGTCCATGCCCAAGCCTACAAACACGCCATAACCACATACAATTTTGCTCTCAAAACTGCCCGGTCCAACTTCTACTCACAACTCATCCACTCAAATTCTTCCGACTCCCGCACCCTATTCTCCACATTTGCAAAACTGACCAAACCCAAGGACAATATAACCTCCACATTCACTACAGACAAATGCAATAACTTCCTGTCATCCTACCATACAAAAATCCATACCATACACTGTTCACTTGCATCCGCTTCCTCCGCTTCTCCTCCTTCTGAATATCAACTAACTCCGCTCACACACCACAGCTTTTCCTCCTTCTCTCCTCTGTCTCCCTCTGACACCTCCAAACTCCTCTCAACCATGAAATTATCCAACTGCCAGCTTGACCCGATCCCTTCTCCCCTCTTCAAAACCTGTCAACAAATCATCATCCCTCTCATCACCATCATCATCAACACTTCCCTTACGTCTGGATCTGTTCCATCCCTAAAACTTGCGTCCATCACACCCCTCCTGAAAAAACCTGGCCTCAACCCTGACAATCTGGACAAATTCAGACCCATCTCCAATCTCCCGTTACTTAAAAAAATTCTGGAACGCACCGTCAACACACAACTCCACCAACATCTCCACTCCTCTCAACTCTTCGAAACATTTCAATCCGGATTCCGTCCACACCACAGCACAGAAACAGCACTTCTTAAAGTCACAAATGATCTCCTCATTGCTGCCGACTCTGGTTCCATATCCATTCTCCTTCTCCTCGACCTCTCCGCTGCATTTGATACAATAGACCATACTGTTCTCCTCCATCGTCTTAAATCTCTTGGCATCTCTGGCACAGCACTTCTCTGACTCACCTCCAATCTCTATGACCGTCACCACTTTAGCCGCGTTTCCACCGCAGGAACTTTCCCCAGGAACTAGGAACTTTGGGCTGGTACTCGATGTGTACAGTAAGAGTTGACTGTCTGCAAATATGGAATTTAATAAAAAAACTGGTGGACTGGCTACGAGTTTCAGGCTTTATTAAGGGTATTTGTGGAAGAGGAAACTTTCTGTGCCTTCGTCCCAGCCATCTCACGGTCAATGTCCGCAATAGCTGATAACATACAAATTTTATATCTAACGTTAGCATTACGAGCTTACTGAACACACTTTATCAGTGCTCGTCTCTTTTCTGCCACAGCTTTTATTATTAAGTCATTATGTTTACACATTGTCATCTATTGATCGATCCAAACCATGTTACAAATTTACTATAACAGGATTGAAATAGCGCTTGAGGTTAGTAACAAACAACTATTTACAAGACTGTCACTATTTATGATTGATAGACAGGGTTCAGGCTTTTTTTAAGCGTATTTGCGAAAGAGGAAATTTTTGCGCGTTCGTCCCAGGCATCTCACAATAACTGATAACATACGTTGTCTAATTGTATACGCATACGAGCTTTCTGAACACGCTTTAGTATCAGTGCTCGTCTATTTTGTTTTGTTAATTACCTCGTTAGTAAACCAATACATAACTGCAGCACAGTTTGAATCTCCTCCATACTTATTATAAATGTGGCGCTCAAAACTGATTACTGTCCGTCGCAGACTGGGAGGAGCAGTTGCGCGCAGTTTACCTTCCCGGTACTTTAGACCGCGGTGTAAACGCAGAAAGCAACCGGTCTGGGGCAAAAAAAGTTCCTCTGAAAAAAGTTCCTGGGACAAATTGTTCCGGGTAATTTCGGTGGAAACGCGGCTTTTGTCTCTGTTAACAACTGCAACTCCCACACCTCCCCTGTCACCCATGGTGTCCCCCAAGGTTCCGTGCTCGGCCCACTCCTCTTCACCATCTACATGCTTCCCCTCGGTCAGATCATCCGCCACCATGGACTCCATTTTCACTGCTACGCCGATGATACCCAACTCTACATGTCCACCAAATCCATCACCCCGGCTATCCTCTCCACCATCACCAATTGCATTTCTGAAATTAAAACCTGGATGGACAATAACTCTCTTAAACTCAACAGCAATAAAACAGAACTCCTTATCACCGGCCCAAAATCTCTCCTCTCTTCTTTTCAGAACTTTACTCTCCTTATCGACGGACATAATGTCACCCCCTCCCTCTCTGTCCGAAACCTTGGTATCATAATGGACTCCACCCTCTCATACCGAACACACATCAACCATATCACTAAACTATCCTTCTTCCACCTCCGCAACATTGCCCGCTTTCACCCCTCCCTTACCCTGTCAACAGCTGAAATCCTCATTCACGCATTCATAACTTCAAGACTTGACTACTGCAATCCTCATTCACGCATTCATAACTTCAAGACTTGACTACTGCAATAGCCTTCTCTATGGACTTCCTACCAATCAACTACAAAAACTGCAATACATCCAGAACTCAGCCGCCCGCCTCCTCACCCACACCCGGTCCCGAGAACACATCACCCCTGTTCTCCAGCAGCTCCATTGGCTACCTGTTCATTATCGCATTCAATATAAGCTCCTCCTCCTCACCTACACGTCCCTCCATAACCTGGCCCCGCCCTATCTCACTGAGCTCCTGGAACAGCACCAACCCACCCGCCACCTCCGCTCAGCTGGCACCAACCGCCTTACCCCGATCTTCCGCACTAACCGCCGGACCTTGGGGGATCGAGCCTTCGCTATCGCTGCCCCCACCCTCTGGAACTCACTCCCTACATCCATTAGAAACTCCGACTCACTACCAAACTTCAAATCAGTACTCAAAACCCACCTGTTCAAACTAGCTTTTCCTTAGAACCCCTTTTGTTTTGTTTTGTTTTGTTTTGTTTTATTCCCCATGTGAAGCATCTTTGAGTGTCCAGAAAAGCGCTATACAAGTGTGATGTATTATTATTAATATTATTATGAGGATTATTTTTATAAAAAAAAGATTATAAAACGACGTGCACGTGTAAAACGTGTATCTCTTAGTTGTTCTCTTATAAGCACTGTGTTTGTGTGTTTTATTTTCAGATTTCTCCATGATCATCATTATTTGTGTGTGTGTGATTCTGCTGCTGATTGGTGGATTCACTCTGACTGTGTGTAAATTAAGACACAAGAGACGAGGTTTGATCATTTATTATCTGTTGAAACAAATTAATAATTAAAGTTATTTGAGTTTCTCTGTTCTGCTTCAATGAGCAACAGTAAAATCTCAATGAGTTTCTGTCTCAGATGCTGCTGTTCGTATCCAGTTTGATCTAGTTGGTCTATGTTTTACTAATTGATTCATTTTGTTTTGGGTAATTAGGAAGAGCCTCCACATCAAAAAAGAGAAAGAGGGAGCAAAATACATTGGTGAGTCACAGTGTGTGTGTGTGTGTGTGTGTGTGTGTGTGTGTATTAGGGGTGACCCCGAATAGTCGAAGATTCGATGCTTCGATAGGAGGAGCCTGATTCGACTACCGATCTCACGGTCGAATCTTCGCAGAGGTGTTATGAAACGAGGATCATGCCACTTTGGCTATATGAGGGTGCTCAATGTCTGATTTCACATAGAACTAGCTTTTATGTCAATACGTTAATATTCAGCCTATTATGATAATGCTGTAGGCCTATATAAAAATGTGCAAAGAAAGAAGCTTTTAATAAATATTTTTTAACGTGCGTGAATAAATCCAAACACCCCGTGACAGATTTAAGTTTCACTTTCAATCCGTGACCGACAGAGGAGCGTCTTGGCGGCAAGGATTTAAATCTTTAACAATGTCTGGGATAAGAAAATCTAAAGTGTGGATGTACACCATCAGAAAGGATATTCTCCAAGGCTGGATTTAGCATCAGGAAAACCATGATCGCACTTCTGCCGGCCAACGTTAACAAGTTTCACGCATAGACTGGGTTTCACGTTAGAATGTATTTTATCCGCGCGCACATTTTGAAAAGACTCCAACGGACAGACAGATAGAAAGACGTTCAGGATTTGTTCTCTCGATCAGGTACAAGTGATTTCAAAACTTTTCAGCCGGTTCTAATTTTATTTTTGGATGCTGTGAACATTTTTAGCTAAAAAGACTGCCTCTCCAGTTTAGCATTTATTGTTTCTGCAGTTAAAAAGACAAAGTTGAAAATTCTGGCTACTATCGTTATTTTAATAATTTCTTTATTTTTATTTTATTTATTAATCTGTCAGGGTTATCTAATCTAACTATTTGTGGCTTGTGTTTTGAATATATGTTCCCCTGCACTTTAGGCATTTTGCACACATTTGCTCCTCATCCTGTGACTTGATTCTGATTTATTTCGTTTTGCATTTTTATTTATTAGAAAGGTATATTCTGTTCTTAATTTAGTAAATTAATTGTTTATTTTTTCGGTGCATCGATGTTGTGCTGTAGGCTGGCCTGCTCGCACAGGTAATTTAGCCGATTTAATTTGATTTGCATGTGAAATGCAAATCTGCAGTGTGGCCTTTCTGGAGTTATTTATGTTATTTCTTAGTTTTATTGATCAAAAATGTTTTTATACATTTTCTTATATATCTTTGTGTGATTTTCTGTACATCGCGGCTTTGAAACGTTAAAGCCCCGCCCCCAGCCCCACCCCCATACACATGATTCGACTATTAGTCGACTATAGGCAAGACATGACGATTCTGATTCGACTATGAAAATCCATAGTCGGGGACAGCCCTAGTGTGTATATATATATATATATATATATATATATATATATATTGTGTTTTGTCCTTTTAATGTACTTTTTCCTCTCTATTTTTCATGTTCAGTCATCATGTGCAGACAGCAGACGTGATTGTCTCACAGATCCTGGATCAGCTCAGATTAACAGTCATGATGAACTACCCACAATCCTCTCTGATGAGCTCCTGTACGCATCTGTCAGTTTCCAGAAGCATGAAGAGTCTCTCAGTGAAGCTTCAGTCACTGCCAGTAAGAACGAGCTTTACTCTGATTACGCCATGGTCAATCACCGCATGAGACTCAACTAACTCACTTATAACAGATCACAGATCAGCACACATTACACCAGTATTGCTGATGTTTACAATTCATTGATACAATTCTCTTTATAATCCATAAATTAGTGTTAAAGACGTGTTTTATTGATCACGGTTGTTCAGTTCAGTCTGTTGAATCATGACACACTTTAAAGTTTCTATTGCTCATGTTTCTTCTTTCACATGTTTAAAATAGCAGTTGTGTCAGAGGTTTATTAGTGTGTGTAAAGAGTTTGTCATCTCAGTTTATCTGAGGGTGTGAATAAAACAGGAAATACAACACCCAAGTGACACTTCTATAAAATACTGTGAAGTTTCCACTCCAAATGCAGAGACGCGTACATTTAAAGGAGACATATCATGCTTTTAAATCGTTCCTTTTTACATATAAATCATACATGTGTGGTCTATATAAAGCGGAACTGCAATGCTTGGGTCTGAATTCCTCATTATTATAGCTCCACAGGCCCCTTTTCTACCCCTTTTCTGATGTGCGTCTGAGAGCAACTCGTTTTGGTGCGGTCTCTTTAAATGCAAATGAGACTTTTCATTCCCCGCCCCCTCTCCAGGTTGCAGAGGTGACACTCGGTTCAACTCCACCCCGTTCGGCCATTTTTGTAGTTTGATAGCAGAGATACGATTATCTAGCGGCACAGAAACTTTTTATTCACACGTTATTAACAAAATGTCAACAACGGAAGACTTGTCCATCCAGCCTTACATGTTCGAGCCAGAGTCGGAGCCGGAGCGAGATGAAAATGAAGACGACGAAGCTGCAGAACAACGTCTTCATATGGATGTATCGCAATGGTGTTTTACTGTATTTACACATGAAACTTTGGTCTTCCGACCTTTTACCACCGTGTCGATTTATTTTGATTAATATGTGCGAGGGAGAGAGAGCAAGACAGCGCCTAGTTTGGAGATGGTGAAGTCTTGTTTACACTTTCGCCTGGCTCCGAAGAGAGAGAGTGCGCGCGCGCGCGACCGGGTCTCTCTCTCTGTGTCACGGGTGACAAAATGCTGGGAAAAGCGGAACCTTTCTTTTCTCTTTCTATGTCCCCGAGGGGAGTTATTTTGGTGTAACACCTCACTCCGGTTCCGGGTGTAGCGGAGATATTGCGCAAACTAATTACAGCTGATGCACGACAGGTGGGAGGGAGAGGGAGGAGCGGTGTTTGTACAGGCTTTCCGCTTCACAAGAGGAGGATAAAAGAGCCATTCAGAGTCGAGTTAGTGCGAAGGTTGGAACTGGTAAAGGTCAATCGGTGTTCAGTTGATCAGTTGTTTGGCTGGGTCTCTGTCGTTGTGTTTTGGGGTAGAAGATCGTCGGTTTGGACGCTTACATTGGACGCTGTCATCCTGGAAATTCGTGTAAGTGAGGAACTGCCATTTGAGTCTGTCGTTTGGAGCTGCTTGTGGAAAATTACTGGATTGAATTGTTGCTTGGATCTGCGCTGGAAGAGGAAAAGAGAAAGATAAGTGAATTAAATTACATCGTTGAATTAAAGGTAAAGCTTGAAGCAAAGACTGTGAATGTGAAACTTACTATTGAGGAGGACATCTGTTTCAGATGCGCTGGAGAGAATGGAGAGTTGAATATTCCCATTGAAATGCATGGACGAAGCGAGTTTTTCTGATCAGCCCTACTGTGTGTGAGTGATTTGCAGTTGTTTGCCTTACCTGATGCACGCTGAATTAATGCTGTGGATTTGTAGTGGACACGAGTGCTGTGTGCTATGCTGAGAAGAGTCTCCCAACGCCTGCTTTCATTCTTGTGAAATGATCTACTTGTCCTCATCCAAAATTCAGAACGATGCAACTGAACTGGTGAAGTAATGCTTTGTATTATCCTCTCTTCCACTGAGTATTGTTGTGAAGTAATCCCTTATTGAAGGCTCCTGTTAACCCTCTCTCTCTCTGAAATTACAAGTCTCGTGAAGAACCGTATGGCTGTGGAAAAGTCTGAACCGTTATACTTAGTGATGGAGCCCTGAAGATGTATAACATCGCTGATAAAGTCGCAATTTCCTTTTTATATCCTGACGAGAGAATCTGCTGATAAGAGAAGAAACCTTACCTGTGACCTACCGCCTGAGTCCTGCAGATGTGCAGCAACGCTGTGAAGTGAGTTTTAAAGTCACAATTCCCCTCTCACGTCCTGTTAAGAGAATCTGCTGTTAAGAGAAGAAACCTTACCTGTTACCTACCGCCTGAGTCCTGCAGATGTGCAGCAACGCTGTGAAGTGAGTTTTAAAGTCACAATTCCCCTCTCACGTCCTGTTAAGAGAATCTGCTGTTAAGAGAAGAAACCTTACCTGTTACCTACCGCCTGAGTCCTGCAGATGTGCAGCAACGCTGTGAAGTGAGTTTTAAAGTCACAATTCCCCTCTCACGTCCTGTTAAGAGAATCTGCTGTTAAGAGAAGAAACCTTACCTGTTACCTACCGCCTGAGTCCTGCAGATGTGCAGCAACGCTGTGAAGTGAGTTTTAAAGTCACAATTCCCCTCTCACGTCCTGTTAAGAGAATCTGCTGTTAAGAGAAGAAATCTTACCTGTTACCTACCGCCTGAGTCCTGCAGATGTGCAGCAACGCTGTGAAGTGAGTTTTAAAGTCACAATTTCCCTCTCACGACCTGTTAAGAGAATCTGCTGTTAAGAGAAGAAACCTTACCTGTTACCTACCGCCTGAGTCCTGCAGATGTGCAGCAACGCTGTGAAGTGAGTTTTAAAGTCACAATTCCCCTCTCACGTCCTGTTAAGAGAATCTGCTGTTGAAGAAGTAAACATTACTTGTTACTTATCGTTTGAGTCCTGCAGACGTGCAGCAACGCCGTGGAGTAAGCCTTCCTAGCCACTATCGTTCCATTGTGCCCCGAAGACAGTGGAAAATCGTTTCAGCGGCTACTCCGGTCCAATAGCTCGAGAAGACAGGAGTTGCTCATTCTTTCTTCAAGTTGATTATTATTCAATAAAGATTGTTACCTTTGAACCAAATTACCTGCTTCCTCTTTTGTCCATCTGTTGCGTGCCTGTGGTGTTGGCTCCTCACGGTGGTGTCTGGAGTCAGGGGCGGCTGGTCATCCGAGTCCGCCCCGGCCTGCACCGGTGACATCTGCTCGTTCTTTCAGTTAAACATGCACCCTGTCACAAGCACGGCAGTTCATCTACATTAGACGGTGTAATGAAGCGTGTGGGTTACTACATCCAACAACCGAACATTTTAACCCCCTGAGGTCTACGGTATCGCCGGCGATACCAGCTCGCTTTTTTTTTATTAGTGTAAAAGAAACTCATAAATACTCTGTTGACTTTGATTTTCCATAGGAGTTTCATACATCAATCGATTCTGTTAAATGTGTATTATTTTTGTGTATACTCACAATAAAAACAAAGTGTTGTGCTTTTTGCCAAATAAAGAAAAATAAACACGAAGCGAGTTCTGCCTTCTCTCTGCCAGTGAAGTCCATTCTGAAACGCGTCCGAAAATTAACAATAACTCAGCGAATACTCAGTCAGACATACAGACAGACAGGCATGAAGCTTGAATTCTCTTCTTTTAAATGAAGTCATTTATATAAAAAAACAATTATTCTCATCTTGTGAAATCTGTATTAAAAGAGAGCGATTCCAGTCGAGCTCATCTCATCTCATTACGTTATAATCGGCCCCGCCCACGGAGAGCGCGCGCTATTCAAACGCAAATGGCTGAGGCAATCCTGTGAACGCCCCCATCAGCTCGAGAAAACACACACGTTTATTTAGATCATTGTTTACACCGTCTTGCAGCGCTGTGAGGAATAATACTAATCGAAAATGTCCCTCAGAAGTGCGGGTATATCGAGGAGCGAGCTGAGGAATACAAGTAAGTTTTTTCCTTCTCACGTGAATTTCTTCACGTGGGTTTCTGTTTATGAATGAATAAACGGCATGAATGCGCGCTGTTTACCACAGCTGGCAAAGACAGTTTAAATTTAAATCGCGTGTGTGAATGAATGATGATGTTTTAGCAAACTGTATTGCTATACTGAGATAAGTAAACATCGACTGAATGTTGAAATAAAATGTAGGCTATTTGTATAAGCAACGTATTAAACTGCAAATTAACAATATGCCCTAATATTTCATGAAAACAACGTTACAGTCAGACGAAATATGAAAGACAACATTTTGTTGACCAGATTTGGGTACAGTTTTTACTGTAGAATATACTGCCACATCAAATAAGCTTTTGTTTAGCCATTTCTATATATAAAATACTATTTTTGTCAAAAATAAAGTCATCAACTAAGATGTTAGCTGTTCCAATGTTGGTTATATTCAAACTAATGAATACATAGATAAAATGTAGGGCCTATAATCATTTTTTTTTACAAAGAAAGAGTACACTTGAAATATTGTTGAAATTGTAATTATTGTTGTAATTGTAACCATTTTAATAAAATAGCAAAACATATTTACAAGATAGATGTAAGCAAAATCTTAAATGGTCAATATAAGTCTTCTTCTAAATATATCTTTTGTCAGTCAGTGTCACACCTGAGTGAATGGCTCATCATTATGCAGAGTGGGTGTATTCTAAGGTGTAAACCACTCCTCGTTCACGCCCCCTCGCATATTGGCTTTCCAAGCAAAACCTGTTTTACATCAATTTAAATCAATGTATGGTTTTATGTGAACGATAAAGCAAGACTATTTTCACATAATTTTGAAGAAAAAACTATAGGCGACGACATCCATAAGTCAAAAGTCTTATTGCCACATATTTAGTATGTGTTTTGTGGTCTTATTTCAAAAATTTTAATTTTTAGTTTTTTCGATAACCACGCATAAACATTATTCTCTCAAAAATGAAAACATGTACATACATGTGGCTCACATATTATTGTAGTCCTGTTTGTGCTATATAGAGTGAATTTACACCTTTGCCATTAATATGTTTATAAGCAACTGAAAAAAGCACAAATGTCAGGGCATGTCAGAACACCCCCAGGGCCCAAAAAAACGCTCAGACTCCAGAGGGTTAACTTACCCTCTCGTAACTTCTGCATCCTTTAGCTTGGACTACAAAATTGCAGCGAGAAATAAAAATGGCGGATTGCTGGAAGTGTTGGGCCGGATGTCGATGTCCTTATTTGGCAGTTCCGCTGCAAATACTGTGACGTAATAGTTGAAAAAACGTCATAGATGACATAAAAATCTGAACCGGTTGAAAAATATGACCAAAACAGAATATAAAGATATCAACGAAGCACCTGAAGAGAATAATTTCAACTTTTCTGTACTTCTAAACACTCCAAATATACAACAAAATACATTTAAGGGCTAAAAAAGTGGATTTAGCATGATATGTCCCCTTTAAAGGCATCTTTTGACACATAAAACCTCTTTAATAGCAGCTCTTAAACAGACACAAGTTTAAAACACCTTTATGATGAGACGCATGAAACATGATAATATGTTCAAACATTTTAAAGACTCTTTCTCATCTCTCTGAATATTGATTATTTTCTTTGATTTTTCTTTGATTACAGGGAGATCATGAGAAAGATTATTTTTAAAAGGGTTAGTTCACTCAAAAATGAAAATTATTCCATAATTTACTCACCCTCAAGTCATCCTAGGTGTATATGACTTACTTCTTTCAACCAAACACAATCGATTATTAAAGAATATTCTGACTCTTCCAAGCTATATGGGAGTGAATAGAGTTTTTGAAGCCCCAAAAAACTGCGCACGACGAGTGACCTCTGACCCGACGCACGACGAGTGACCTCTGATCTGACGCACGACCTCTGACCTGACGCACGACCTCTGACCTGACGCACGACGAGCGACCTCTGACCCGACGCACAACGAGCGCCCTCTGACCCGACGCACGACGAGCGACCTCTGACCTGACGCACGACCTCTGACCCGACGCACGACGAGCGACCTCTGACCCGACGAGCGACCTCTGACCCGACGCACGACGAGCGCCCTCTGACCCGACGCACGACGAGCGACCTCTGACCTGACGCACGACCTCTGACCCGACGCACGACGAGCGACCTCTGACCCGACGAGCGACCTCTGACCCGACGCACGACGAGCGCCCTCTGACCCGACGCACGACGAGCGCCCTCTGACCTGACGCACGACGAGCGCCCTCTGACCCGACGCAAGACGAGCGACCTCTGACCCGACGCACGACGATGGATCTCTGACCCGACGCACGACGAGCGACCTCTGACTCGACGCACGACGAGCGACCTCTGACCCGACGCACGACGATCGACCTCTGACCTGACGCACGACGAGCGACCTCTGACCCGACGCATGACGAGCGACCTCTGACCCGACGCACGACGAGTGACCTCTGACCCGACGAGCGACCTCTGACCCGACGCATGACGAGTGACCTCTGACCCGACGCATGACGAGTGACCTCTGACCCGACGCATGACGAGTGACCTCTGACCCGACGCACGACCTCTGACCCGACGCATGACGAGTGACCTCTGACCCGACGCACGACGAGCGACTTCTAACCTGACGCACGACGAGCGACCTCTGACCCGACGCACGACGATGGACCTCTGACCCGACGCACGACGATGGACCTCTGACCCGACGCACGACGAGCGACCTCTGACCCGACGCACGACGAGCGACCTCTGACCCGACGCACGACGATGGACCTCTGACCCGACGCACGACGATGGACCTCTGACCCGACGCACGACGATGGACCTCTGACCCGACGCACGACGAGCGACCTCTGACTCGACGCACGACGAGCGACCTCTGACCCGACGCACGACGAGCGACTTCTGACCCGACGCACGACGAGCGACCTCTGACCCGACGCACGACGAGTGACCTCTGACCCGACGCACGACGAGCGACTTCTAACCTGACGCACGACGAGCGACCTCTGACCCGACGCACGACGAGTGACCTCTGACCCGACGCATGACGAGCGACCTCTGACCCGACGCACGACGAGCGCCCTCTGACCCGACGCACAACGATTGACCTCTGATCCGAGGCAAGATGAGTGACCTCTGACCCGACGCACGACGAGTGACCTCTGACCACACGCATTAAGAGTGACCTCTGACCCCACGCATGGCGAGTGACCTTTGAACCAACGCATGACGAGTGATACCGTAAATTACATTTATACATACTATTAAATTCTGTCATCATTTACTCTTCCTCATGTTGTTCCAAACCCGTATGACTTACTTTCTTCTGTGAAACACAAAAGAAGATATTTTAAAGAATGTTGGAACCAAACCCTTTAGGTTACCCTTGACTTCTACTTCTACAGTTTTCAAATTCCACAGAAGAAAGAAATTCATACAGGTTTGGAATGACATGATGGTGAGTAAATGATGACAATTTTCTTTTTTGTGTGAACTATCCCTTTAAGACTTTTTAAGGACCCATGGGAACACTGCAATTGAAAGAAATCGGTCGTAGCGACAGATAACTTTAATCCCTGTACTATCATAGATAGAAACTATCTGTTATCTTGGCACATTTGGCAGCACCCGCCTCCAAACCCAAAATATGTAATCGCCTATTGCACATTGTGATTGGGTTTTACGCACAATGTGCCGCTGTCCCTGAATATCCATGATTTTTAATCTGAGCTTAAGTTTTGGTCAGAAAGTTTCTCATGAACACTGGAGGTGTTTTTGTGTTTGTGTCTAGATGAAGACTGACAGCTGATCATTCAGTAATTCACCTTCAACATTTAATGAAAGTGATGAATTGAGAAAACGACTGTAAAAAGTTTATGATCAACAATCTTATGTGTGATTTGACAAACTAAATGAAAACAATGAGTCCACAAGTCAATGATACAAGTGTCTGTGTTTAAAATGTAATAACTTTGTATTGTTTAAGTTAGGAATATTATGTTAATAAGGCAAGCAGCATCTCCAGGTTTACTGTATTATTGTAGGCCTATGTTTACTAGGTTAAAGACACTTGCTTGTGTCTCAGTCCTCTTTGTGTTTGCAGGGTGGTTTGATACTGTGGTCAGTGTGATAAAGATCATCATCATGAGATGTTCTTCAGCTTGTGGTTTTCTTTTGCTCTATTTACTGTATATTCCCTCGGTCAAACCAATACCCTTGAGCCTCATGCAGGTGTGATACAAACAGGAAATGTTTTTTAGTACTAATGGACACAAACTTTTCTCTCCATATAAAGATGCTGTGAATTTGTGTAATATATGAAAAAATAAATATTGTTATATCTCAGCTCTTCCAGGTTATCTGAAATAATAGAGGAAGCAGAAGCTCAAAACTATTTCTCACACTATTTGGCGTTAAGCTGCGAGTGCTCTTGAACGCCAGCAGAGGGCACTCTTACCACTGACACTACACACATCATTTCCCACAATGCTTTGTCTGTCATCTGTGTAATCCATAGACTGTAAAAAAATATGGACATAGTGTCCGTGACGTTACCCGTAGGTTTCTGAAGAGCGTTTTTGAAGCCTAAAGTGGGCGGAGCCGGCCGTCGCCATCTTGGCCTCGCGTCACTCCCGGATAACAGAAAATGGGCAAAGAGGCGGGGCGGGTGGGGAGGTAATGCTATGCTATATGCTACTGACAGTACCAAGTCTGCGACTGCACAGGGCCTCGCGCTAAAGTGACAGTTGATGATGTAAAGCCAATTAAAAGTTCCTGTTTTTGCCCTTCAAAATATTATAATAGTTAAAAGACATGGCAACAAGTGAGACTGTGTATCGTGATTCTGTACTATTCTGCTAGTTGAAAATGTATATGCAGTAACTTAATATTACTCTGAGAGAGTGTGTCTGACAGTGATTTATGTGCACATGTCAGTCACTCTTTTTTTATAGTGTATGGTCCGTCAGCGCGGCATCGCTCGTCAAGTTCGTAGAGAGCTTATTCAGTCCATTATAAATTCTGATTTTGGCCGCCTCTCAAATGGGTTAAACCATAGATATATTACCTATGAAGTTCAAGTAAATGCGCTAGAAAATCCGCTCCCATGTAAGGATGTGCATTTATTGCATGGACGGAGAAAGCGCCGACACCTGCAGGATTTCACCTGACGGTACATAAGCATTTTATAATCTATCTGTTCCGTGAGAGCAGAACAAACGAGCCTTTATTGACGTTTTTAAATCTGAAAACTCCAAAAAGCAACGAAATTGTCAGACGTCCATTAGTGAACGTTCACAGAGGAAAACAACTGAAATACAGCGCTGGTTGTTCTCTCGAACGATACTCGACGACAACGACGGAATCCAAAGCCATGGGCGAAGTAATGTGTGTATTAAATTGTATGAAATAATCCCGAAAAAAAGCACAAACACTGCAGATATGGCAAGTTCAGCAGCTAACATATGCTGAGGTGAAGTGACTGCTAGTAACAGCAGACAAACGGCTAGCATTGACATCAGCGGCAATCCACCTGTCACTCAAGTGGCCACACCCTTAATTATGCAGAACTTTAAATATTAATCAACTAAACGGATGAGTTATAAAAAAATTCACCCCCCTCACAGTTGTTATGAAGGGCAAAATTAGCTGTATAGACCAAAGCCACATACAGACACCAGGCTGTAAACACGTTTTTTTCTGCTGTAAAATTTGGCATTTTAACATGGGGGAGATACAGATTTGACTCACTTTTGACACCAGCCTCAAGCGGCCAGTCAACGAATTGCAGTTTAACTCACTTCCGTGTTGGTTTCAAGAGAGAGACGGGGAGGTTGCCGCTTGGTGTAATCATGTGCAGCTGTTTCCCATCACCTCTTTATCCATGTGTCTCTTCCTATATAACCCTGTTCTGTTGTTTGTCTCATCGTGAAGTCTTGTATCGTGGTTCACTGCATTACTGAGCGGTTTCCCCTGTTTTCTATTTTCCTGGTTTTTGAATTCTGCTCGTGTCCTGGATTTCTCGTTCATGTCTTGCTCTCTGGATTTGTTTGTTTGGACTGATTTCTGTTCTCTGACCTTCTGCCTGCTTAGTGGACCACAACTTTGGAGTGTGTTGGATCTTCTCTCGTTGTCACTCAGTGCTTGCCACCACTTCCCCGACACCGACTCATAACACTATTTTAGCTAATAAGTTGCTTATTTGTCAAATGGTAAAAGTCAAACTTCTCAACCTCACTTGTTTTACGTCGGTGTTCGCCTCTATTCCGTGATTAAAAAACAGCTTCATTATCGTACGCGGTGGATGAAGTGATGAGTAGCATTTACATGTGCGTCTGAGTCTGTTACTGACTCTAACTCTGAGAATCTCCTCCACAGTTGGACATCGAACCTTCAGTTCTTATTTATATTGTAAATATTCATGCGTTCATGCGCAGGCTACTCTCACGCTATCTCAGTTCCCCTGGCTGATCTACACTGTGATATAGTTATCCAAGTGTCAGTATGATATAGTTATCCAAGTGTCAGTACGGACCGGCGGTGCCGCTCTGTGTGTTGACCACAGGATACTGTGAGCTTATGTACATGACCTGGCCCACTCAGGTTGGCCGTCTTATTCCTACCGATCTATGTTCCCCGGCTGTGTCCTCGGGAATATATGTGGTTGATGCAGGTGCGCACGGCGTTGACAAGGGGTTCCCGTAGCGTAAGCAACTTACACAATACGAGAGAACCTCTCGTAAGAGAACGTAATCGGTTACTAACGTAACCTCGGTTCTCTCTAGAGAGGGAACGAGTATTGCGTAACCGGCCGTGCCCGCTTCGAGCTGATATCACTTCATTCGATGAAAACCAGGTAAGCAGCCTCCGAGCCGTCCTTATATACGCTAAGCCACACCCATTCTGGCGGGCTATGCCGCGTGAGGGCGCGACGTCATGCGGGGCTCGATGGTAGGCTGCTGCAGTTGCCGCAGAGCAGCCAATGAGCTCGCTAGTAAGCCCGCTCTAGGTCTGCCAGCTGCTGCAATGCGTTGACAATATACACAAAATTAAGGATAATTTTTGGCTTCAGTATCTTGAGAAAAGATGACTTTACCCGTAGCGTAAGCAACTTACGCAATACTCGTTCCCTCTCTAGAGAGAACCGAGGTTACGTTAGTAACCGATTACGATACTAGTTACAGGGAGATCATGAGAAAGATTATTTTTTAAAGGGTTAGTTCACCCAAAAATGAAAATTATTCCATAATTTACTCTTTACCCTCAAGTCATCCTAGGTGTATATGACTTACTTCTTTCAACCAAACACAATCGATTATTAAATAATATTCTGGCTCTTCCAAGCTTTATAATGGGAGTGAATAGAGTTTTTGAAGCCCCAAAAAACTGCATCCACACAGCAAAATCCCCAGAGTTAACTCAACACTGCTCAGAGCACATATGACCCCACTCTACAGAGTGTTAAAGTAACACTTAAGCAGTGTTGAAGTTAATGAGATAATTAAGTGATTAATTAAGTGATGATTGAGCATTAGTGATGAACATCTGCTGTTAACAAGCAGAATCACTGAAAAAAAGAGAAACACAAGAACTACAACTGACTTCAGACACAGCCTTAGATTAAATCAACTGAAGAGAAAAGAAGACATTAAATCTGTGAAGATCTCAGCAGAGGAGGATTAAACAACTCCACAAACAGCATTACCAGCTTCACTTATTACTAACCAGACTGACTTTATTTCTGTCAGACGTCTACAGAAGTTCTTATGGAGAATTAACAGTTTAGATGTTGATGTTTTAAAAGCTCTATCAAAAACATCACCATTATAGTGAACAGTGTTGCCTTTAGTTGGGTACTTTGTCTCTTGACTTCTTATGTGAGTTTATGGTCTTTTAACAGTGTTTACCAAAACACATTATTGTTGCAAAGAAAGCCAATTTTTTGTCTTAAAGTTTCTCATGAACACTGGAGGTGTGTGTGTGTTTGTGTAATGAACAGACAGTTTTTTTTCCGTCCAGCTCAAAGCCACAGAAAACATGTGAAGGTTGAGGGTCTCAGTTCAGTTTAATTAAACACACTTACTCAGGAAACCCACAGAGAGACACATGAGACTGAACAGAGAGACAGAAGATGAACAGAAGACAATAAAGACTAACAGCTGATCATTCAGTAATTCACCTTCAACATTTACTGAAAGTGATGAATTGAGGAAAAGAATGAAAAATGTTTATGATCAACAAATTATCCATTTGTGATTTGACAATTTTCTTTCAAAAAAAGATTGAAATCTAAACATTGAATCCACAATTCAATGACAAACAATGTCCGTAAAAATCCGTTAAATGTCATGCATTTGTTGTTTAGTGCATTTCGTACAGTATACAATATACTAACATAATTGTCCATCTAGATATAGATGTAACAGAATTACTGAATGTGAAATGTAAGTTTCTGATGTTGTTTTATGATATTATGTATGAGACAGAAATCAGACGATAAACCGTGATATGACGAGTCTGTACATTCATGTAAAAAAAAAAAAAATTTTAACGAATATTTTAAATAATCAAAAATTATTTTTTATTTTTATTTATTTTCTAAGATAAAAAGACTTGTAAATGTCTTTGTGTTTGCAGGGTGGTTTGATACTGAGGTCAGATCATCATCATGAGATGTTCTTCAGCTTGTGGTTTTCTTTTGCTCTATTTATGTTCTGCGGGTCAAACACTGAAACCCTTCAGCCTCCTGCAGGTGTGAGAAAAACAGGATATAGTTTTCTATTACCAATGGTCACAGACTTTCCACTCCATAAAACAGATGCTGTAAATGTAATAGCCTATATGAAAAATTAAAATCTTGTTCATAATATATCTCAGTAGTAGTAATAGGATACACCATATGTCAAAATTATTGATGGCCTCTCTAATTGATTGATGGGCTTGACCTTTGCCCTTGCCCTGACCTTGCCCTAGCGGTGACCTTACCCTCTCACTGACATTGTCACCTTTGACCTTGTATCCTCCGGGGTTTGGAAATGACCTATGACCGTTGATCAATTGGTTAATGGGGAATATTTATGACCTTGTGAGTATAAGGGGATTCATTGATGAATATATGAACTTTGATATCAGGATGTGTGTCACAGGCATCAGCATGGAGTTCCCTCCCTCCCACCCCTTCCCATTCCAGAGCACAGGGGGATTGCGGGGGCCCTGTGGAAGTGATAAAAAGAGGTTTTCTAATAATGACATATATTACACACTAACTAAAGATGAAAAACATTCAGTTCTTTAAAGGAATATAAATGAAATGATTATAATATAAAATAAATATCCTACTAAAAATCTACTGAACCAATTAATTTATTTTTAGATAAAAAAAATAAAATAATTTATCTTACATTGTCAGAGTTTAAGAAGTAGCTCCTAACACATCAATGTCCATACCACATATGCAGGGGCGTAGCAACCGGGGAGGACGGGGGGGACACGTCCCCCGCACTTTTAGAAACGGGATATTCTGTCCCCGCATTTTTGTTTTTTTGACCCAGCGCCAATATTTCCGCCCGTGTTCTCTGATTTGTTACTTAGACTTGAGTCAACTAACAGTCAGCCAATCACAGCGTGAATCATCTATTGGGCGTGTCTGCCATGAGCTTCAAATCTCTTGTTGCTCTTGCGAATTTTCATTCGCGCCGCAGGACCTCCAGACGCGCGTAAACGCGTCTTTGTATTAACATTGAAATCACTCGCGCCAGTCGTCGCGCCGGATTGTGCCGAGTGTGTGTTAAATGCTCTCCTACTTGCCGATTTTGGATAAAAGCGTCTGTTAAATGAGACAACAGATTATTCCCAGTAGGCACACAACGTCATAAGACGTTTATATTTGGTTAAATTTCGGTTGCGACGTCGGGTGACCAAAATTCAATGTAAATTCAACATCTAATGTCAATATTAAATTGATGTCCAATACCGACGTCAGCTGACGTTGAGATTTTGTTGTTTTTGCGTAACCAAAATAGTCAATGTCACAATGTCACAATTCACTTGACTTCAACCCGATTTTCATTTTCAAGGTTTTATTGATATATTTTTATAAAATGTCTGTTGTATAAAATTACTGTAGATGTAATCTGTATACTCATTGAACACTTTTTTTGTCCAACTATTAAGAAGTACGATAAAAGTTATTGTTCAAGTGTAGTGTACCTGTAACTGAAATATTGTAAATATCATAAAACATCTTTATTTCATAAAAATAAAGCATAGATGTCCACAGTGGTCTGAAAGTCCCAAGTCCTGCAGTATTTTTTATTTATTTTGAGTATGATTTAAATAGGTTGCTGTAAGCTATCATGGCATGTTCCCAAAATTGCCACTAGGGTGCTGTAAAATGCCAATTGCTATTCTATCTAGAATTTATTATTATGAACATCACCTTTGGGTCACATCACCATACAGCTTTTGTCCCCCCCACTTTTATAATGGCTGCTACGCCCCTGCACATATGAATGGGTTCACAAAAATGCAATGAGATTAAAGTTGTAATACAAAAGAACCTGAGTGTTTCCCTCTCACACCAGCGTTTGACAGTCATGAGACATTGTGAATTTTTTGGTAGTGCTAAAATTATTTCAAAGTATAATCTTAAAAGTTTAAAGTATATCTTTTAAAAATAAAATAATGTTTTAAATTAAATTAAATTAATTATTTAAAGTCTTAATAAAAACAAATATTCTACATCGATGGTCTGTGGAAAAAACTTGACTTGAACTTAAAGTATATTTTTTTATTTATCAGGGGTATGTAAAATAATTCGAAATTTGAAGTGTCAACAAGTCATCTCACACATGTGAAATGTTTAATAATTCCTTAAGTTGTATCTGTGAGAAAATCACCACAGGCCTATCTTCAGAGAGAGAGCAACAATGAAAACATGTAGAAACTGTGAACCCTCAGGCTGTCCCCATTGATAGGCTGCTTATAAGGCCCTTCCGATCAGCGCTGCGTCTTCTGAGAAAGAAGTTCCTTGCCCATCATTAATGTTAGCTTCAGGATATAGGGTGACAGACCAGAGGAGCCTCTGTGCATCATATCACAGCGTATGTAATGTTAGTCTGCTAACGCCTTTCCAGAGCCAAAGTTTTGTTCATACTAAATTTATTTCAAAGCATAATCGTAAAAGTTTAAATATGATCTTTTTAAAATTAAAGATTGTTTAAATTAAATACATTTGTATCTTCTATTTATATTTTAGAAACGTACTGTAATGATTTTGTTTAACGGTGACCTAAAGTATAATTGTTATTAAACAATGTCTGTTCAAAAACTTTAGATTGTTGAAAAACTGTACTTAGTCATCTTATATCTCATTTATATGAAAAGATTCAATCAGTTTTTTTTTTTTTGTCCATGCGGGGTTTCAATTTTTATAGTGGGGGCTTTCCATAGCTATGATGATGTTTGTATTGTAACTGCATATTCTATTTTTTTTCTAAGATAAAAAGGCTGGTAAATGTCTTTGTGTTTGCAGGGTGGTTTGATACTGAGGTCAGTGTGATAAAGATCATCAGCATGAGATGTTCTTCAGCTTGTGGTTTTCTTTTGCTCTGTTTATGTTCTGCGGGTCAAACCCTGAAACCCTTCAGCCTCCTGCAGGTGTGAGAAAAACAGGATATAGTTTTCTATTACCAATGGTCACAGACTTTCCACTCCATAAAACAGATGCTGTAAATATGTGTAATAGCCTATATGAAAAATGTAAATCTTGTTTATAATATATTTCAGTTCTTTCTTGTCAAAATGGCTGAAAAGCTCAATTTGAATTTCTTTCTTAACTTGCTGATCAATACTTTTGCTGATTTAGTTTTCAGTTCATTCTTTTTCTGTTTTTAGTAAAAACAAAATCTGATGTTACAACTGCTTATACCTTTACTGTAGAATCATAAAAAAATGCTAAAATTTCTTGTTCATTGTCCAAATATAGTAAATTGGTTCTTTTTACACTATATTTGAAACGTAAAACTTTGTCACAGCATTAAATCGATTAAAACAGCATTAACATATAGGGTGACTTAATATAGTTTTCATTCTGAGGAAATCAATGTTTCCAGATTAGAGAAACATTCAGAAATCATCTGATTATTATCATAAAAGACAGTGAGAAAAGTTTATACTCTGCAAAGGAGAAAGTCTGAGTCTGAAATCTGAATAATTCATTATGCATTTTACTTTCTCACTCTCAGGACTGATTGAAATATTTGCATATAAACTGATCAATATTCATTTTAAATGCATTGTCATTATTGTGATGTGCAAAGACTTGAAAATGATTTTTAATCTGAGCTTAAGTTTTAGTCTTAAAGTTTCTCATGAACACTGGATGTGTTTGTGTGTTTGTGTGATGAACAGACAGTTTTTTCCGTCCAGCTCAAAGCCACAGAAAACATGTGAAGGTTGAGGGTCTCAGTTCAGTTTAATTAAACACACTTACTCAGAAAACCCACAGAGAGACACATGAGACTGAACAGAGAGACAGAAGATGAACAGAAGACAATAAAGACTAACAGCTGATCATTCAGTAATTCACCTTCAACATTTACTGAAAGTGATGAATTGAGGAAAAGACTGTAAAAAGTGTATGATCAACAAATGATTTATGTGTGATTTGACAATTTTTCTATTTTAAAAACAGATCAAACTAAATGAAAACAATGAGTCCACAAGTCAATGATACAGTGTGTCTGTGTTTTAGATGTAATAACTTTGTATTGTTTAAGTTAGGAATATTATATTAATAAAGCAAGCAGCATCTCCAGGTTAACTGTATTATAGTAGGCCTATGTTTACTAGGTTAAAGACAATTGCTTGAGTCTCAGTCCCTTTTGTGTTTGCAGGGTGGTTTGATACTGTGGTCAGTGTGATAAAGATCATCAGCATGAGATGTTCGTCAGCTTGTGCTTTTCTTTTGCTCTATTTACTGTATATTCCCTCGGTCAAACCAAAACCCTTGAGCCTCTGCAGGTGTGATACAAACAGGAAATGTTTTTTTAGTGCTAAAGGTCACAAACTTTTCTCTCCATATAAAGATGCTTTGAATTTGTGCAATATATGAAAAAATAAATATTGTTATATCTCAGCTCTTCCAGGTTATCTGAAATAATAGAGGAAGCAGAAGCTCAAAACTATTTCTCACACTATTTGGCGTTAAGCTGCGAGTGCTCTTGAATATGGCGGGCCAGAAGGTCCAAAAATAGGACTAATGATTTGTCGTGGGAAGTCACTATATGTAAGCCGTTTCTCAATATGCGTTCTTGTCTGTACTTGTGTTCTTGTGGACTTGTGAAACATCATCAGTCGCTGCCCAAGCACTGTTCCAATTCAAAGTTCACATCTAGCCAAGTCCAGTTCAAATCCCCGGATGTGTTCTTGATCCGCCCCTTTTACCGAGGATGCATCGAGAGGTGACTTGTGCGGACTTGATACAGCCAGGTATCCCAGAATACATCTCACACCAACCAGCAAGCGTCAATAGCAGAGGAGAAACCCCGCGTAATTTAAAAATACTGCTGTAATTGTGTCACGAAATGTAGTTTTAAGAGTATTTCATGCGAGAAAGTAGTTGTTTAAAGCTCAAATCTTTGGTTTATTTATAAAGCACCTATTTGAAAATTTTATCTGACGTTTTCGGAGTTGTGAGAACCAGGCAATCGGACGCTCGGCGCTCATGTACCCCGCCGAGAACAGCCTTTCCTCGGCTAGTGCTGCTGACGTTTGCCGCTGGCTCGGATGTCTCTAGTCTAGTGGTTTAACATGAGATATAAATCGTCTTGTGTATATCTAACGGGCTATTTATTTATGTATTTATTTGTCTCATTAATCTATCATTTGTTCCCTGGCAAAACGTTTTAGCTGAGGGCAAAGTGAAGTTTCATAACTTTATATATTTAGTCTATTTAACTTTAACGTTGTAGCCTAGAGAGCTGACTTATGTTTGACTGAATCGTTTGCTTTATTATTGTACAGCTTCTTATACCTTTTAGGCTACTTATACTTTTATAATGGCTATTATTTATCATTAAAACTGACATTTCACAAAAAAAGGTTATGTCATTTTATTTTATATATTTAAAACATATAAAATATTTTATTATACATGTTGCCTACATTCTCTTCACTGTATGTACATATATAATAAAATAAATTTATTTTTTATTTTTTTATGTATCATATTTTTAAAATGAAAACAAAAAGAGTCAGGGTTGTGTTTTATATTTCGTGTTGTTATAAATATATGCAGTGAAGATAATCAATTGCGTTGCCTGAACCACATTTGTGTGGCCATTATGTTTAAGATTTTTTTTTTTATGAAAATGAAAAGAGGCAGAGTGGTGGTTTATAACATATTTTGTTTTATTTGTAGCCTAGATATACATAAATAGATAACCGGAGTAGCCAGAGCGAGCTGAGTGACGGAATATTGCATATTAAACTTTTTATAAATGCCACCTCTGATGCAGATTCTGTTTTCTCTGCAGTGGGAAAAACATTTTTTTGTTGATAGTCAATGTGATTGGTAAAAGCAATATAGTGACTTAAAATGTATAGAATTTGACTTGAAAGATGACAGTTAGGGGTAAATTGCCTTTATAAATGTAAAAAAAAACAAAAAAAACAATGCAATGAGAATCAATTTAAGATTATTGGTTCAGAATAAATGACTTTTACAACACAAAAATTGAACACTTTACTAAAGTAGTTAGTTATTGCACCAATACAGTACTTGAAAGGGTAGAGATTTTATTATAATATTAGGCCAATGTACATGACTGAGTAGCTCGCTGCGTGAGGAGAGTGAGTCGCCAGCTGAGGAAAGTGAGTCGCTCGCTGTGTGAGGAGAGTGAGTCGCTCGCTGAGGAAAGTGAGTCGCTCGCTGTGTGAGGAGAGTGAGTCGCTCGCTGAGGAAAGTGAGTCGCTAAGTGAGTCGCTAAGTGAGTCGCTCGCTGAGGAAAGTGAGTCGCTAAGTGAGTCGCTCGCTGAGGAAAGTGAGTCACTTGCTGTGTGAGGAGAGTGAGTCGCCAGCTGAGGAAAGTGAGTCGCTGTGTGAGGAGAGTGAGTCGCTTGCTGAGGAAAGTGAGTCGCTAAGTGAGTCGCTCGCTGAGGAAAGTGAGTCGCTAAGTGAGTCGCTCGCTGAGGAAAGTGAGTCGCTTGCTGTGTGAGGAGAGTGAGTCGCCAGCTGAGGAAAGTGAGTCGCTGTGTGAGGAGAGTGAGTCGCTCGCTGAGGAAAGTGAGTCGCTAAGTGAGTCGCTCGCTGAGGAAAGTGAGTCGCTCGTTGTGTGAGGAGAGTGAGTCGCCAGCTGAGGAAAGTGAGTCGCTGTGTGAGGAGAGTGAGTCGCTCGCTGAGGAAAGTGAGTCGCTAAGTGAGTCGCTTGGTGAGGAAAGTGAGTCGCTCGCTGAGGAAAGTGAGTCGCTAAGTGAGTCGCTCGCTGAGGAAAGTGAGTCGCTCGCTGTGTGAGGAGAGTGAGTCGCCAGCTGAGGAAAGTGAGTCGCTGTGTGAGGAGAGTGAGTCGCTCGCTGAGGAAAGTGAGTCGCTAAGTGAGTCGCTCGGTGAGGAAAGTGAGTCGCTCGCTGAGGAAAGTGAGTCGCTAAGTAAGTCGCTCGCTGAGGAAAGTGAGTCGCTCGCTGTGTGAGGAGAGTGAGTCGCTCGCTGAGGAAAGTGAGTCGCTAAGTGAGTCGCTCGGTGAGGAAAGTGAGTCGCTAAGTGAGTCGCTCGCTGAGGAAAGTGAGTCGCTCGCTGTGTGAGGAGAGTGAGTCGCCAGCTGAGGAAAGTGAGTCGCTGTGTGAGGGAGAGTGAGTCGCTCACTGAGGAAAGTGAGTCGCTAAGTGAGTCGCTCGGTGAGGAAAGTGAGTCGCTCGCTGAGGAAAGTGAGTCGCTAAGTGAGTCGCTCGCTGAGGAAAGTGAGTCGCTCGCTGTGTGAGGAGGGTGAGTCGCTCGCTGTGTGAGGAAAGTGAGTCGCTCGCTGAGGAGAGTGAGTCGCTCGCTGTGTGAGGAAAGTGAGTCGCTCGCTGTGTGAGGAGAGTACGTATACAGATCCACCGCTGGCATATCAGTGGGAAAGTGAGTAGCTAGGGGCTATACTATAGCGACTTCCCACGACAAATCATTAGTCCTATTTTTGGACCTTCCGGCCCGCCATACTTGAACGCCAGCAGAGGGCACTCTTACCACTAACACTACACACATCATTTCCCACAGTGCTTTGTCTGTCATCTGTGTAATCATGTGCAGCTGTTTCCCATCACCTCTTTATCCATGTGTCTCTTCCTATATAACCCTGTTCTGTTGTTTGTCTCATCGTGAAGTCTTGTATCGTGGTTCACTGCATTACTGAGCGTTTCCCCTGTTTTCTATTTTCCTGGTTTTTGAATTATGCCCGTGTCCTGGTTTTCTCGTTCATGTCTTGCTCTCTGGATTTGTTTGTTTAGACTGATTTCTGTTCTCTGACCTTCTGCCTGCTTAGTGGACCACAACTTTGGATTGTGTTATAAACTGCACTTGGATCTTCTCTCGTTGTCACTCAGTGTTTGCCACCACTTCCACGACACCGACTCATAACACTATTTTAGCTAATAAGTTGCTTATTTGTCAAATGGTAAAGTCAAACTTCTCAACCTCACTTGTCTTACGTCGGTGTTCGCCTCATCGAACCTTCAGTTCTTATTTATATTATAAATATAAATATATACACTCACCTAAAGGATTATTAGGAACACCATACTAATACTGTGTTTGACCCCCTTTCGCCTTCAGAACTGCCTTAATTCTACGTGGCATTGATTCAACAAGGTGCTGAAAGCATTCTTTAGAAATGTTGGCCCATATTGATAGGATAGCATCTTGTAGTTGATGGAGATTTGTGGGATGCACATCCAGGGCACGAAGCTCCCATTCCACCACATCCCAAAGATGCTCTATTGGGTTGAGATCTGGTGACTGTGGGGGCCATTTTAGTAAAGTGAACTCATTGTCATGTTCAAGAAACCAATTTGAAATGATTCGAGCTTTGTGACATGGTGCATTATCCTGCTGGAAGTAGCCATCAGAGGATGGGTACATGGTGGTCATAAAGGGATGGACATGGTGAGAAACAATGCTCAGGTAAGCCGTGGCATTTAAACGATGCCCAATTGGCACTAAGGGGCCTAAAGTGTGCCAAGAAAACATCCCCTACACCATTACACCACCACCACCAGCCTGCACAGTGGTAACAAGGCATGATGGATCCATGTTCTCATTCTGTTTACGCCAAATTCTGACTCTACCATCTGAATGTCTCAACAGAAATCGAGACTCATCAGACCAGGCAACATTTTTCCAGTCTTCAACTGTCCAATTTTGGTGAGCTCGGCAAATTGTAGCCTCTTTTTCCTATTTGTAGTGGAGATGAGTGGTACCCGGTGGGGTCTTCTGCTGTTGTAGCCTCAAGGTTGTGCGTGTTGTGGCTTCACAAATGCTTTGCTGCATACCTCGGTTGTAACGAGTGGTTATTTCAGTCAAAGTTGCTCTTCTATCAGCTTGAATCAGTCGGCCCATTCTCCTCTGACCTCTAGCATCAACAAGGCATTTCCGCCCACAGGACTGCCGCATACTGGATGTTTTTCCCTTTTCACACCATTCTTTGTAAACCCTAGAAATGGTTGTGCGTGAAAATCCCAGTAACTGAGCAGATTGTGAAATACTCAGACCGGCCCGTCTGGCACCAACAACCATGCCACGCTCAAAATTGCTTAAATCACCTTTCTTTCCCATTCTGACATTCAGTTTGGAGTTCAGGAGATTGTCTTGACCAGGACCACACCCCTAAATGCATTGAAGCAACTGCCATGTGATTGGTTGATTAGATAATTGCATTAATGAGAAATTGAACAGGTGTTCCTAATTATCCTTTAGGTGAGTGTATATATAATGTATAATATTGAACATACACGCCAGAGGCAATGAGGTTTAAGCACAGTTTTGACTCCTCCCCTTTATCCTTATATGGTGCTGAGCGCTGAGTGTCCGTTTGAATGAAAACAAAGTTTGCGGTTGAATCGTCATGTGAACAGGCAGTTCAGAGAGAAGGAAGATTTTCTGTGAGTAATCAGTTAAATTTAGATATGTTCTTTACACTGATCTGTTTGATGTCTTCAGAAGACTTGCAATTGCACACAACGAAGCTTATGGATGACGGTCGCGCTGAGGCTCGCGAATCACTAAAATATCTTTACTCAAACAACATCTAACTAAGATAACTTATAGACATGCCTAAGTATGCAGTATATACATTATTATTATTAAACACCGACCTCTAAAACATGATGAGATATCAAAATTGACTAGATTTGTATATTTTCAGAAGAAAATGTGAAAATAATGTGCTTGTGCAAAACTCTCCCACAATGCAATGGAGTGTTTGCCAGTTCTTCATGGTAAAATTGGGTAAACGTACAATCGGTTTATATCAAATGTAGTTTTACTAATCAAACTGCAGCCTTTCAGAATATAAAACATATCAAATTCATTGAGGGATAGTGTGATTTAAGGAGACAATAAAGGCATTGCACTTTTTTAAAGTCTATGAAAAGATGCTGTGAAAACCTCTGGAGAATCTCTCTAGTGTTTGTGATGTCCTGTTCACCATTGCATTATTATAGATGTACAGCACCTTCAGTAAACACACACACAGCTCTCTTATTGAACCCTCTGGCTCCATCTAGTGGCAGATAGAAGTTCATGTTCTATTGATATTATAATTCCAATGACTAAACATGACATTTCTTGGTTGTATGTAGTTGTGTTGTATGGTAGTTGACACAGAACATAATTTACTTTGTGTTCTGAAATCATGAAATGTAAAAGGCACAGATTTACTCGCCTCCTGCATGTCCAAAAATAAAGAATGAATCATTCTGGAGGAATGAAACTTTGACCTAATTTAATAAGTACATAGAGCCTTTGTCCATGCAGATTGAAGTTTTTGATGACTAAATCAGAGATGAAAGGAAGGAAGCAGAAAAACTCAAGTTCACCTGTCATCAGTGATGCTGATGTTCCTCTGACAGCTGCTGTCCGAGGTGCTGAATCCACATCAAACCTTGATATTATGATTGTCTTTATGCATAAAGTATCCAAACAAATCCAGATGTGGTCTGTTTCCTCCTAAAAATATGTTAATGTTTCTTACAAGTGATAAAAATGTTAAGAAGTACCAGATGGAATTAATTTTATTTCATTTTTGCATTTCAACGGTTTTTTATACAGACTCTAGGGAGTGAACTTACATGAAAATTATACTTTCGCCCTCTAGGGGAAGATTTGATGAAGCAATGGAAGTAGATGAAAACAAGTCTCAGCATTTCAATGTTTGTCCAGTTTGTGTATTTAAAAGGGTTATTTCACCCAAAAAGGACAATTCTGTCAGTAATTACTCACCCTCATGTCGTTCCAAACCGGTCAGACTTTCGTTCATTTTCCGAACACAAATGAAAATATTTGTACTAAAATCTGAGCGATTTCTGTCTCTCCATTGACATTTGCCACTAACACTTTGATGCTTCAAAAAGGTAATAAAGAGATCGTAAAACTAATCCATATGAATTGAGCGGTTTAGTAAAAAAAAAATTAAGAGGCTCAATCACTTTATATGATGAACTGATTTAATTTAGGCTTCTTTATTTTTAGCAAGTTTGCTTGACGTGTGAGAACTCTGCCGTGTCCTGGTTTAGAGAAATGTAAACGTATGATATTATTTTTATAGGCACAATGTATTTATCCTGCAGGTCATGTCTGTTTCTTACAGCTGATAGAGATGTCAAAACCTCAAAGTATAAATGTCAAAACAAAAGTATCAGATGCATTTTCGATTTCCCAGAGAGAGAGGAAGATAACGCTATGTAATAAAGACATGAATTCACTCAAGATGTTCTCTGAGTTGATCAGCCTTTGTATCTCAACATTTCCTGATGTGTGAATTATGTTTTGTGGTATATTTTAAACTATATGTTATTTCTATAATTAAACAAACACACAGAAACACACATGCACTGATGCACACACGCACAAACACACAGTTCTGCTTATTGCTATTGGTTTTATTTACATATTTTTTTTAAATAATGTATTATTCTAAAGTTAGTCACTTTTTACATTTGGTTTATTTAATCAAATATTTTGTGAATACAACCTCTATAAAGTCTTTGTTTTTTTTTTGTTTGTTTTTTTGTGTATATCAAAAACGTTTTGATAGAAGCAGTCGGTCACATCCAGAAAAACAAAACAAAACAATGATGGATCTCTATGGCCCTCTGCTAGATATATATGGTCACAACACTATTTCTATAACTAAATCATACAGGCCTTTTTCTGACCAGCAGAAATCAGCCTCTAACACCTAGATCAATATCCAGAAGCCACTCATATTTAATTTAGATCATCATTAAAGTGATTTCTTTCATAAAAATATAATATTTTATATGCAAGCTAATGGTGTACTTGAGGAATTCTGTGGTAAATTGGTAAAAAAAATAAAATAAAAAAAAAAGACAGGAAAGAAATATCATTTTTCTTACAATCGCTCTATAAATGTTTGCAGTCGCACTGACCCTTGTAAGTTTACATAGACACCTATAGACACCTTACATAAATATACTGTCGCCCTCTAGAGGAAGATTTGAATAATGCAGATTAATTATGTTCAGTGTCATTTGTCCTTCTATAGAGAAGATGAAGCTTGTATGAGCTCTCAGTATCAGACACTGTAACCTCCACTAGGTGGCGCTCTTTCAGTGTGATTAATGTAATATTCAGTCAGTGCTGATGGTGGGAGGAGCCAGTAAAGCTGATCATTACTGATAAAGAGCTGAAGAAAGAGGAAGGAACTAAAGCAGACAGATGTAGAGACAGAGAGATTCACACAGAGAACATTCAGCATAAAGAAGACTGAACTCAACTCACAATGAAGATCCTCCTCATCTTCTTCACTTTCTCCCTGATCTCAGGTCAGAGCTTTTCTCTTTCATCACTGCAGTAATGATGCTGTTTTCTGTTCATGAGGTTTCTGATCAGATTGATACTGTGATCAGAAACCTCATCCCAGCTAACAGACTTATATTCAAAATATTCAGTGTTCTGGGAACGTGAAAAATGTCCAGTTTTCTTGACGTTAGAGGAACATGTTTTAAAAGGTTTAATGTTCCTCAAACGTTCTTTCAACTCAATTTTGATTTAAAATTCAACATTATAGGAACGTTGATTTGTAACATTCCAAGAACATAAAAATGTCCAGTTTCCTTAATGTTACTAAAATGTTATTTAAATGTTAGTATGATGTTCCTGAAACATTCTTTCAATCATCTTTCGAAAAAGTAATAAGAACACAAACTACAACTTTCTTCAGACACAGCCTTAGATGAACTAAAGATAAAAGACATTAACTCTCTCAAGATCTGATTAAACAACTCCACAAACAGCATTACCAGCTTCACTTATTACTAACCAGACTGACTTTATTTCTGTCACACGTCTACAGAAGATCTTATGGAGAATTAAAAGAAGTTTAGATGTTGATGTCTTATTGAATGTTTCGTTTTAGGTCACCATTATGGGGATCAGTGTTTGCTTTAGTTGAGCTCTTGACCCTTGACTTTCTTTAAGTTGGTGTTTTATCAGTAATTGCAGGTGTTTATGATGAACATTTCTGCATTGATCAGCATGTCTGTTTTAATAACAGACAAATGACTGCTTCTTCTGTAATTGATGATTTAATGAATTGAAACACTATTGAAAAATATGAAACTCAACAAATGAAAAAGATGATTTGTCTGTTAGGTGGGATGCTTTAGTGTCACTGGATATTCTGGAGGAAGTCTTCTTGATTCTGGAAGGTCTTTTCCCGATAACAATCAATATCTGCAAAAACAAACCACCCATGGAGAAGGATGGAATACAATAATAGAGAATGACAAACAAGATCATCTATTGATTAATAAAGGAAGATGCTAATTTATACATTTTGAAGTTGTATTTCTAGAAGTATATGTAGAAATTAAGATTAATCTAGTTGTATAAATGCTGTAAAAATAGCATTGTTCACTGTGAGATCATTTAATGCATTAACTGCAGGGGCAGTCATGGCCTAGTGGTTAGGGAGTTGAACTGGTAACCCAAAGGTTGCTGGTTTGATTCCAGAACCGGTGGGAAATGACTGAGGTGCCCTTGAGCAAGGCGCCTAACCCATTATCGCTCCCCGGGTTCCACACAAAGGCTGCCCGCTGCTCTGGGTATGTGTATCCACGTTTGCAGTGTGTGTGTGTTAACTACTCACTACTCTGCTCCTAATGTGTGTGCATTAACTTGGATGGGTTAAATGCAGAGGTCAAATTCCAAGTATGGGTTACCATACTTGGCCGTCACTTTCACTTTCAACTGTGTTAAGAAATAAGAACTTAGCTGACAAAAATCCTCTTTTGGCTGATGTTTTGTGCTTTATTGAACTCTCCGCTCTGGAGGAAATATTACCACTCCGCTCACATGCTCTGGTGTGAGACGATGTGTTCTTCTTCTGTTGTCTGAGAGTTGATTGACAGCTTTAAGGTGCGTTATTGGCAGTGCTACCCTCTGGTTACATGAACGCGTCACCATCGCATCAGCACCGAAAACATGGGGATTTTCTTGTAGACAATAATATATTTTTTTAAGAGGATTGGTCAACCTAGTTAACCGCATGTTCAGCCCAGTACCCTCCTCAAAACTACTAAACAAAATATCTAAAATGCACATTATTAAAAAAATGCTCTATTATGTGTAAATGACAGATTCGTGTAACATGGCAAAGAGAGTGGAGGTGAAGAACGGAAAAACTGCCCTCCTCAGATGTGAATATTCACAGAATCATATTCATGATGCCAAGAGGATCTTTAAAGAAGAAAAATACTATATTGATGAGATTATAAACAGCACATGGAAAAAGAACAAGAGGTTCAGTATGACTGATAGCAAAGATCAACAATTCATGACTGTGATCATTTCTGCTGTGACTCCAGATGATGGAGGAGTTTATTTATGTGGAGTTTCAGTCTACAGTCACTCATACAGTTACTCCATTATTAATACTGTTCATCTACATGTTATTAGTAAGTAAAACAACTGTTAATCAACTACATGTTTTAAGTTTCTACAATCTGTGTTTGCGGCAGAATTTATTAGAAGTGATAATTGTGATTGACAGTTAAAGTGGGCGTGTCTAGAGCGACTGGCCACTCAGGAGGTCGTATGATGATCAAGTGTGAACATCCTCAACACAAAACCAAGCCAAAATACATCTGTAAAAAATCAGATGGATGTTCAGAGAGGAAGAATCCAGGAGTTCAGGATGAATGGATGGAGAATGGAGATGTTTCTTTATATGACGACACCAGAGCAGGAGTCTTGATGGTGTTTTTTAGAGAGCTGAAAGCTGCAGATGCAGGAACATACAGATGTGGAGTGAATGTGTCTCACTATACTGAGAGCTTCACTGAACTTCAGCTGGACGTCAGAGATGGTGAGGAACCGGAAATACTTTATCATTTATAAGTTATACGTTTTTGTTCTGATCTTTATGTAAATTTGTCCTGGTTTATAGGTGCAAAATATCCAAAGACAAAGACTGAATCTGCTCATCTTGGTGAAGAAGTCAACATCACCTGTCAGATCCCAGAGGAACATAAAGTTAATTTCTGCAAAGAGGATGATGATCACATCTGTCAAAACATCAGCACATCTGCAGTGACAGAAATGAGTCCTTCATCTGAGAGAAATGAAGAGAGAGTTTTTACAGTGAGCATCAGTAATGTGAGCGTGAGAGATGCTGGAGTTTACTGGTGTGGAGCAGAAACCAGAGACACACATTTGACTTTAATCTCCCTGACCACCAAAATTCAGCTCGACCTCTTCAGTGAGTGAATTCAGATGATTTCATTGTAGTAAATACAGTATATTCAGAATTATGTGTGTTAAATGTCTGTGTTTGTTTGCAGTGGCTCCAGTAGTGAGACGTGAAGGAGAATCTGCTGAGATCTTCTGCCCTTATGATTCAATCTATAAATCAAAGTCAAAGTCTCTCTGTAAGGGGAAGTGCTCCACTAGAGATAGAAATACTCTCAATGAGACTGTGAGAGAAGAGAAAGAGACCAAGACTGACAGATTGACTCTGAATGATGACGTCACTGCAAGTGTCTTCACTGGGACCATCACTGGACTGACAGCAGAGGATGCTGGGAAATACTGGTGTGCAGTGACATTAGAGATAGACGTGAATTATCTTTACACTCATCTGATCGTCATCATGAACGAGGGTGAGGAAGGTTTATACATCTGAATATGTGAAACTATGTCTGTGAATTGATGTTCTCATATTTCTAATATTTCCAGAGCTGAACTTGACTAAGTATGAAGGAGACGACGTGTCAATCCAGTGCAAACATCATGATGAACATCAGAAATGCTTCTGCAAAGCACATGAACCCTCCATGTGTGTGAAGGATGGAGTTTCATTGGAGAAGATCAGATATGATCGATTCTCTTTCAGTGATGAAGCTTCTACTGGAGTCTTTACTGTAAACATCACTGATCTGAGAGAAGAGGATTCTGGGATATACTGGTGTGGATCTCACATCACCACTAAAGTCACTCTCACTGTTAAAAAGGGTAAGGTTAAAGTTTAGTATTTCTCCATTGTCTTTGGGACAGATTTAAATGTTAATATATTAACACTTGAATAATTGAGCTGGATCTACAGATGTGGCAATGGGGGCCACTAAGAAAACACACTAAGAAAAAGCATTGTCATATGTAAATATCCAATAGCCAAGACTATTTGGATTAAATTCAGTATCCACTGATTGGCAGCTGCTTTCAAACAGGTCCTGTGCTTATTTATGTTCACGCTCTGTAGTCTGAAGACTGTGAAAGCATTGTAGACAATCGCGCTGCAACTGAAGTGATTGACAGCTTCAGTCATTATAAAGGGAGTGCTCTTTTATACTTTATAGTTCACATAAAAACACTGATGCCTACAGTAGCCATCAAAATAGAGTAAATCACCTTTTAAAAGTAACTTGTCGCTTTAAATAACAATTGTATCGATTGCATTGTTATGCTGCTAGGTGGCTACAAATAAATGTATTTTTCATTGAATCATTCATTCAAGAGATTTGCTCAAAAATTCTGATTCATCGAGTAATGAAACAAGTCTTTATGAGCGAGTCATTTAATCATTCTTTTAAAACTGATTTTTTAATTGATTAAACATTTTTAAATATTATTGTTTTGGTTAGGGCTTCCTGGTTAGAAGAGTTGAGAGAATTGTGAAGTGAGACGGTAAGTTCACGCACACACTCAGATGTGAGTGTGGGACACCAGGTTCTTGAATGCAGGCTGGTGTATTACCGAAAGTCATCAGAGGCAGAAGGTGTTGGAATAACTCCTCCCTATTGAAGGGTAGGAGGTCATTAGGAACCCGGTTCAGAGGCTGGAGTCAGAGCCGAGGCAGATCCTCACCGAGATGTGTATGAGGAGATGCAGAGTGGCTGAAGAGAAGCAGTGGAGGTGGGCCTGTGGAACTGGCTGATTTGGGAAGAAGAGGTTAGAGAGGGAGGCTGGGCGGGCACTCAGGAAACATAGGAAACTCTAGGCTGGGCAGGATCAACGGGGGCAGGAGAGATAGGAGATTATCTCTTCAAAAAGTTCCAAACAGTTTCTAGAGTCCAGGCCTTAGTCATCCACAGTGGCAGGGTTGCTGGTTCACACACCTGGTCAGACTCTCCGTGTGGCTCCTGCTCCGGGGCGATGTCTGGGGCAGTTTCCCTCTGGCTTGTTCACCGCTGCAGGGCGATCTCCACAGTTTGCGTTGGGCTCTATCGTAACCTCTGTGCAGCTTGCAGGGATGGGCTCGCTAGACTCTGGATTTGGAGTGGGAGACTCTGGTGATGTCCTCTTCGGTTGGGCAGATGGTGTACGGAGACCCACAGTTCACCAGAACCCACTCCACAATCTGCGAAATTCTCCTGAGGGCCCACACTGGAAAGGTTGTTTGCGTGTTGAGACTTGTGTAGAAAAGACTCTCAACGGAAAGTTTGTGAGACACGCCAGGTCTAAGAATCCACAGGTGTGGCTCTCGAGAGATTGCTGCCCCTGCTCCTTATCAAACTTTATGTCAAACTTTTCTTTTACGGAATTAAAATTAGGGCTGCTGTCAGATAATGGGTCAGTGTTCTGTTAACCCCCTGAGGTTGGCTATCGCGCCGGCGTGATCTGCTCGTTTTTTTTCTTCATATCAGTGCAAAAGAGACTCAAAATACTCTGTTGATTTTGATCTTACATACTTGTGTTGTACATCATTCAAAACTGTTAAATGTCTTCTTTTCTTTGTGTACACTCATAATAATAACAAAATGTTGTGTTTTTCGTAAAACAAAGAAAATAAACATGATGCGCGTTCTGCCGTCTCTCTCAATGTGAAACTCATTCTGAAATGCGACAGAAAATGACCTGTAACTCAGTGAATGTTTGTCACACAGACTTGAAACGCATGTCTATACAACGCTTGGAGTCTCTATTTTTAAAGTATGTAAATTATATAAAAAACAAATATTCTCTCTTTAAGTAATCCGTATGAAAGGAGCGGCATGTACAGTTTCTCAAACGCGTCCTAATTAACTCTAATGTGACCGCCCACGCGCGCACGAGCGATTGACATGCAAATGATCCACGCGGAGGAACGCAGACCTGTAAACGCCCTCATTACCTCAAAACAAAGAATCACAGACTTCGGTAACTTACTCCTCTGCTTTTCATCGAGTTTGGAAGACTGTGTTTGTGCTGTGCTGTTTCACTTGGATTTACCTCAGAAGAATTAGAAGAATGCGATTTGAAGATGAGACGATTTTTAAGGTAAGACATGTTAAACTGGTGGTGCCAGATTAAAATGTATGTTATGAAATGAGATTGGAGTAAAAACATGAACCAAGCCTAATATCATACATGTATATGTATCTATATATAGACAGAATTTTTTTTAAATGTGAACTAGACTGGTAGGCAACCTTTCAGTACTAAATGTATACATGTTCGATACGAGGATGTTTATATATTCTATAATAAAACACAGCATGGTAAAAGTAGGCTAGTATGAGTGTATACTATGGTGAATATTATAATGTTTAGAACCGTGTTTACTGTTAAATACTGTGTTTGTGGATATCTGCTCAAACGTAGATGTATAATATGGTAACAATAATTAGTTTAATAGTTTTGAGTGGCTTGATCGCTTCAGTAAATGTTCTGCTCGCGTTTGAAAAGCAAAATGCGCCAAACAATAGGCTTCATTTTTTTTACTCCAAATGTTTCTTTTAGTTATGACATTATGAAATGAGATTGAAGTACATTATGATAGTCAATATATTTTTCTCTAGTGCAGTGTTACTGAAGTGTTCCTTTTTAATGATTTATAGGCTATTGTTATTATTATTTTATGCAGCACAGCACATAGCTTATGCCTACAAGGCACAACAAACCTGGTGTTCATTTTATATATATATATATATATATATATATATATATATATTTATATATATATTAGGGCTGTCAATCGATTAAAAATTTTAATCGCGATTAATCGCATGATTGTCATGAGTTAACTCGCGATTAATCGCATTTAATCGCACATTTTTTTATTTGTTCTAAATGTACCTTAAATTAATACTTTTCAAGTTTGTAATACTCTAATCAACGTGGGCATGGATAAATATAGATGCTTTATGCAAATGTATGTTTATTATTGAAACCATAGTCAATATAGAGCATAAGGACGAGACATGTTTCAAAGGTCATAGATGTTTTTCAAAGAACTTGTTCATGTCTATTAGACACATGTAGAAAGAACAAAAAAAATGCCAGGTTACCATTACTTCTCTTTCTTTGCACTGAGCAATTTACTAACACAAACATGTTTAGATTTTGCATGACAGGGCAGCTCTTCTGAAAATGCTAAATGTACATTTATTATTTATTATTACATTGTAGTTTGTCTCTCTCTGTGCCCATTTTGATGAAGCTAAATTCTCAATAAAACTGTTTTCATTGGTATATTTTACTGTTTCTGGTGTCAAACAACGGAATGAATTTGAAATGGTGACTGAAACGCGACCCATTAAGACATAACCAGCTCTCCCTTCCAAGACGTTAAGTTAATCTGCACAACAATTCTGATAATCGAGCCGTCGTCTGGTGAAATCAAATTCACATAAGATAAAGACAATATCTGTGCTCTGATTTCGGCTATAATTGTAAAATTAGTGAAGCAACATAATATCTGTGCTTAACTGAATTAAAGCGCTGCTCCTCTGCGCGAGACGCAGAGAGAGAGAGAGCGAGCGAGAGTGCGCGCGCGGGCTGAGAGAGCAGTACCGGCGGTACCGGTAGATTCTCAGAAACTAAATAAGGTTTGGGCGCTTTGTTGAAGGGAAAAAATCGCTAAAGGGGTCTGCAATGTCGCTAAGTTGGCAACACTGTGTATCTCCATTTCTCCAACTAGAGGTTGGGCCACGGGTCAAACAGAAAATATGCGCTGCGTTAATCGCGCGTTAAAAAAATTAGTGCCGTTAATATGATTTTGCGTTAACGCATTATTAACGCGTTAACTTTGACAGCCCAAATATATATATATATGAACACCAGGTTTCTTGTGCCTTGTAGGCATAAGCTATGTATTGTGCTGCAATATATATGTGTGTGTGTGTGTGTGTATTCTGTACATTTTAAAAAGTAATTTTAACCTGAAAAATCTAAAATGTATTCCCCCAATCGTGCAGCCCTATAGTTTCTCTTGATATCAGTATGTTCACAGCGCGTTTTTTTTTTTTTTTCAGGGACCAGATGCTCCACTGAGGAGTCTTCAGCATCCTTCAAAATTCACATGAGTCTCCGTACATGAACATGGTAAAGTGAAAAATCAAACACCATGGAAATGAAAGGTATTTACTATGTTTCAGAAATGGCACAAAGGTGTGTGACTGGTTAAGTCTCTGTCTTTAGATCAGTGTGTTAAATAATGTGCTTTTTTTTGTCATTTGTTGTGTATCTTTGGATTATGTTGTGTTGTAAATAAATCCAAACAATCTAAAAGCCATTCTTTCTTAAATCTCCTCATTCTTTGTGCAAGGTTGCTCATAATGATATGGCCTGATAGCTCCTGATAGGGCCATTATGGGAGGGTCTTTGTCTTTCTCAGGTGTGAAAGAAATTAAATATTCATGATGTCCACGCCTCTTTGCATAAAGATTTCTCACACAAAACATGTCTTGCAAATTTTAAATCAATGTATTGTCTTATCTTAATGAGTATGCAGGATGATTTTCACATAGTTTTGGAGCAAATATGGAATTAAAATTAGGGCTGCTGTCAGATAATGGGTCACTGAAGGTTTACCAAACAGGACCCGTGCAGGACTCTGAACCACACCAATGTATTCTGGTGTATAAAATATGACTGCTTGCAGTGGACCGCCTTTCAACAGTGGTGCATCAATGTGATGAGACAAAAAAAAACCTTATATAAAATTATTCACTTTATAACTCACTTAGAGCAGTTACTGAATGAACATCTGAACACTTTCTAACCTGCCAGATATCAGTATACTATATGGGTAATATCAGTATACTATATGGGTTCTCACTGGGTAAAAATGATAAACCTACTACTACACACCAATAGCCTAAATGCTGATGTTTTAGATAGGCATATTTAAACAGGACTAGTTTACCCTGAGCTTAAGCAAATTCATTGTTCACATACATACACTGTGAACCATTACCATGAATTTCGAGGATTGAAGAGTATTATTTTACAATAAATTATTGTAACCAGGATTTATTTTTTTATTTTTTTCATGATATATTTTAAAAAACAAAATTCAGAATGAGTGATCTGTTGCAATAATTATCATTGTTGAATGTAATCTATAAATAACAAATATCAGGAATAAGATTAGTGAATTATTCTACTTTATGATGCTGGAAAATATATCACCTGATCATCTTTGTTTTTTGGCTTCCTTTGCAACAAATTATGTGTTTTGGTAAACTCTGTTACAAAAACCACTAACTCACATAAAAAGCCAAGTGTGAAACTGCCCAACCAAAGCAAACACAGATCACCATAATGGTGACCAAATATGTTTGTATAAATATAAAACATCATCATCTAAACCTTTGTTAATTCTCAAAAAAATAACAAGTAGACATATGACATAAATAAACTCAATCTGGTTAGTAATAAGTGAAGCTGGTAATGCTGTTTGTGGAGTTGTTTAATCCTCCTCTGCTGAGATCTTCACAGATTTAATGTCTTCTTTTCTCTTCAGTTGATTTCATCTAAGACTGTGTCTGAAGTCAGTTGTAGTTCTTGTGTTTCTCTTTCCTTCAGTGATTCTGCTTGTTAACAGCAGGTGTCCAACACTAATGCTCAATCATCACTTAATTAATCACTTAGTTATCTCATTAACTTTAACACTGATTAAAGGGATAGTTCACTTTGAAATAAAATGTTGGTATGTTTTAGCTTACCTCAAGGGCATCCAAGATGTAGGGGTCTTTTTTTCCGCAGTAGTTTCAATTTTGATATTTTTAGGTCAAACCGTTCTTGTCTGTCAGTCATATAATGCAGGTCGATAGTCACCACCTCAAAGAGCATGCACAAAGTCCAAATTAAAACAATTCCCCATCGTCAAAATTAAACAATTCCCCATCGTAAGTACACATTGATGGCCCAAGGCATGAAACGAGCGGTTTGTGTGAGAAAACGAACAGTATTTATATCGTTTTTACCTCTTGTACACAGCCACGTCCAAGTGATCTGAGAGCGCGGGCGGGTATAGATATATACACTAGATGTCGCATTGGCTACGGTTTCGTTCCAATGAACTGCAGTAGCCAAGGCGACTTCTATTGTATATATCTATACCCGCCCGCGCTCTCAGATCACTTGGACGTGGCTGTGTACAAGAGGTAAAAACGATATAAATACTGTTCGTTTTCTCACACAAACGGCTCGTTTCGTGTCTTAGGCCATCAATGTGTACTTACGATGGGGAATTGTTTAATTTTGACGATGGGGAATTGTTTAATTTGGACTTCTCTGTGCATGCTCTTTGAGACAGTGACCATCGACCTGCATTATATGACTGACAGACAAGAACGGTTTGACCTGAAAATATAAAAATTGAAACTACTGCGGAAAAAAGGACACCTACATCTTGGATGCCCTTGAGGTAAGCTAAAACATACCAAAATTTTATTTCAAAGTGAACTATCCCTTTAAGAGTTACTTTAACACTCTTTAGACTGGGACCTTATGTGCTCTGTGCAGTTATTTTTTTCTGTGTAGCCAAGTCAGAAGTGTGACAAATGAAAACTTAAAACTATGATAAGCTAAAAAATGAAATAATATAATTGGCTGATTTTAAGTTTGTCAAACTATTCTTAGCATGAATATGAAGATTTTATTTTAGCATTAAGCATGAAAATTGAACAAAAACTCATTTCAAATTCATAACTCTTTGTGTATTAAAGATGTGACATCATCTTGACTTGCAACACTAGATTTTATTTTCTTATAAGCATCATCTAATGATGCACTCACATTAATATTTGACATTAACAGAAACGTCTCGGTTACATATGGTAACCCTCGTTCCCTGAGGGAGGGAACGGAGACGTACGTCGTGGTGAACGACGAATAGGAATCTCGCTAGAGAGGCCAATCTACTTCGAGTGAAACTAAAACAAGCCAATACACATTGGCGTGCAATCATTTGCATCAGCTGCGCAGCCTCGCAGCGCGGGTATTTAACGAGCAGCTGGTGTGATTGCACTTCAGTTTTTTGCTGAGGAGCCAAGCCTGAAAAGCTGGTCGCCCCGGCGGGTAGCAGCAGATGTGGCGACGGGACGTACGTCTCCGTTCCCTCCCTCAGGGAACGAGGGTTACCATATGTAACCGAGACGTTCCCTATCGTCCGGTCACTACGACGTACGTCGTGGTGAACGACGAATAGGAATCCCTAGCAAAGCGCCACAGCTGCTGCACCCCATCCAGCGCCCCGTGTAAGCCTCCTCACCTTCTTGCCTGGAAGGACGATAGGAGAGGGCTTACACCGAGAGTATCCGTCACTGTTGCTCCATTATAACCCATACAGTGAGATTATTGGATAACACTGGGAAAGCGTGCCCGATCTGAGGGAGGGGAACGCTGCGGGAGCCACATTCTTAAGGAGAGTTATGTGGGAATAGACATATGGACTAACCCGAGGGTTGTACTGCATATGAGTAATGGGTGACTTAGCCCAAGGGAAAGACACGGGCTTCCATTAGGAGCAGCCGTGGAGAATATACACATATGGGATCCCCGTAGGGTCACACATATGGGACCCAGCCTAGACCCGGTTCTCAAGGATTCAGCGGACAAGGCCTGGCACCGGACACTCCGCCATGTCCGGGCCGAGGGTGTTTGGAGGACTCAACAGGTTTTGACTCTGGAGTAATAAGGTGCACAGTAGGATGCAGCAAGCCGACAGAGCCGGTACTCACCGTGCTTCTACCCGTTTAGGGTGAGAACACGGGAGGACACGGGCTCTACACGTAGGCTATAGAATCTAGCGAACGTGTTAGGTGTCGCCCAGCCCGCAGCTCTACAGATATCTGTTAGCGAGGAGCCACGTGCCAGCGCCCAGGAGGATGCAACGCCTCTCGTGGAGTGTGCATGCAACCTGAGCGGACAGGGCACGCCTTGAGATTGGTAAGCCAAGGCGATGGCATCCACTATCCAGTGGGCCATCCTCTGCTTGGAGACAGCCTTTCCCTTCTGCTGGCCTCCGTAACAGACAAAGAGCTGGTCTGAGGTCCTGATGCTTCGAGTTCTGTCCACGTACATACGCAGAGCGCGAACGGGACAGAGCAAAGCCAGGGCTGGGTCTGCCTCCTCCAGGGGCAGCGCTTGCAGGTTCACTACCTGATCTCTAAAGGGAGTGGTAGGAACCTTGGGCACATAGCCAGGCCGGGGTCTCAGTACAACATGGTTGTCACCCGGCCCGAACTCTAGGCACGATTCGTCGACCGAAAATGCTTGCAGGTCCCCTACCCTCTTGATCGAAGCCAGTGCAATCAGCAGCAAAGTCTTCAAGGAGAGAAGCTTTAAGTCTGCTGCCTGCAAAGGCTCAAAGGGAGCATCCTGAAGTGCTCGAAGCACCAGGGAAAGGTCCCAAGAGGGTATGGAGGGAGGACGAGGAGGATTTAATCGTCTCGCCCCCCTAAGGAACCTGACGACCAGGTCGTGCTTTCCTACTGTTTTGCCATCTATGTGGTCATGATATGCTGAAATAGCAGCAGCATGTACTTTAAGGGTGGAGGGAGACAGCCTTCGCTCCAACCCTTGCTGCAAGAAGGAAAGCACTGACCCTATCGAACATCTTCGGGGGTCCTCTCTACGGGAGGAACACCACTCGACGAACAGGTTCCACTTCAAGGCGTACACACGTCTCGTAGACGGTGCTCGCGCAGAAGTGATGGTGTTAAGTACCTCTGGGGGTAAGTCACCTAGAACCTCCGCGTCCCGTCCAGGGACCAGACATGGAGTTTCCAGAGGTCCGGACGCGGGTGCCATAGGGTGCCCCGTCTCTGAGTCAGAAGATCCTTCCTCAGAGGAATGGGCCAGGGAGGGACTGTCACGAGGAGCATGAGTTCTGGGAACCAAGTCCGGGTGGGCCAATAGGGAGCCACCAGAAGGACCTGCTCCTCGTCCTCCCTGACTTTGCACAGGGTCTGTGCAAGTAGGCTCACTGGGGGAAATGCATATTTGCAGAGGCCCCGGGGCCAGCTGTGAGCCAGTGCGTCCGTGCCGAGTGTTCCCTCGGTCAGGGAGTAAAACAGCTGGCAGTGGGAGGTCTCTGAGGAGGCAAACAGGTCTACCTGAGCCTCTCCGAACTCTCTCCAGATCAGCTGAACCACCTGGGGGTGGAGTTGCCATTCTCCCGGGAGCACAGCTCGTGATAGCTCGTCGGCCACACGGTTGAGCACACCGCGGACATACATGGCTCGAAGCGACCTCAGATGCTTCTGACTCCAAAGGAGGAGATGGCGGGCGAGTTGCGACATGCGACGGGAGCGTAGACCACCTTGACGGTTGATGTACGCAACGGTCGCAGTGTTGTCCGTACGGACCAGCACGTCTCTGCCCTGTAGCGGCCTTTTTAGGCGGCTCAGAGCGAGACGAACTGCTAGCAACTCGAGGCAGTTGATGTGCCAGTGCAGTTGGGGGCCCGTCCACACCCCTGATACTGCATGCCCGTTGTACGTGGCACCCCAGCCGGTGGCAGAGGCATCTGTGAATACCACGGCATGCCTGGACACCTGTTCCAAGGGGACTCCTGCCCGAAGGAACGAGGGGTCTGACCACGGGCTGAAGGTCTGGCGGCACGCCGGTGTGATTGCCACCCGGTGAGTGCCGTGATGCCACGCCCATCTCGGGACTCGGCCGTGAAGCCAGTGCTGAAGCGGTCTCATATGAAGCAGCCCGAGCGGAGTTACCGCTGCTGCCGCTGCCATATGCCCCAGGAGCCTCTGAAAGAATTTCAGTGGGACCGCCGTCCTGCCTTTGAACGTGTTCAAGCAGTTCAGCACCGACTGAGCGCGTTGCTCTGTGAGACGCGCTGTCTGAGCGACCGAATCCAACTCCATACCGAGATAAGAGATCCTCTGCACGGGGGCGAGTTTGCTCTTCTCCCAGTTGACCTGAAGGCCCAGCTGGCTGAGGTGCCTGAGCACGAGGTCCCTGTGTTCGCATAACTGATCTCGAGAGTGTGCCAGTATGAGCCAGTCGTCGAGATAGTTGAGAATGCGAACGCCCTGTTCTCTCATGGGAACAAGGGCCCCCTCCGTGACTTTCGTGAAGACACGAGGAGACAGGGCCAGCCCGAAGGGCAGGACCTTGTACTGATATGCTCGACCCTCGAACGCAAAGCGCAGAAACGGCCTGTGTCGAGGAAGAATCGAGACATGAAAGTACGCGTCCTTCAGGTCGATCGCTGCAAACCAATCTTGGGGACGGATGCATTCGAAAATGCGTTTCTGCGTAAGCATTTTGAACGGTAGCTTGTGAAGGCTCCGATTCAAAACTCGCAGGTCCAAGATCGGTCGTAACCCACCACCTTTCTTGGGTACAATGAAGTAGGGACTGTAGTGCCCTGACCTCATATCGGCTGGAGGGACCGGCTCTATCGCGTCCTTCGCCAGTAGGACTGCGATCTCCGCGCGCAAGACATGGGCATCGGCTGCTCTCACTGTAGTGGAGTGGATGGCCCGAAACTTGGGGGGACGCCGGGCGAACTGAATCGCATAGCCGAGCCTGATGGTCCGAATGAGCCAGCGAGACGGACTGGGGAGCGCTAGCCAGGCTCGCAGAGACCGTACAAGCGGGACCAAAGGGACCGTAGGCGTACCCGGAGTGGGGCAGCGAGGTGGAACACAGGGGCTCGACTCGGGAGGCTCTCTCTGGGAGGCAGCCCGTAGCGGAGTCTGAGTGTGCTGTGCAACACTTACCTGGTTCCACGAGGCCGGAGGTGCAGGAGGCGGCTTGGTTGCGTTCTCGAACTGCACACTGCTGCCTGCTGGCGATAGAAGAGGCGGATGAGAGTGGTGAGGATTCTCTCCCCCCACTGCTCTCCGGGCCCTCTTCGGACCCAGAGATGTAAGAAACTGCTCTTTTATTGAAAATTTGGGTACCGCTGGTTTTGAGGCCAGCGGCGGAACAAAAACAAAAGGAAAACAAGGATTTTCCACCCGGCCCTCTTCCGGGGGATGGAGCGATGCGGTCATCGTCTCCTGGAGAGCAGTCCCTGCCATCTCTGGGTCGCCCGTCCTAGGGCCGCTTGCTCCTGGCTTTGCCGCCCTTCTTAGCGGGGTCCTGGACGGGCGGGGCGGCCCGCCTGCGACTGGCTCCACGGCGCCGTTTAGATGGAGGCTGCTGCGGCGGCGCGGGAGCAGGGGCAGACGCAGGAGGCCGCCCTCGGCGACGAGCAGACTGAGGAGCCGCAGACGGAGGGGTGGGAGCAGCAGCTGGCCGCCGCGGCAGGATGTGACGGATGGCCTCAGTCTGCTTTTGTACAGCCGAGAACTGCTGGGCGAAATTCTCGACCGCGTCGCCGAAGAGGCCGGTCTGGGACACGGGGGCGTTAAGGAACCGGAGCTTGTCAGTCTCCCGCATGTCCGCCAGACACAGCCAGAGATGGCGTTCCTGGACCACCATGGTGGACATCGCACGACCCACCGACCGCGCGGTCACCTTCGTCGCACGAAGCGCGAGGTCCGTCGCGATACGAAGTTCCTGAAGAACTTGGGGATCATGACCACCCTCGTGCAGGTTCTTCAGTGCCTTGGCCTGATGAACCTGCAGCAACGCCATGGCGTGCATGGCAGAGGCAGCTTCCCCACAGGCCTTGTAAGCCTTGCCGGTTAGATCCGACGAGTACTTACAGGCCCGTGAAGGGAGACACGGTTCTCCGCGCCAAGTGGAGTTAGGGCACAGTTGCATAGCAACGGCCCGTTCCACTGGCGGGATGCGCGTGTATCCCTTAGCTGCCCCGCCATCAAGGGTGGTGAGGGAGGAGGAGCCACCGGAACGGTTTCTGGCAGTGAAAGGTGCCGTCCACGCCCCCGTAAGCTCCTCATGCACTTCCGGGAAGAAAGGCACTGGGGTGGGTTGCTGAGAACCAGCGCGCGCCACCCCGAGATACCAATCGTCCAACCTCGAGGGTTCGGGACACGGTGGAGGATTCCACACGAGCCCGACCCCGTTGGCGGCCCGGGAAAGCATGGCCATCATCTCCGGGTCCGTCTCAGGCATCGTTGACACACCCGAAGGAGGTAACGGCACTGAGTCGTCATCCGCAGAGACATCTGACCCACCCTCCGATGCCGCGATCGACATCTGATCCTCACAGGGAGCCCCAAAGGAGACAACCGGTACACACCGCGAGGATGGTCCAGCTTTCCCTTTGAGCGCTCAACGGCGCACCTTACCAGCTGTAAGAACAGCTTTTTGTTTGCTCAGTTTTTACCGGACAAAACACAGAAAAACAAACAACACAAAGAGAAGACTGTCCCCGCTGCCGTGTTCTTACACCCGCACCGAAAGAGAGATCCAACGGCTCGTCTGATATCACTCTCAGAAGACGCATCGAAGTGCTTGGCTCCGAAGCAAAAAGCTGAAGTGCAATCACACCAGCTGCTCGTTAAATACCCGCGCTGCGAGGCTGCGCAGCTGATGCAAATGATTGCACGCCAATGTGTATTGGCTTGTTTTAGTTTCACTCGAAGTAGATTGGCCTCTCTAGCGAGATTCCTATTCGTCGTTCACCACGACGTACGTCGTAGTGACCGGACGATAGGGAACACTAACACTCAACAAATAAAAACATAAAGCAACATTACAATGCAGGAAGTGTTTAGTGTTTGTGATGAACAGGCTGTTCTCACACCAGCTCAAAACCACAAACAAATGAGCTGAAGGTTCAGAGTCTCAGTAAGAAACACAAAACTCAACAGAGACAAATGAAGAAGAACATGTTTTATGTGTAAGTCTGCAGAAGAGACTAAAATACACTCTTGTTACTGCCGAATAATCCAGGTTCATAAAAAATAATAAATGAAATGTGAAGCATGAACATTTACAATACTGTGTTTGTGTGTTTTATTTTCAGGTTTCTCCATGATCATCATTATTTGTGTGTGTGTGAGTCTGCTGCTGATTGGTGGATTCACTCTGACTGTGTGTGTATTAAGACACAAGAGACGAGGTTTGATCATTTATTATCTGTTGAAACAAATTAATAATGAAAGTTATTTGAGTTTCTCTGTTCTGCTTCAATGAGCAGCAGTAAAATCTCAATGAGTTTCTGTCTCAGATGCTGCTGTTCGTCTCCAGTTTGATCTAGTTGGTCTATGTTTTACTAATTGATTAATTTTGTTTTGGGTAATTAGGAAGATCCTCGGCATCAGAAAAGAGAAAGAGGGAGAGAAATACATTGGTGAGTCACAGTGTGTGTGTGTGTGTGTGTGTGTGTGTGTGTGTTTGATGTGCTTATGTTTTCTCCTTTTATTGTACATTTTCTCTATATTTTTCATGTTCAGTCATCATGTGCAGACAGCAGACGTGATTGTCTCACAGATCCTGGATCAGCTCAGATTAACAGTCATGATGAACTACCCACAATCCCCTCTGATGAGCTCCTGTACGCGTCTGTCAGTTTCCAGAAGCATGAAGAGTCTCTCAGTGAAGCTTCAGTCACTGTCAGTAAGAACGAGCTTTACTCTGATTACGCCACGGTCAGTCGCCGCATGAGACTCAACTAACTCACTTATAACAGATCACAGATCAGCACACATTACACCAGTATTGCTAATGTTTACAATTCATTGATATAATTATCTTTATAATCCATAAATTAGTGTTACAGACGTGTTTTATTGATCAGGGTTGTTGAGTTCAGACTGTTGAATCATGACACACTTTAAAGTTTCTATTGCTCATGTTTCTTCTTTCACATGTGTAAAATAGCAGTTGTGTCAGAGGTTTATTGGTGTGTGTAAAGAGTTTGTCATCTCAGTTTATCTGAGGGTGTGAATAAAACAGGAAATACAACACCTAAGTGACACTTCTAGAAAATACTGTGAAGTTTCCACTCCAAATGCAGAGACATGTACATTTAAATGCATCTTTTGACACATAAAACCTCTTTAATAGCAGCTCTTAAACAGACACAAGTTTAAAACACCTTTATGATGAGACGCATGAAACATGAGAATATGTTCAAAGCTGTTAAAGACTCTTTCTCATCTCTCTGAATATTGATTTTTTTCTTTGATCTGCTTTAGGTTTGTACACGAGATACTAGTTACAGGGAGATCATGAGAAAGATTATTTATAAAATGGTTAGTTCACTCAAAAATGAAAATTATTCCATAATTTACTCTTTACCCTCAAGTCATCCTAGGTATATATGACTTACTTCTTTCAACCAAACACAATCGATTATAAAATAATATTCTGGCTCTTCCAAGCTTTATAATGGGAGTGAATAGAGTTTTCGAAGCCCCAAAAAACTGCATCCACACAGCAAAATCCCCAGAGTTAACTCAACACTGCTCAGAAGTACATATGGTCCCACTCTAAAGAGTGTTAAAGTAACTCTTAATCAGTGTTAAAGTTAATGAGATAACTAAGTGATTAATTAAGTGATAATTGAGCATTAGTGATGAACACCTGCTGTTAACAAGCAGAATCACAGAAAAAAAGAGAAACACAAGAACTACAACTGACTTCACACACAGCCTTAGATTAAATCAACTGAAGATAAAAGAAGACATTAAATCTGTGAAGATCTCAGCAGAGGAGGATTAAACAACAGCATTACCAGCTTCACTTATTACTAACCAGGGCCGGGTTTCCCGATAACGATGTATCTTAGCTCTTAAAGGGATAGTTCACTTTGAAATTAAATTTTGGTATGTTTTAGCTTACCTCAAGGGCATCCAAGATGTAGGTGTCTTTGTTTCCGCAGTAGTTTCAATTTTGATATTTTTAAGTCAAACCGTTCTTGTCTGTCAGTCATATAATGCAGGTCTATGGTCACTATCTCAAAGAGCATGCACAGAGAAATCCATATTAAACAATTCCCCATCGTAAGTACACATTGATGGCCGAAGACACGAAACGAGCGGTTTGTGTGAGAAAACGAACAGTATTTATATCGTTTTTACCTCTACACAACCACGTCCAAGTGATCTGAGGGCGCGCCCGCTTCCTGGTGTGTGACGGGGGCGCGCGTTCTTGTACAAGTGTACAAGAGGTAAAAACGATATAAATACTGTTCGTTTTCTCACACAAACCACTTGTTTCGTGTCTTAGTCCATCAATGTGTACTTACGATGGGGAATTGTTTAATTTGGACTTCTCTGTGCATGCTCTTTGAGATAGTGACCATAGACCTGCATTATATGACTGACAGACAAGAACGGTTTGACCTAAAAATATCAAAATTGAAACTACTGCGGAAACAAAGACATCTACATCTTGGATGCCTTGAGGTAAGCTAAAACATACCAAAATTTAATTTCAAAGTGAACTATCCCTTTAAGAGCGCTCTCTACGTGCAAGGTTTCGAACGCTTGCAGCAATTCCACAAGCGTTTCCCAAAAATGCACTTAACATGAACGCACGAGAACACGTTTTACGTGCTACTTAAGAGTCGCTGTCCATTCGCGAAGTGCTGAAATATAACCTTATATGGAATTGTATTCTGAACGTTTAGCCTTAATTATTAGATTTAACCTAATAATCGTCATCTGTGGATTAGCAGTCAAGACAAGTCTAAAGTCTACATTCAGGCGGAGATAGCCTACTGACAAAATGTATGAACAAAAAAACAAACAAGAAAAGATACCCTTCAAAAAAGATGAAATTAATGTAGGCCTAATTTTAGAGGAGATAGAGCGAAACAAAGATGTTATTTTTAACAGATTTAAAGGACACCATACAAATAAGGAAAAACAAAACATCTGGGTAGACATTGCAAACTAACTGAGCGTGTTCAAAGATCAGGGAAGGTGGTCTGCAAGAAATGCCCAATACATGGCTGGTTTTCGTGCACGTCAGCAAGTCATTGACAGATTTATTTATTTTTTTAAGATATTTTGCCCAGTCTTTGAAGCATATTTCCCACATTACTTCATTCTTTTATGATTTTTTGTTTTTTTGTTCATTCATTTAATTTAGATGTGTATTTTTTTCTTCCCTTTTTTATTATTTAATTTATACATTCATTTAAACAAAAAACAAGTACAATAAAGTGTACAATAAAAAAAGTACAATCAAAACCTTATATTTGTACTATATTTGCAGTGTAATCTGTTAAATCTAGATAAAAGTGTAATCTGCCGTTTGTCCTGCAGGTGACCTCATAAATCTGTAAAGGGGACATATCATGCTTTTAAATCGTTCCTTTTTACATATAAATCATACATTTGTGGTCTATATAAAGCGGAACTGCAATGCTTGGGTCTGAATTCCTCATTATTATAGCTCCACAGGCCCCTTTTCTACCCCTTTTCTGATGTGCGTCTGAGAGCAACTCGTTTTGGTGCGGTCTCTTTAAATGCAAATGAGACACTTCATACCCCGCCCCCTCTCCAGGTTGCAGAGGTGACACTCGGTTCAACTCCACCCCGTTCGGCCATTTTTGTAGTTTGATAGCAGAGATACGATTATCTAGCGGCACAGAAACTTTTTATTCACACGTTATTAACAAAATGTCAACAACGGAAGACTTGTCCATCCAGCCTTACATGTTCGAGCCAGAGTCGGAGCCGGAGCGAGATGAAAATGAAGACGACGAACCTGCAGAACAACGTCTTCATATGGATGTATCGCAATGGTGTTACTGTATTTACACATGAAACTTTGGTCTTCCGACCTTTTACCACCGTGTCGATTTATTTTGATTAATATGTGCGAGGGAGAGAGAGCAAGACAGCGCCTAGTTTGGAGACGGTGAAGTCTTGTTTACACTTTCGCCTGGCTCCGAAGAGAGAGAGTGAGCGCACGCGACCGGGTCTCTCTCTCTGCTCGTTCTTTCAGTTAAACATGCGCCCTGTCACAAGCGCGGCAGTTCATCTACATTAGACGGTGTAATGAAGCGTGTGGGTTACTACATCCAACAACCGAACATTTTTACTTACCCTGGCCTCTTGTAACTTCTGCATCCTTTAGCTTGGACTACAAAATTGCAGCGAGAAATAAAAATGGGGGATTGCTGGAAGTGTTGGGCCGGATGTCGATGTCCTTATTTGGCAGTTCCGCTGCAAATACTGTGACATAATAGTTGAAAAAACGTCATAGATGACAGAAAAATCTGAACCGGTTGAAAAATATGACCAAAACAGAATATAAAGATATCAACGAAGCACCTGAAGAGAATAATTTCAACTTTGCTGTACTTCTAAACACTCCAAATATACAACAAAAGGCATTTAAGGGCTAAAAAAGTGAATTTAGCATGATATGCCCCCTTTAAGATGCACTTGGGGATTTATGATTACTCCAGAGCACTCGTAGATCTACGATGATTTTCAAGTGCTACTTAAGTTATGATGCTTTTGGGAAACAGACCGTAATATTAAGATCAGTCGTACGATCGTTTTTACGAACTACTTAGGCTTACGATGCTTTTGGGAAACGCAGCCCAGACTGACTTTATTTCTGTCACACGTCTACAGAAGTTCTTATTGAGAATTAACAGTTTAGATGTTAATGTTTTAAAAGCACCATCAAAAACATCACCATTATAGTGAACAGTGTTGCCTTTAGTTGGGTACTTTGTCTCTTGACTTCTTACGTGAGGTTATGGTCTTTTAACAGTGTTTACCAAAACACATTATTGTTTCAAAGAAAGCCAATTTTTTGTCTTAAAGTTTCTCATGAACACTGGAGGTGTTTGTGTGTTTGTGTGATGAACAGACAGTTTTTTTCCGTCCAGCTCAAAGCCACAGAAAACATGTGAAGGTTGAGGGTCTCAGTTCAGTTTAATTAAACACACTTACTCAGGAAACCCACAGAGAGACACATGAGACTGAACAGAGAGACAGAAGATGAACAGAAGACAATAAAGACTAACAGCTGATCATTCAATAATTCACCTTCAACATTTACTGAAAGTGATGAATTGAGGAAAAGACTGAAAAATGTTTATGATTAACAAATTATCCATTTGTGATTTGACAATTTTCTTTCAAAAAGGATTGAAATCTAAACATTGAATCCACAATTCAATGACAAACAATGTCCGTAAAAATCCGTTAAATGTCATGCATTTGTTGTTTAGTGCATTTCGTACAGTATACAATATACTAACATAATTGTCCATCTAGATATAGATGTAACAGAATTACTGAATGTGAAATGTAAGTTTCTCATGTTGTTTTATGATATTATGTATGAGACAGAAATCAGACGATAAACAGTGAAATGACGAGTCTGTACATTCATGTAAAAAAAATTGTGAAAGAATATTGTAAACAATCAAACAAAACATTTTTTATTTGACTTTACTAAGATAAAAAGGCTGGTAAATGTCTTTGTGTTTGCAGGGTGGTTTGATACTGAGGTCAGTGTGATAAAGATCATCAGCATGAGATGTTCTTCAGCTTGTGGTTTTCTTTTGCTCTATTTATGTTCTGCGGGTCAAACCCTGAAACCCTTCAGCCTCCTGCAGGTGTGAGAAAAACAGGATATAGTTTTCTATTACCAATGGTCACAGACTTTCCACTCCATAAAACAGATGCTGTAAATATGTGTAATAGCCTATATGAAAAATTTTAATGTTGTTCATAATATATCTCAGTAGTAGTAATAGGATACACCATTATGTCAAAATGATTGATGGCCTCTCTTATTGATTGATGGGCTTGACCTTTGCCCTTGCCCTACATATACCCTACAAGTACATATTCTATCCCCTACACCTAAACACCACCATCACAGAAAACTACATTTGTACATTTTCAGAAAAATAATTAAATAAATAAATAATTTATTATAATTTCTAAGCTGTTTTGCGCATGGTTCTAAAAAATTAACTAATCTCTATTTTTAAATTAAATTATTATAAATAAAATATATAACCTAATTTAAACATAGTTTTAGCTAAATTAATATATTTATAAAAACACCTTACATTTTCAGAGCACTGAAGAAGTAGTTGTTTATGCAATGATAAAAAAACAATCCAAAAAGCAAATAGTTTAAGTTGTCATTGTAACGATGTAATCCTGGAGACAAGTTGAAGTGAACCCAAATGCAACTTTTATTAGCAAAACAAACATTAAACAAAGGCTGGAAACTGGAAACAAAGACAAGAGCCTGGACAAACATGCAATAGTAGACCAAGACACAGGGCAAACATGAGGGCTTAAATACACAAGACTAACGACAAGACCAAGGACACCTGTGAACAATAATCAGACGATTAACCAATGACAAGACACATGGCAGGATCACATGACAAGACGAGAACCAGGAAACCCAAAACATGACAAAAAAACAATAGTTCAGGAGGGTGGTGGAGCGGAGGCGGACCCGGTGGCGGGATGGAGGGCCAGGCCCGTGGATCGGCAGAAGGCCTGGAGACTGCGGCAGTACGGAAGGCGGTGGGCGGATCCAGGGCGGATCAGGCTGTGCAGGCGACCAGGGCGGAGCAGGCAGTGCAGGCAACCAGGGAGGAGACGACCCTTCAGGAGGCCAGGGTGGAGGAGACAACCCTTCAGGAGGCCAGGGCGGAGGAGATGACCCTTCAGGAGGCCAGGGCGGAGGAGACGACCCTTCAGGGGGACCAGGCGGACCTGGCAGTTCAGGGCTACAGGGCGGACCAGACAGTTCAGGAGACCATGGCGGCGCGGCCTCCATGGTCCTATCAGGGGACCTCAGTAGTATGTATAGGACACCATGTGTCAAAATGATTAATGACTTTGACCTTTGACCTTTTGACAGGTTGAACTTCCGGTGACCTTTATGATTGATGGGTTGAACTTCCTTTATGAGGTCATGGGATTAACCTTTGGCCTATCGATCATGGTTTTTGACAGTTAGTTTTGAACTATGACCTAGCTAGTACTAAATCATAGTTTTGCCGGTTGTTTGAACTTTGTCCCAGTTATGTGTGTGCGTGTGTGGTTATATGGCTTGTGCCTGTGCCTGCAGTTATTTCATATATGTGACATTCAGTTATTTCACATTTTATATATAAAACATTCTATAATTTATATAACCTAAAACAATTAAAGGTTGAAAAAACATTTAGTTATTTCACATTCATATGTAAAACATTCTATCCTTTATATAATCTAAAACAATTAAAGGTTGAAAAAACATTTAGTTATTTCACATTCATATGTAAAACATCCTTTATATAATATAAATTATATAATAATGCTAAAGTTCTTTTTAAAAGTGTATAACATAAATTATATAATCTAAAGCAATTTAACTATAAGGTTGAAAATATTCTGTTCTTTTAAAAGCTTACTAAAACCAATAGTTTTAGTTTTAGATAAACAAAAGAATAAAAAATCACCTTACATGTTTGTAGCCTAAGTCTTGTTGGTCTCTGACTCAGCGATCAAGATATCAGGTGCTGAATTTATTTCAAAGTATAATCCTTTAAAGTTTAAAAGATATCTTTTTAAAAATGTTTTAAATTGAATACACTATTAAAAGTTGTAATAATGTTTTTAAATGATTAAAAGTGGTAAAACAAAAAACACTGTGTTTCCTGAACGCCTCACCAGAGCACTCAGAGTGGTGCGCGCACGTGTCATCAGGGGCGCGTGTGCCTGCATCTATGCGCGCCTCCTCTTTCTGTGAGCTCTGACATCTGAAACAGGATCCCCCATCCACATTCCTGAGCACGGTGAAAGTGATAATAATGTTTTATATTTCACACAATAATATAAAATAAAATATCTTGCTAAAGTTGAAAAACATTCAGTTCTTTTTAAAATATAAAAATCTACTGAAACCAATAATTCAGCTTTAGATAATCAAAAGAATAAAAATCATCTTACTTTATTTTAGAGAGTTGAATAAGCTCTTAACACATCAATGTCCACAAAAAATGCAATGTATGAAACGGGTTCACGGAAATAAAAAATCATCTTACGTGTTTAGAAATCAGGGCCCTCTGGCCTCTCTTTACACCAGCGGGGCTCTAACTCACAGATCAGAATGCTTCTCAAAGTAAAAGCCAGAGCACATCGTATTCCAGAGAGCATCAAGGCACTGTGATTAAACAATGTCACAAAATTACAATCAGTTAAATGTTTAGAGAGTTAAACAAGTTTATGAATGGGTTCACAATATTGTTTTACACAACTTGTTTTTACTGAATTCATATAGTCATTCCTGAATGACCTCACACTGCCTCAAAACATAGGGAGCACGCATCTATGTATGTGTGTCAAAGCAGTAAAGGAGCCGCGCGCGTGTCTGTGTGTCTATGCGCGCGTCCTCTGCTTTCTGACATCCCCCTCCTTCTGCTCCTCCACATTCCATAGGTAACAGTGAAACTGTGAAGTGTATCTCACACCAACTAAAGTTGAAAAAAACATTCTGTTCTTTATAAGTATATAAATGAAATGGTTATAAAAATATCTACTGAAACCAATTGTTTTAGATAAACAAAAATAAATAAAAAATAAAATCCATCTTCCAATAACACATTCTATTCTTTAAAAGTATATAAATAATATAAAATCACAGAGTGGTTCTCTCTCTCTCTCATTTAAAAGCATAACCTTAAAAGTTTAAATCAAATATTTAAAGTTTCAATACATTCATATCTTCTATTTATCTTTTAGAAGATTACTGTAATGATTTTGTTTTACGGTGACCTAAAGTATAATTGTTATTAAACAATGTCTGTTCAAAAACTTTAGATTGTTGAAAAACTGTACTTAGTCATCTTATATCTCATTTATATGAAAAGATTCAATCAGCATTTTTTGTCCATGCGGGGGTTTCAATTTGTATGGCTTTCCATAGCTATAATGATGTACACCTAAACACAGAAAACGTCTCAGGTTACGACTGTAACCTATGTTCCCTGAGAACAGGGAACGAGACACTACGTCAGAATGACGCTATGGGGAACGCCTCAGGCGTGACAGGTGTCTGAAATAAATATCAACTCACGTCAATCATGTTGACCGGCGACAGCCCGTGAATCATCAGCTTGATTGATTAACACGCGACCTGGATGTATAAAGGGGAGCCTTGCACACATGACAACATCCTACCGTCTGAAGGGACTGTTGCAGGCAGGCCCCGAGGCATGGCAGGAAGACGTAGTGTCTCGTTCCCTGTTCTCAGGGAACATAGGTTACAGTCGTAACCTGAGACGTTCCCTTTCGAAAGGGAACTCTACACTACGTCAGAATGACGCTATGGGGAACGATATACCAACGCCACCATGCTAAGGGGAGTGCATGCCCTCAGGTCTGGGCTGTCAGTGACAGCATTCCCTACGGTCATCGCCCAAGCTAAAGGATACCACAGAAAACCTCACAGTTTTAAGGGGAGGTCTACCTGGGCCAGCTCAAAGGCCTAGGACCACAATTCAAAAACTAGAAAGGGTCCCTTCTAGGGAATGTGGCTAGGGGACCCGAGGGAACCCCAGCCAGTCACTATTCAGGGGAACATGCCACCTGAAATACCACCAGGCAGGCCTGACCTGGTGTCACTACATAAGACACTACAGTCTGGCCACTTCCTGTCTGTCCGGAGACAGAGCCTCTGGACACTTGCCTTAGGAAGGCATCCAACCCGAGGGACTGCGAAGTAGGCAGTGAACCACTCAGCCCGGATCTCAGAGACGGGACATCCTGGAGAGTATGACTCAGTATAGTGCTTTACAACCCTTGCCAGCGAGGGGAGTTTCTCTACTCGATCCATGGATCTACCCAGTGCTTGTGTTTCAAAAACACTGAGGAGGCCTGTGAGGGCCTAAAGGGAGCTTACCTTCAGGAAGGCCGGTGAGGCCTCTGACCTGGCGACCACAGCATGTGGGAGCTCATATCAGGAAGGCCGGTGAGGCCTGTAACCTGGCGACCACAACATGTGGGAGCTCATATTCAGGAAAGCCGGAGAGGCCTGTCACCTGACAGTCACTGCTTCAGAAAGGCCTACCTGTAACCACATAATGTGGGAGATAGCTTGAAAGGGAGGCGCCTGTCGTAAGACATTGCGACAGAAGACGCATCTAGAGTGGGACCCAAGGTGAAGAACCGGAGTCTGAGCCACGTAAAAAAGGGAATGAAGCGGACAGCGCATAACCCTTACCATAAATATGAATTTTAGAAAGTACACGACACGAAAGTGTGTGTGCTTAGCCATTCCGAATCCAGGAAGGCCTGGTGAGGCCTGAAAACCTGGCTACCACAGTAGGTGGGAGCTCATATCAGGAAGGCCGGTCAGGCCTGTAACCTGACGACCACAGCATGTGGGAGCTCATACTCGGGAAGGCCGGAGAGGCCTGTAACGCGGTGACCACAGTGTGTGGGAGCTCATCAGAATGTGGAAGTTAGCTAGAGAAAGGCATCTGTCGTAATATACGTGACGACAGGACGCATCTAGAGTGGGACCCGAGGTGAAAGACCAGGGTCTGAACCACATAGGAAGGGACCGAAGCGTACAGCGCATGACCCTTACCATAAAAATGGATTTTAGAAAGTACACAGGACGTTAGTCGTGTGACTTACCATAAGCATAGGTCTAAGAAAAATAGATGAAGTAAAAGGCTGCATGTACTTCATCACTCTATATTCAGGAAGGCCTAGTGAGGCCTATAACCTGACGACCACAGTATGTGGGAGCTCATACTCAGGAAGGCCTGTGAGGCCTAAAACCTGGCGACCACAGTAAGTGGGAGCTCGTTTACAGGAAGGCCGGAGAGGCCTGTAACCTGACAGCCACACAATGTGGGGCTACCTTCAGAAAGGCCTAACAAGGCCTGTAACCACAGAATGTGGGAGATAGCTTAAAAGGGATGCGTCTGTCGTAAAACATAGTGACAACAAGATGCATTTAGAGTGGGACTCGAGGTGAAGAACCAGAGTCTGAGCCACGTAAAAAAGGGAATGAAGCAGAAGCGCATTACCCTTACCATAAATATGGATTCAAGAAAGTACACGAAACGAAAGTGCGTGTACTTATGCCAGTCTGAATCCAGGAAGGCCTGGTGAGGCCTCTAACCTGGCGACCACAATATGTGGGAGCTCATACTTAGGAAGGCCTGTGAGGCCTAAAACCTGGCGACCACAGTAAGTGGGAGCTCGTTTACAGGAAGGCCGGAGAGGCCTGTAACCTGACAGCCACACAATGTGGGGCTACCTTCAGAAAGGCCTAACAAGGCCTGTAACCACAGAATGTGGGAGATAGCTTAAAAGGGAGGCGTCTGTCGTAAAACATAGTGACAACAAGACGCATTTAGAGTGGGACTCGAGGTGAAGAACCGGAGTCTGAGCCACGTAAAAAAGGGAATGAAGCGGAAGCGCATTACCCTTACCATAAATATGGATTTTAGAAAGTAAACGAAACGAAAGTGCATGTACTTACCAGTCCGAATCCAGGAAGGCCTGGTGAGGCCTCTAACCTGGCGACCACAGCATGTGGGAGCTCGTACTCAGGAAGGCCGGTGAGGCCTGTAACCTGGCAACCACAGCATGTGGGAACCCATGATCAGGAAGGCCAGATGAGGCCTATAACCTGATGGACACAATGCGTGGGAGCTCACATTCAGGAAGGCCTGATGAGGCCTGCAACCTGACATGTGGAAGCTCACAACCAGTGAGGCCTAAACCCTAGCGACCACAGTGCGTGGGAGTTCACATTCAGGAAGGCCTGGAGAGGCCTGTAACCTGACATGTGAAAACTCATAACCAGGAAGGCCTTTAGGAAGCCTGAAGCCTGGTGACCACTGAATGTGGGAGCTTAACACTCAGGAAGGCCTGTGAGGCCTGAAACCTGGCGACCACAGTATGTGGGAGCTCATACTCAGGAAGGCCTGTGAGGCCTGTAACCTGGTGACCACAGTATGTGGGAGCTCATACTCAGGAAGGCCTATGAGGCCTGAAACCTGGTGACCACAGTAAGTGGGAACTCACATTCAAGAAGGCCGGATGAGGCCTATAACCTGACATGAGGAAGCTCATAACTAGGAAGACCTGCGACCACGGTGTGTGGGAGCTCATACTCAGGAAGGCCGGGTGAGGCCTGTCACCTGGCGGCCACAGTATGTGGAAGCTCACATTCAGGAAGGCCAGGTGAGGCCTGTAACCTGACATGTAGAAGCCCATCACCAGGAAGGCCGGTGAGGCCTGTAACCTGGCGACCACAGTATGTGGGAGCTCATAACCAGGAAGGCCTGGCGAGGCCTGTAACCTGGCGACCACCGTGTGTGGGAGCTCATATTCAGGAAGGCCGGTGAGGCCTGTAACCTGGTGACCACAGTATGTGGGAACTCACATTCAGGAAGGCCGGTGAGGCCTGTAACCTGACATGTGGAAGCTCATAACCAGGAAGGTCTGGTGAGGCCTATACCCTGGCGACTACAGTATGTGGGAGCTCATATTCAACCACAGTATGTGGGAGCTCATACTCAGGAAGGCCTAGTGAGGCCTCTGACCTGATAACCACAGTATGTGGGCTCATATACAGGAAGGCCTGGTGAGGCCTCTGACCTGATAACCACAGAATGTGGGAGCTCATATTCAACCACAGTATGTGGGAGCTCATATTCAGGAAGGCCTGGTGAGGCCTCTGACCTGATAACCACAGTATGTGGGAGCTCATACTCAGGAAGGCCTAGTGAGGCCTATGACCCGATAACCATAGTATGAGGGAGCTCATATTCAAGAAGGCCTGGTGAGGCCTATAACTTGATAACCACAGTATGTGGGAGCTCATTCAACCACAGTATGTGGGAGCTCATACTCAGGAAGGCCTAGTGAGGCCTATGACCTGATAACCACAATATGTGGGAGCTCATATTCAAGAAGGCCTGGTGAGGCCTATAACTTGATAACCACAGAATGTGGGAGCTCATATTCAACCACAGTATGTGGGAGCTCATATTCAGGAAGGCCTGGTGAGGCCTCTGACCTGATAACCACAGTATGTGGGAGCTCATACTCAGGAAGGCCTAGTGAGGCCTATAACCCGATAACCACAGTATGAGGGAGCTCATATTCAAGAAGGCCTGGTGAGGCCTATAACTTGATAACCACAATATGTGGGAGCTCATTCAACCACAGTATGTGGGAGCTCATACTCAGGAAGGCCTAGTGAGGCCTATGACCTGATAACCACAATATGTGGGAGCTCATATTCAAGAAGGCCTGGTGAGGCCTATAACTTGATAACCACAGAATGTGGGAGCTCATATTCAACCACAGTATGTGGGAGCTCATTTTCAGGAAGGCCTAGGGAGGCCTATGACCTGATAACCACATTATATGGGAGCTATATTCAAGAAGGCCTGGAGAGGCCTATAACTTGATAACCACAGTATGTGGGAGCTCATATTCAGGAAGGCCTAGTGAGGCCTATGACCTGATAACCATAATATGTGGGAGCTCATTCAACCATAGTATGTGGAAGCTCATATTCAGGAAGGCCTAGTGAGGCCTATAACCTGATAACCACATTACTCCTTGACAGTCAATTCCTGGGAGCTCACCTCAGGGAGGCCCAAGCACTGTCCGGTTGCAAAATGGGGACTGTCTGGTCAAGGAGGCCTGATAAGACCTACTACCTGACCATCGAAGAAATCTTTAGATTTACTCTTACCCACAACATTTTGCCCCAGACTCTAAAAAAGGAGACGTGGTCTGAAAAGAAACAGAAATATGTTAATTTCATATTTTACAAAAAGACCAGAATTACACCTGCTCTTTTTGTTCACTGCTCATTTTAATTCCTCAATTAAAATGCAGCCAAAAACACTGGATAACGCGATCTGGATGATAGGCTGAATTACTAAATATCTAACTTCTTAAAAGTCAGATAATATTCCATAATTTTAATTCATAGAATTAAATGCAGCCATAATCACCAGACAATACTGTTTTAACATGTATACGTTCTCGTAATCTACACACTGCCTCGGCAAGCGCGAGAAACGAGCCGTTAAAATATATTTGGCTTTCATCCCTCGAGAAGAAAGTCAACAGGTGCGAGGTTGAAACATCCGACAGCGCACGGATTTTTTGTTTTTTTTTTTTCACGCGCGCCGAGATATTTCTTAATGAACACTGCCAGCACCCTCAGGAACTGACTGTGAACGCCTCGTACCCAAACAGTATTGTTTCACATATCGCGCGCACCAAGGGGCTCAGATGCTGAACCCTCCTCCCTCGAGAAAAGGGTCCGACGAGAGCGGAGCATCTTTAAATGAAAAACGCTCACAGTTTGCACAAGAGGCTCTCCCGCGCGCTTCAGCGATATTCTCAAAACAGACAAACAGTCCCTGAAGACGAAAAGATGTTGTCATGTGTGCAAGGCTCCCCTTTATACATCCAGGTCGCGTGTTAATCAATCAAGCTGATGATTCACGGGCTGTCGCCGGTCAACATGATTGACGTGAGTTGATATTTATTTCAGACACCTGTCACGCCTGAGGCGTTCCCCATAGCGTCATTCTGACGTAGTGTAGAGTTCCCTTTCGAAAGGGAACTACATTTTCAAAAAATGAAATAAGTAAATCATTTAATATCATTTTGTGCACACACACGGTTCTAAAAAATAAACTAATTTCTATTTTAAATTAAATTATTATTAATATATATATATTCATATAACCAATAAATAATAACATATACTACTAAAATGTAAACAAAGTTTTAGCTAAATAATTAAGTATATAAATAAAAACACCTTACATTCCTGAGGTGAGAAAGGGGATTCCTATTATCAGACTAACTGAAGTTGAAAAACATTCTATTCTTTAAAAGTATATAAATTAATTGTTTATAATATAAAATCACAGAGTGGTTCTCTCTAACATAATGATTTTTGTACCGTAACTGCATATTCGATCATGTACACCCTAAACATGTACACACATGATACTTCGATCATGTACACCATCACAGAAAACTACATTTTTTAAAAATGAAATAAAATAAATAATTTAATAAAATGTAAACAAAGTTTTAGCTAAATAAAAATACCTTACATTTCCAGAGAGGCGAAGTAGTTCTTTATGCAATGATAAAAACAATCCAAAAAAGCAAATAGTTTAAGTTGTCCTATAACAGCCCCAGACCCTCCCGGTGATAAACTACAGTGTGAACTGAAGCTTCAGGATATAGGGCGACATACCAGATGAGTCTCGGGGGGGGGGGGACAATGTCGCAGTAAATCTAGTCTGCATTTCAGAGCATCCAGAGTTTATACTAAATTCATTTAAAAGCATAACCTTAAAAGTTTAAATCAAATCTTTAAAGTTTTATTAAAACCATATCTTCTATTTATCTTCTTAGAAGACTTGGGTATTATTGTTACTAAACAGCATCTGTTCAAAAACTTTAGATTGTTGAAAAACTGTGCTTAGATCATAGATCTTTTGTCCATACAACATGTTTGTCACAATGTTTTTAAGAAATCCGAGGACTTCACGTTGCTCTTATTTAGACTAAGTTGTATCATTTGGAAAATCACCACACGATTTCAGAGATGCAATGTGTGATAAGTAAAGTTGGTCTTGAGCGAATATTTAATCTTACTGGTAGCTATGATCTATAAGATCATTTTTACTTGTATCTCCCGAACTACCCTTAATCAGTGCGGAAACACACAAGGTGAAACCCTTTACTGAGAATATACTATCGGTTATCTACTCAAAATATATGTAGAAGTTTCAAATGTTAGCATTTGTTGATGGTGGTCGCATGAACAGACTTTGGGGAGAGCTATAGCAGAAAGCATGCCCTTTGACCTCCTCAATTTTGGAGTCCTCCCAAAAGGATTTCTCCCATCTACTCGCTTTTTGCAACTTTGGTAAATGTGCCAAGAAGCTATGACAACATGTCTTCCAATAGCACATCATCGAGTTTAACTATACATGTTCTACCGTTATGCTGCCTATATAATGATTTACACGGCCAAGCAATGAAAAAAAGCTTGTCATTTAGACCGTAACTTTGACTTACCTGTCGAGAAGAAAGCAGGCAACTTCCCTTTCAAAGTCTTTCTCCTTCATTAGCTCTTTCCACCTGGGAAAAGCTATCCCGATATTTATTTACATCCCGATCAATTAAATTTCTGCTTTTTGGCGACGAGGATTCCTTCTCCTGCATAACTTTGATCCTGCATAATAATTTACCGTGCAGTGCGGCCTTTCAAATGTGCCGGGGGCAGTATTTTCACATTTTCATCCAGGCTGCCCGGGTTCGACTCCCGGTATGGGAAGACAATTTTTTTATATATTGCCAACAAAATTCAAGTTATTCAAGTTCATCAATAATCATTTATAGTCTTAGAGGCCTACACGAACTGCAGAAACAAGCAGAAGATATGTAAAAACTCATAAATGCTGTTTCAGTACTGAATCATTTTCACAAAATACAATTATATTGAATTCAGAAAATTTCACTATGGAATATTTACTTTATCTATTTAGTATGTCTATTTAGTATGTCATCATCTCATAATTATGACGCATAGTCATAATTTTAATTTCGACTTTTTAAGTCATAATTTCGACTTGTCATAATTTACAATTTTTGTCAATTACGCCTTTTTAATGTAATACTTAAAACGGTTTTAAGTCATAATTTGGTTGTTGACTATAGTAGTGTTGCACCTGCATGCCCACTAACTCGCTTGTGAGAGTCAGAGTGTGTAAAGTAAACTCTCATTAGTGTTAGTAGAGTATTAGTGGACTGGTAGGGTTAGAATAAGTAATATTAGAATAAAATATCTGTTGGGGGGCATCACAATAAAGAGTTAATGTTTAATGAGTTAAATGACAACATACCATTTTTCAACCGAGCGAATCTGCACATGAGAGGCCTTCAGAAGTCATAACTTCAGGGGTAGGTCAGTTGGCGAAAACACTGCGTGTGTAAAAATCAAATACTGTATTACAGTTTTTAAAGTTAGAATAAAAAGTTAAGTGTCACAAAGTCTGGCACAAGGCCATTAACTTGTTCTTTTTGCTTATTTCTATATATCAACCTGATAAATATGGACTGAATACACGATTAAACAAGATCATTTTTAAGAAAAAAGAAAAAACAGTGATTTGAAATACAACTAAACCATGATAATGTTTAGTTTAGATGTTGATGGTTTCAGGCATAGTGCAACCACGCAATGTTAGATTTCTCTAATCTCTAATTCATCTCACTCACAACGCACAACTTTGTAAATAAAAATTTTCAAACTGTAATTATACCATATTTTATTAATATTATGTCGATTTAAAGCTTTTTGTTTGTTATTAACTAATACCTACTAACATCCGGCACAATCTGACCCCAACATCTGACCCCAAATAAACAGATAATGCAATGTTCGCAATCTACAGTTAGATATTCTCCTACTTAGTATCTTTGGGTGTATCTGTGGCTGTATTTTGTCACACCATAGTGATGCAAAGTTCCACACCCTATGGACTAACTTTAAAACATCATCTTTATACAGGAATGTCCATGTAAGATTCAAAAGACCAAATCGCTAAGAAAAGTTTCCAAATGATGGTTTTATTACTCCGCTAGATTTAGTCATCTTGTTCAGATAGCAGACGACACTGTTTCTCATGTTGTATGTGTTTTAGGTGAAGACTTTTCTTTGAGAGCCAAATGGCCATTAATAATTTAAATGATAGTCTTTCCCTCTAACTACGAATCACACAAACTGTTTTACACTTAAACTATTGCACTGAGAGAGGCATATTCATCAAAGCTTGAGGCTGTTAAACAAAAGTTTCACACTTTGGTAAAACCTGCTGATAAAATTGCACAAAAGTAAATTCTAATTCTAATTCTTCATCATCATGAGCCATTTAAAACAAATACAGAAAAGCCACTATAGTGATCAGTTTTAGCTTTTGAATTGATCTTGTTTTTGTACAGTTTGCAAAAAGAACATAGTCTCAGAGTGTGGTCAAAACATGTTCATATAGGAATGTATCCTATACATTATAGGTCCTTCTACACGAGAGTGTTTAGTATGAGAGTGAATCTTTCTGCTATGTCTACGAAACATCGACGTCAAAGATGAGTATTACACTTCAAACTCGTCTAACTATTACACTTATTTTGTTATTATTACACATTTGTGTGTCAATAAAAAACAGTTAAGCTAATGAATTACGGTTGATACGTGGTATTTTTACGTGAAGGGAGGGTTGATTCATTTTTTTTTATTCTGGCCCCACCAATACTTTTAGGCATCTGTCTTTTAGGCCCGGTCCAGAAAACAGACGTTGTGTCTTAATAATTGTTCTTCTTTTTATGGTCTTCTTTTTATTCTGCATAATGCCGAAATGTTTTAACATATCGTAAATTTCAATGGTTAGATAAATCATCTAACTATTATATCTAACAATCAATAGTTATATGTGAAACAAGCACAGTCGCATTGGAGTTGGATTCTTGTTTATACTGAACCGCATGTTTAACTGCGCTATTGTTCTCGGCATCATCAAAGTTCACATAGTTTTCACCGGAGCATAGCGACTCTGAAACAAGACTTTGTTTAAAAGATTTTGTTTGCATTTCTTCTAAAACATCCTGTTTTGAAACTGTTTAACATCGCTAGCGTAACACTTATCGTATTGTCGGGTGTGATTGTAATGTTTTGTATGGCGTTTTCTTTACACTTTCCCCCGGATATCATATTTGTTATATATCTCTTTGTTCATATACGACAGTCTTCACATGAATTGGATCGCTAGATCCAGTGCTAAAATGTATATTTTAACCCTTTATGCCGATATGCCGCACAAGGTTCTCTGTTCTCTGGTTCTATGTTTTAAAAATGCCGCGAAACAAAGACAAGGATCACATGTAGAAAATGACTTTTGTTTGAAGAAAAACTTAAATCAGCTGGTGCTATTGAAGTTATTAAACACCCCTGAATTCGGTAATGATGCGATATGGATATCATGTTTTAATTTTAACTCAATACGCTAAAGGTCTATGAACTTTAACAATAGTCGGTAAAATTAACTTAAAAATGAAATACATCCTAACTACTTTCTAAATGTTTGTAAATCCAAAAACTGTTTGTTACTGGATCGAGTGAAAATAATAAACTTCTCCTTTGTTTTTATGCATCAAGTTAAATCCAAATGATTGGAAAACTTTATGATAGGAAAGTACGGACAGCTCCTTTGACCAAGCCTCTACATATGGGACACTTGCGCAGAGAAGACGCACATTCTTTGCACACAACTAGGTGACCACAGGGCATGAAGACAATGTTCACTTCCTTATCCATGCAAACTTTGCATGTGCGCTCCTCTTGAAGTCTTCTTAACTGTTCCTCCATAGGCAAGTCTGAAAGATCTTGACTGGGTGATGCAGCTTCATTTGTCTGGGGCATCAGTTCTCTCAGCAGACAGACATCATTCTTCTTGATCCAGTTGCGGAAGACCTCTGCCGCTGCATTTCCTTTCGACAGGACTAACTCAATGAGCTGCCCTGTCTGCTGCTTGACTGTAGTGCAGTTACGAATAATGTCATACTCTTTCTGTGAGATGACGTTCTCCTCTAGAAGATGGTCCATTAAGCTCTGCACACTTTTTAGGCGCTGTGACACGGCAAGATGATGTTTCTTAAGAAAAGTAAGAAACTTACTTTCTCGCGCCTCCTCTCTCTTCTCATCTTCTGCACTTAGTAAATCACACACCAACACTTGAACGGTTTTGTAATTTTCTCCACTTGCGAGAATTTTGCTCTGAACGGTTTGCTTCACCAGGCCACGCTCAAATCCCATCTCTAAAGCAGACTTCACCGCAGGATTGTTCATCATCACTGCATCTTCTCCAGCACCCAGGTGTGCAGCAGAGTCTCCATTAGTCAATAGCTGCTCAAACACAAAAGGAAATCTTGCTTGAATCTGACGAACAAACTCTTGGCCCTTTTCTTGCAACAGGTATTCACATCTTGGAAACCACTTGGCATGTTCTACCCATGGATCATCACCAGACTCCCAACATCTGAGTCCACCATCGCAACGAAAGCACTTCACGTCATCATTACGACCAACATAGTAAAAACCAGCCTTAGCCAATTGGTCTGGTCGAACAGTTATTCTTGAGGGCCAGTTGACAAATGTGAGCGACCTTTCCTCACACTGTTGCATTGCCGATCCATTGGAAAGGCTAGATAAAGGTACATTATCTGCACGGTCACCTCGAACGAAGCGGCAGTTGGGGTAATGCCTCTGGTGCTCTGATACTGCCCGATCTCCCGGTTCCCAGTTGCTAAGCTGGCCTCCACAACTGAAGCAAGCCACTCTGTCGCCCTGACCAAGGTAGTAGAAACCACTTTTGGCAAGCTCGGCTGGAGATACTGGTGCAAGACGCCAATTTTGAAAGGTGTCAAGGCGTTCCTGTTCCCGACGCATGCCAGGATTCTGACAAGCCGGAGGGCGCTGGTGAGACATATCTTGGTGAGACATATCCAGGTTTAAGTAACCCACCCGCTCCTCCGTTTGGCCTGAAACGGATGCCGTGGTGGTCGATGTTACGGGTGTTGCAGGGGTGGAAAGCTGTAGCATGGCTACGTTGCGAAGCGGGGAAAAGGCACTTTTGATGAAGGCTCTGGATGAAGACATAAAAATGGGACCACAGGGCGTGTCCACTCAAGCCCTTCTCTCTGCTGGACTAGTGTCTAGTCGTCCATGACAGAACACATCATCTTATTAACCCTCTGGGGACCAAAAACGCGCCCGCGCGTTTTGCTCGTTTTTTTTTTTTAGCAATGAAAATAAACACTAAATGCTCTGTTAATTTTGATCTTTCATTTTCGTGTAATACATCAATCGATCCTGTTCAGTTTCTATTTTTTTTCTGTATACTCACAATAAAAATAAAGTGTTTTGCTTTTTGACAAATAAAGAAAAATTAACATGATGCGATTTCTGCCTTCTCTCTGTCAGTAAACTCCCGTTTGAAACGCGTTCGAAAATTATCTATAACTCCGCGAAAATTCAGTCAAACAGGCAAACAGACCCACGGGCATAAAGCTTGAGATCGCAGCTTTTAAATGAAGTCATTTATATATGTCACGGGTGACAAAATGCTGGGAAAAGCGGAACCTTTCTTTTCTCTTTCTATGTCCCCGAGGGGAGTTATTTTGGTGTAACACCTCACTCCGGTTCCGGGTGTAGCGGAGATATTGCGCAAACTAATTACAGCTGATGCACGACAGGTGGGAGGGAGAGAGAGGAGCGGTGTTTGTACAGGCTTTCCGCTTCACAAGAGGAGGATAAAAGAGCCATTCAGAGTCGAGTTAGTGCGAAGGTTGGAACTGGTAAAGGTCAATCGGTGTTCAGTTGATCAGTTGTTTGGCTGGGTCTCTGTCGTTGTGTTTTGGGGTAGAAGATCGCCGGTTTGGACGCTTACATTGGACGCTGTCATCCTGGAAATTCGTGTAAGTGAGGAACTGCCATTTGAGTCTGTCGTTTGGAGCTGCTTGTGGAAGATTACTGGATTGAATTGTGGCTTGGATCTGCGCTGGAAGAGGAAAAGAGAAAGATAAGTGAATTAAATTACATCGTTGAATTAAATGTAAAGCTTGAAGCAAAGACTGTGAATGTGAAACTTACTATTGAGGAGGACATCTGTTTCAGATGCGCTGGAGAGAATGGAGAGTTGAATATTCCCATTGAAATGCATGGACGAAGCGAGTTTTTCTGATCAGCCCTACTGTGTGTGAGTGATTTGCAGTTGTTTGCCTTACCTGATGCACGCTGAATTAATGCTGTGGATTTGTAGTGGACACGAGTGCTGTGTGCTATGCTGAGAAGAGTCTCCCAACGCCTGCTTTCATTCTTGTGAAATGATCTACTTGTCCTCATCCAAAATTCAGAACGATGCAACTGAACTGGTGAAGTAATGCTTTGTATTATCCTCTCTTCCACTGAGTATTGTTGTGAAGTAATCCCTTATTGAAGGCTCCGGTTAACCCTCTCTCTCTCTGAAATTACAAGTCTCGTGAAGAACCGTATGGCTGTGGAAAAGTCTGAACCGTTATACTTAGTGATGGAGCCAGAGAAGAAACCTTACCTGTTACCTACCGCCTGAGTCCTGCAGATGCGCAGCAACGCTGTGAAGTGAGTTTTAAAGTCACAATTTCCCTCTCACGTCCTGTTAAGAGAATCTGCTGTTAAGAGAAGAAACCTTACCTGTGACCTACCGCCTGAGTCCTGCAGATGTGCAGCAACGCTGTGAAGTGAGTTTTAAAGTCACAATTTCCCTCTCACGACCTGTTAAGAGAATCTGCTGTTAAGAGAAGAAACCTTACCTGTTACCTACCGCCTGAGTCCTGCCGATGTGCAGCAACGCTGTGAAGTGAGTTTTAAAGTCACAATTTCCCTCTCACGACCTGTTAAGAGAATCTGCTGTTAAGAGAAGAAACCTTACCTGTTACCTACCGCCTGAGTCCTGCAGATGCGCAGCAACGCTGTGAAGTGAGTTTTAAAGTCACAATTTCCCTCTCACGACCTGTTAAGAGAATCTGCTGTTAAGAGAAGAAACCTTACCTGTGACCTACCGCCTGAGTCCTGCAGATGTGCAGCAACGCTGTGAAGTGAGTTTTAAAGTCACAATTTCCCTCTCACGACCTGTTAAGAGAATCTGCTGTTAAGAGAAGAAACCTTACCTGTTACCTACCGCCTGAGTCCTGCAGATGTGCAGCAACGCTGTGAAGTGAGTTTTAAAGTCACAATTCCCCTCTCACGTCCTGTTAAGAGAACCTGCTGTTAAGAGAAGAAATCTTACCTGTTACCTACCGCCTGAGTCCTGCAGATGTGCAGCAACGCTGTGAAGTGAGTTTTAAAGTCACCATTCCCCTTTCACGTCCTGTTAAGAGAATCTGCTGTTGAAGAAGTAAACATTACTTGTTACTTATCGTTTGAGTCCTGCAGACGTGCAGCAACGCCGTGGAGTAAGCCTTCCTAGCCACTATCGTTCCATTGTGCCCCGAAGACAGTGGAAAATCGTTTCAGCGGCTACTCCGGTCCAATAGCTCGAGAAGACAGGAGTTGCTCATTCTTTCTTCAAGTTGATTATTATTCAATAAAGATTGTTACCTTTGAACCAAATTACCTGCTTCCTCTTTTGTCCATCTGTTGCGTGCCTGTGGTGTTGGCTCCTCACGGTGGTGTCTGGAGTCAGGGGCGGCTGGTCATCCGAGTCCGCCCCGGCCTGCACCGGTGACACAAGTTGGCGTAAGTCGGCAGGATTGCCACCGTGAGTTGTAGCGGCCACAGGTACGCGATGGTGGACGAAGAGGTCCCACCAGTTTGCTCGCAAGTAATGCCCATTATGATGGGAGCCCCTTGGGCACAACGCTATGGAGGACCAGGATCGGAGCTGAGTTTTCAGGACTGGAAGGCGCAGACGGAATATCTGGCTGGATTACAAGGACTGAGCGCATCGCAAAAGGTACAGTTTGTGCTAGGATCGTTAGAAGGAGAAGCCAAAAGGGAAGTTCTTGCTGCATCAGAAGCTACGCGGGCCACTGTGAAGAATATCTTTGATTTCTTGTCTGGAGTATATGGAGATTCTACCCCGGTAGCCATCCTTCGTGCCCAGTTCTTTAACTGTCAGCAGGGGCCTCAGCAGACTCTGCGAGCATACTCCCTGAAACTGCGAGAGCAGTTTGGCCGGCTGAAAGGTCGACAAGATCATGGACTGGGAGAAGGAGAGGGCTTATTGAGAGACCAGTTTGTTTTGGGGCTGCGTGAAGGACCGGTGCGCCAGGGCATACGGCTCCAGCTTCGACGAGACCCCACTATGTCTTTTGAGGCTCTTCGACAAGAGGCCTTGGCGTTGGAGTCAGATCAGGGAGTGACGACTCGGACACCGGTTCGTGTGGCGGCCAGCAGCGCCACAGTGGCCGCGCCTGTTGAGTCAAGTGAGTGGAAGCAGAAATTGAGGACAGAATTACTGGAGGATGTTAAGGGACAGATGGCAGAGTTGTCTCGGAGCCTTTTGGGTGAGCTTCATCGAGGTCGAGTCGAAGGTGGACCGATGGTGCGAGGAAGATCATATTCAGAGGAGGGGCCAAGACCTGTACGCCGCCCTCCGCGTCCGACGGGCCCCCGGTTTCAGTGGGATCATCAGGGTCGACCCATCTGTATCAATTGTGGAAATCCGGGACACATCAGCCGCCAGTGCGACCGTCGTCGAAGCTCTCAAGGGGGTTTTTAGTCCCACCGGTCACTGTGGGTCAAGTGGCCGGGACCCCTTCAAGAGACCCTTGTTCTGTTCCTGTGATGAGAGACGACTGGGTTGGGCGTTGTCCCACCGTAGAAGTTCAAGTTAATGGAATGAAGATTAATTGTCTGGTCGATACAGGTTCTCAGGTCACATTGTTTTCAGAAAGTCTGGCTCTGGAGCTATTCGCGGATCATCGGCTTCACAGGACGGAAACTTCAAGACTCACATTACGTGGAGCGAATGGATTGGATATTCCTTATACTGGGTACATCGTGGTAGACTTTCTGGTTCGAGGGGTTCCTGTCCACCAGAAAGGTGTTGTCATTGTTCGAGACCATTGCTTGGGTCTCCATCGAGCACTGCTAGGGATGAATGTCATTCTGGATTGTTGGGAAGACCTGTTTAACGGTCGACCGACCCGAACATCTCCGTTGGCAGCAAGGCAGGACTGGGACCGGATCCTGGCCGATTGTCAAAGAGTCCATGCGGCCAGTCAGGTGCAAGAGCGGGAAGATATCGGTCGAGTCATCTGCCGGTATGCTCTGTCTGTTCCAGCCCGGAGTGAGGCTGTTCTTTGGGTCCGAGTGCCGGCTGGACCCCGTGAGTCAGGTAACTGTGTCCTGGTAGAGCCTCATGAAGATTGTCAACCCATCGAAGTAGCCCATGGGCTAGCGGTCATACGACGAGGGCGAGTTTCAGTGAAGGTGCGAAATGCCCATCCCTACCCAGTACTCCTTCGTCGACACCAACGGCTGGTCCGAGTTTCATCTGTCCGTCCTGTCCAAGTCCAAGAGCAACAAGATGTCTGTTTCAGGCAGGTGAGCCCTGCGGTAGTAGAAGTTGCCGTCCGTCCAGTGGAGGCCAGTACAGGCCCTGTGAGAGGGGAAATGCCGACCCATTTGATGGGGGAGTCTTTGAAGGGTGAGGACCTGGAAGAAGGACAAGTGTTACAGCTCCAGGAGCTCCTGAAGAGGTGGAAACATGTGTTCTCAACCCATGAGGAAGACTATGGTTGTACAGGAGTGATTAAGCACCAAATACCCACCGGAGAAGCAACACCTAGTCGGGAGCGGTACCGTCCGGTGCCCCCCACTCTCTACACTGAAGTCCGCGCTCTGCTAAAAGGGATGCTAGATGGAGGGATCGTTCGAGAGAGTAGTAGTCCATGGGCAGCCCCGATTGTCCTAGTACAGAAGAAAACTGGAGCCTGGAGATTTTGTGTCGACTACCGCAAGCTCAATAGTGTGACCAAGAAAGATGCATTCCCGTTGCCGCGAATCGAAGATTCACTCACGAGTTTGACTCAAGCAGCATGGTATTCGACCTTGGATTTGGCCAGCGGATACTGGCAAGTACAGATGGATGACCGCGATAGAGAGAAGACTGCCTTCACCACACCGTTCGGGCTATTCGAGTGGGACCGGATGCCGTTCGGGTTGTGCAACGCTCCCGCGACCTTCCAGCGACTTATGCAGCGATGCCTGGGAGGGCAACTAGTTGAATCCACGCTGGTCTATTTGGACGATGTAATCGTTTTCTCCCCTGACTTTCAAACTCACCTGCATCACTTAGAGAATGCCTTCCGGGCCATGGAGAAATATGGGCTAAAATTGAGACCAGAAAAATGCCAGTTGTTTCGCAAAGAGGTACAGTTCCTGGGACATCGAGTCAGCGCTGCCGGTATATCCCCTGATCCAGAGAAAGTTGCAGCAGTCCAAGGCTGGGAGCCCCCACGAACGGTGAGACAAGTGCGGTCCTTCCTAGGTTTCGTAGGATATTATCGACGATTTATTAAAGGATTCTCTGGGCTTGCTAAGCCATTGAACCAACTTCTTGCTGGTACTGGACGTTCCCGTGGCAAAGGCTCAACGACAGTGCAATGGGACGCAGCATGTGAAACGGCCTTCCAAAATCTGAAGCAGGAACTTTTGGGGGCCCCTATCCTGGCCTATGCAGACTTCACTCAGCCGTTTCTCCTGTATACCGATGCCAGCAATGCAGGATTGGGGGCGGTATTAGCCCAAGAGCAACAAGGAGTGGAGAAGGTAATCGCTTATGCCAGTAGAAGTTTACATCCTGCAGAGCGGAACGCAGCAAACTACAGTTCCTTCAAGATAGAGTTGCTAGCCATGAAATGGGCCATGGCTGAGAAATTCAAAGACTACCTGTGGGGAGCTAAGGTGACTGTGATCACGGACAACAATCCTCTAGTTCATTTACAGACTGCCAAGTTGGGAGCAGTGGAGCAGCGGTGGGTGGCTCAGCTTGCTAATTATGACTATCGGCTCAAGTATCGACCTGGCAGAGAAAACGCGAATGCTGATGCATTGTCCAGACTCCCAGCCATTCAGAGAAACGGTCAACCGCACCTCGATGCCCCTGGTCAAGAGGATGAATTGTTGGTGGCGGTCGTGGAAGCTCCCGGGACCCAGGGGGATATTCCGTCCAGTTGGGGATGGGACCCCGGACGGTGGAGCAGGTTACAGCAAGGAGACGAAGACCTGTGTCAGGTCGCCTCGCATCTCAGGCGAGGATTCAGGCTGCGAGCTGGGGAAAGGCAGGCTCAGACAGTGGGAGTACAACAGCTCCTGAAACAGTGGAAGAGACTGCGGATCAGAGGAGGGGTAATTTGCCGTTCACTGCGAGATCCAAAAACTCAGGAAACCAGGTATCAAGTGGTGGTTCCAGAGGACCAAGTCCAAGAGCTGTTGAATGCCTATCACACCCATGCTGGCCATCAAGGCCAAGAAAAGACTTTGTCACTGTTGAGGAGGTATTTCTACTGGTCAAGGATGGAGAAGAAAGTTGAAGAGTTTGTTCAGAGTTGTCCACGGTGCACGCTGTTCAAACTCCGGAAGGAACCTCGAGCCCCACTGGTTCCCTTTCGGCCGAAGGCACCTCTGCACATCATAGGGATTGATTTCCTGACTCTAGGGAGACCCGTAGATCGATATCAAAACATCCTGGTAATGACGGATCTGTTCACCAAGTACGCTTGGGCCGTCCCCACGGTAGACCAGACGGCAGTGACTACGGCCAATGCCCTTTGGAGAACGGTAATACAGCCGTTCGGCTGTCCAGAGACCCTCCATTCGGACCAAGGTCCAAACTTCGAGTCCCGAGTCATACAGGAGCTGAGCCAGCTCTATGGTTGTCGAAAGACACACACAACTTCGTATCATCCCCAAGGTAACGGGGGATGCGAAAGATTCAATCAGACCCTGTTAGGGCTGTTGGGAACGTTGGAGAGTGAGCAGCAGTGTCAGTGGGCCGAGAGCCTCCCTACGTTACTACAAGCCTATAATAATAGCGTGCACAGCATCACCGGGTATGCCCCTTCTTACCTCATGTTTGGGCGTCATCTACGTCTACCTGTAGACTTGCTTCTGGGCACCGAGGCCACCGAAGGAGAGTACAACACAACGGACTGGGTAAATCGACACCATCAACAACTACTAAATGCCTACAAGCGAGTTTCAGACCATTTGAGTGCTGCAGCAGCTAAGAACAAGCGACTGTATGATCGAACTGCCAGAGAAGCCCCTTTACTGCCTGGAGAGCGAGTGCTGGTAAGGGACAACCGACGTCCAGGGAAAGGAAAGCTCCATGATCGTTGGGAATCGACACCATATGTGGTGGAGCACCGGCAGGGGCCTGATGCTCCAGTCTATTCGGTACGGCCTGAGGGAAAACCGGGACCTATACGAGTGCTTCATCGAAATTTGCTCCGTCCATGTCCGAACTATCCACAGCCAGCGGCTGAAATACAAAGTGCGCCGCTTGCTTCCAATGTGCCCATGGTAGGGTGGGCAATAGTCCCAGGGAATCCCGAAGCGGAGGCCCGAGCGGCTTCACCCACGCCACCCCGACGGTCCCAGCGGGACAACCAAGGACAGCCGCCTGAGAGATATGGCGAATGGCATTAGAGAAGACCGGTTCCAGGGACTAGAACCGATTGGCAAGGGGGGATGTCACGGGTGACAAAATGCTGGGAAAAGCGGAACCTTTCTTTTCTCTTTCTATGTCCCCGAGGGGAGTTATTTTGGTGTAACACCTCACTCCGGTTCCGGGTGTAGCGGAGATATTGCGCAAACTAATTACAGCTGATGCACGACAGGTGGGAGGGAGAGAGAGGAGCGGTGTTTGTACAGGCTTTCCGCTTCACAAGAGGAGGATAAAAGAGCCATTCAGAGTCGAGTTAGTGCGAAGGTTGGAACTGGTAAAGGTCAATCGGTGTTCAGTTGATCAGTTGTTTGGCTGGGTCTCTGTCGTTGTGTTTTGGGGTAGAAGATCGCCGGTTTGGACGCTTACATTGGACGCTGTCATCCTGGAAATTCGTGTAAGTGAGGAACTGCCATTTGAGTCTGTCGTTTGGAGCTGCTTGTGGAAGATTACTGGATTGAATTGTGGCTTGGATCTGCGCTGGAAGAGGAAAAGAGAAAGATAAGTGAATTAAATTACATCGTTGAATTAAATGTAAAGCTTGAAGCAAAGACTGTGAATGTGAAACTTACTATTGAGGAGGACATCTGTTTCAGATGCGCTGGAGAGAATGGAGAGTTGAATATTCCCATTGAAATGCATGGACGAAGCGAGTTTTTCTGATCAGCCCTACTGTGTGTGAGTGATTTGCAGTTGTTTGCCTTACCTGATGCACGCTGAATTAATGCTGTGGATTTGTAGTGGACACGAGTGCTGTGTGCTATGCTGAGAAGAGTCTCCCAACGCCTGCTTTCATTCTTGTGAAATGATCTACTTGTCCTCATCCAAAATTCAGAACGATGCAACTGAACTGGTGAAGTAATGCTTTGTATTATCCTCTCTTCCACTGAGTATTGTTGTGAAGTAATCCCTTATTGAAGGCTCCGGTTAACCCTCTCTCTCTCTGAAATTACAAGTCTCGTGAAGAACCGTATGGCTGTGGAAAAGTCTGAACCGTTATACTTAGTGATGGAGCCAGAGAAGAAACCTTACCTGTTACCTACCGCCTGAGTCCTGCAGATGCGCAGCAACGCTGTGAAGTGAGTTTTAAAGTCACAATTTCCCTCTCACGTCCTGTTAAGAGAATCTGCTGTTAAGAGAAGAAACCTTACCTGTGACCTACCGCCTGAGTCCTGCAGATGTGCAGCAACGCTGTGAAGTGAGTTTTAAAGTCACAATTTCCCTCTCACGACCTGTTAAGAGAATCTGCTGTTAAGAGAAGAAACCTTACCTGTTACCTACCGCCTGAGTCCTGCCGATGTGCAGCAACGCTGTGAAGTGAGTTTTAAAGTCACAATTTCCCTCTCACGACCTGTTAAGAGAATCTGCTGTTAAGAGAAGAAACCTTACCTGTTACCTACCGCCTGAGTCCTGCAGATGCGCAGCAACGCTGTGAAGTGAGTTTTAAAGTCACAATTTCCCTCTCACGACCTGTTAAGAGAATCTGCTGTTAAGAGAAGAAACCTTACCTGTGACCTACCGCCTGAGTCCTGCAGATGTGCAGCAACGCTGTGAAGTGAGTTTTAAAGTCACAATTTCCCTCTCACGACCTGTTAAGAGAATCTGCTGTTAAGAGAAGAAACCTTACCTGTTACCTACCGCCTGAGTCCTGCAGATGTGCAGCAACGCTGTGAAGTGAGTTTTAAAGTCACAATTCCCCTCTCACGTCCTGTTAAGAGAACCTGCTGTTAAGAGAAGAAATCTTACCTGTTACCTACCGCCTGAGTCCTGCAGATGTGCAGCAACGCTGTGAAGTGAGTTTTAAAGTCACCATTCCCCTTTCACGTCCTGTTAAGAGAATCTGCTGTTGAAGAAGTAAACATTACTTGTTACTTATCGTTTGAGTCCTGCAGACGTGCAGCAACGCCGTGGAGTAAGCCTTCCTAGCCACTATCGTTCCATTGTGCCCCGAAGACAGTGGAAAATCGTTTCAGCGGCTACTCCGGTCCAATAGCTCGAGAAGACAGGAGTTGCTCATTCTTTCTTCAAGTTGATTATTATTCAATAAAGATTGTTACCTTTGAACCAAATTACCTGCTTCCTCTTTTGTCCATCTGTTGCGTGCCTGTGGTGTTGGCTCCTCACGGTGGTGTCTGGAGTCAGGGGCGGCTGGTCATCCGAGTCCGCCCCGGCCTGCACCGGTGACATATAAAAAACAAATATTCTTAGTTTCTGTAATCTGTATACAAAGAGAGCGACTCCAGTCGACCTCATTACGAGATGATTCACAGTAATGTGACCACTCCCCGGAGAGCGCGTGCTTTTCAAATGCAAATTCCGAGAACCATTTCAGATCTGTGAAACGCCCACATCAGCTGTAAACAAAGCGCGTCGCGAGTGAGACATTATAGCCTTTATGGAGAAAAGTTTCCACAGTGCTGATGAGGAGAAATATCTCCTGATATGAGCAGCAGATCGCGCTGAGGAGTGAGGTAGGCTGTTTTCTTTTCTCAAGTGTGGAATAACGTTATGGAATAACGTTAGTGTAGGCCTATGTAAACCGCAAAAAGATGAATCGCATTTCTATAATATGACTCGCGTTTCTGTGAGATGAATGAAGGGTACATATTTGTAAAGAGTGTTTAGCCTAAATATGAATCGCGCGTCTGTGTGTGAAAGAATAAACTGCTTTGCTATAGCCTACTGAGATGAGTAAAATCGACTGGAATATGTTGAAATAAAATGTATTTGTATAAGCAACGTAAATTAACATTTATATGCCCTGATATTTCAATAAAACAACGTTAGTCAGGCGTTAGTCACACTATTTTTGTCAAAAATAAAGTCATAGACTAAGATGTTAGATGTTCCATTGTTGGCTATATTCAAACTAATGAATACATATGATAAAATGTAGGCCTATAATCTTTTTTTTCTTTCTTTTTTTTTTTTACAAAGAAAGAGTACACTTGAAATATTGTTGAAATTGTAATTATTGTTGTAATTGTAACATTTTTAATAAAATAGCTAAACATATTTACAAGATAGATGTAAGCGAAATCTTAAATGGTCAATATAAGTATTCTTCTAAATACATTGTCCTTGCATTGTGGCTCAGTCAGTGTCACACCTTGAATGAATGGCTATTCAGAGTCATTATGCAGAGTGGGTGGGACATCCCAGGTGTAAACTACTCCTTCACGCCCCCCTCGCATATTGGCTTTCCAAGCAAAACCTGTTTTACACCATTTAAATCAATGTATTTTTTTTTGTGAACGATAAAGCAAGACTATTTTCACATAATTTTGAAGCCAGTACTCAAAGGTACAACATCAATTAGACAAAAGTCTTGTGGACACATATTTAATATGTGTTTTGTGGTCTTAATTCAGCCACTTTCATTTTTATTTTTTCCAATAACCACGCATAAACATTATTCTCTTAAAAATACAAACATCTACATACACATTGCTCGCATATTTTGGTAGCCCTGTTTGTGCTATATAGAGTGATTTTACACCTTTGCCATTAACATGTTTATAAATAACTGAAAAAAGCACAAATTTCAAGGCATGTCAGAACATCTCAAGGGCTCCAAAAACACCTTGGTCCCCAGAGGGTTAAAAAATGTCTGAGCTCATAAAAATAGTATTATAATAATAATAATATTTAGAATAATTAAAAATAATACATGATTTAAAAGATTAAATATTTGTTTTCTGCATTTTAATTACCGTATTCCTGAGGCGGCAATACAGTTGTATCATATCAAATGATACAACTAATTTGCCCGCTGTGTACAGAACATAAGAAAGGACATGGTGTTGAACAAAATTCGATTTTGTTCTTGTTCTTTGTTCCCATTACATTTTTTAATAAGATGATGTGTTCTGTCATGGACGACTAGACACTAGTCCAGCAGAGAGAAGGGCTTGAGTGGACACGCCCTGTGGTCCCATTTTTATGTCTTCATCCAGAGCCTTCATCAAAAGTGCCTTTTCCCCGCTTCGCAACGTAGCCATGCTACAGCTTTCCACCCCTGCAACACCCGTAACATCGACCACCACGGCATCCGTTTCAGGCCAAACGGAGGAGCGGGTGGGTTACTTAAACCTGGATATGTCTCACCAAGATATGTCTCACCAGCGCCCTCCGGCTTGTCAGAATCCTGGCATGCGTCGGGAACAGGAACGCCTTGACACCTTTCAAAATTGGCGTCTTGCACCAGTATCTCCAGCCGAGCTTGCCAAAAGTGGTTTCTACTACCTTGGTCAGGGCGACAGAGTGGCTTGCTTCAGTTGTGGAGGCCAGCTTAGCAACTGGGAACCGGGAGATCGGGCAGTATCAGAGCACCAGAGGCATTACCCCAACTGCCGCTTCGTTCGAGGTGACCGTGCAGATAATGTACCTTTATCTAGCCTTTCCAATGGATCGGCAATGCAACAGTGTGAGGAAAGGTCGCTCACATTTGTCAACTGGCCCTCAAGAATAACTGTTCGACCAGACCAATTGGCTAAGGCTGGTTTTTACTATGTTGGTCGTAATGATGACGTGAAGTGCTTTCGTTGCGATGGTGGACTCAGATGTTGGGAGTCTGGTGATGATCCATGGGTAGAACATGCCAAGTGGTTTCCAAGATGTGAATACCTGTTGCAAGAAAAGGGCCAAGAGTTTGTTCGTCAGATTCAAGCAAGATTTCCTTTTGTGTTTGAGCAGCTATTGACTAATGGAGACTCTGCTGCACACCTGGGTGCTGGAGAAGATGCAGTGATGATGAACAATCCTGCGGTGAAGTCTGCTTTAGAGATGGGATTTGAGCGTGGCCTGGTGAAGCAAACCGTTCAGAGCAAAATTCTCGCAAGTGGAGAAAATTACAAAACCGTTCAAGTGTTGGTGTGTGATTTACTAAGTGCAGAAGATGAGAAGAGAGAGGAGGCGCGAGAAAGTAAGTTTCTTACTTTTCTTAAGAAACATCATCTTGCCGTGTCACAGCGCCTAAAAAGTGTGCAGAGCTTAATGGACCATCTTCTAGAGGAGAACGTCATCTCACAGAAAGAGTATGACATTATTCGTAACTGCACTACAGTCAAGCAGCAGACAGGGCAGCTCATTGAGTTAGTCCTGTCGAAAGGAAATGCAGCGGCAGAGGTCTTCCGCAACTGGATCAAGAAGAATGATGTCTGTCTGCTGAGAGAACTGATGCCCCAGACAAATGAAGCTGCATCACCCAGTCAAGATCTTTCAGACTTGCCTATGGAGGAACAGTTAAGAAGACTTCAAGAGGAGCGCACATGCAAAGTTTGCATGGATAAGGAAGTGAACATTGTCTTCATGCCCTGTGGTCACCTAGTTGTGTGCAAAGAATGTGCGTCTTCTCTGCGCAAGTGTCCCATATGTAGAGGCTTGGTCAAAGGAGCTGTCCGTACTTTCCTATCATAAAGTTTTCCAATCATTTGGATTTAACTTGATGCATAAAAACAAAGGAGAAGTTTATTATTTTCACTCGATCCAGTAACAAACAGTTTTTGGATTTACAAACATTTAGAAAGTAGTTAGGATGTATTTCATTTTTAAGTTAATTTTACCGACTATTGTTAAAGTTCATAGACCTTTAGCGTATTGAGTTAAAATTAAAACATGATATCCATATCGCATCATTACCGAATTCAGGGGTGTTTAATAACTTCAATAGCACCAGCTGATTTAAGTTTTTCTTCAAACAAAAGTCATTTTCTACATGTGATCCTTGTCTTTGTTTCGCGGCATTTTTAAAACATAGAACCAGAGAACAGAGAACCTTGTGCGGCATATCGGCATAAAGGGTTAAAATATACATTTTAGCACTGGATCTAGCGATTCCAATTCATGTGAAGACTGTCGTATATGAACAAAGAGATATATAACAAATATGATATCCGGGGGAAAGTGTAAAGAAAACGCCATACAAAACATTACAATCACACCCGACAATACGATAAGTGTTACGCTAGCGATGTTAAACAGTTTCAAAACAGGATGTTTTAGAAGAAATGCAAACAAAATCTTTTAAACAAAGTCTTGTTTCAGAGTCGCTATGCTCCGGTGAAAACTATGTGAACTTTGATGATGCCGAGAACAATAGCGCAGTTAAACATGCGGTTCAGTATAAACAAGAATCCAACTCCAATGCGACTGTGCTTGTTTCACATATAACTATTGATTGTTAGATATAATAGTTAGATGATTTATCTAACCATTGAAATTTACGATATGTTAAAACATTTCGGCATTATGCAGAATAAAAAGAAGACCATAAAAAGAAGAACAATTATTAAGACACAACGTCTGTTTTCTGGACCGGGCCTAAAAGACAGATGCCTAAAAGTATTGGTGGGGCCAGAATAAAAAAAAATGAATCAACCCTCCCTTCACGTAAAAATACCACGTATCAACCGTAATTCATTAGCTTAACTGTTTTTTATTGACACACAAATGTGTAATAATAACAAAATAAGTGTAATAGTTAGACGAGTTTGAAGTGTAATACTCATCTTTGACGTCGATGTTTCGTAGACATAGCAGAAAGATTCACTCTCATACTAAACACTCTCGTGTAGAAGGACCTATAATGTATAGGATACATTCCTATATGAACATGTTTTGACCACACTCTGAGACTATGTTCTTTTTGCAAACTGTACAAAAACAAGATCAATTCAAAAGCTAAAACTGATCACTATAGTGGCTTTTCTGTATTTGTTTTAAATGGCTCATGATGATGAAGAATTAGAATTAGAATTTACTTTTGTGCAATTTTATCAGCAGGTTTTACCAAAGTGTGAAACTTTTGTTTAACAGCCTCAAGCTTTGATGAATATGCCTCTCTCAGTGCAATAGTTTAAGTGTAAAACAGTTTGTGTGATTCGTAGTTAGAGGGAAAGACTATCATTTAAATTATTAATGGCCATTTGGCTCTCAAAGAAAAGTCTTCACCTAAAACACATACAACATGAGAAACAGTGTCGTCTGCTATCTGAACAAGATGACTAAATCTAGCGGAGTAATAAAACCATCATTTGGAAACTTTTCTTAGCGATTTGGTCTTTTGAATCTTACATGGACATTCCTGTATAAAGATGATGTTTTAAAGTTAGTCCATAGGGTGTGGAACTTTGCATCACTATGGTGTGACAAAATACAGCCACAGATACACCCAAAGATACTAAGTAGGAGAATATCTAACTGTAGATTGCGAACATTGCATTATCTGTTTATTTGGGGTCAGATGTTGGGGTCAGATTGTGCCGGATGTTAGTAGGTATTAGTTAATAACAAACAAAAAGCTTTAAATCGACATAATATTAATAAAATATGGTATAATTACAGTTTGAAAATTTTTATTTACAAAGTTGTGCGTTGTGAGTGAGATGAATTAGAGATTAGAGAAATCTAACATTGCGTGGTTGCACTATGCCTGAAACCATCAACATCTAAACTAAACATTATCATGGTTTAGTTGTATTTCAAATCACTGTTTTTTCTTTTTTCTTAAAAATGATCTTGTTTAATCGTGTATTCAGTCCATATTTATCAGGTTGATATATAGAAATAAGCAAAAAGAACAAGTTAATGGCCTTGTGCCAGACTTTGTGACACTTAACTTTTTATTCTAACTTTAAAAACTGTAATACAGTATTTGATTTTTACACACGCAGTGTTTTCGCCAACTGACCTACCCCTGAAGTTATGACTTCTGAAGGCCTCTCATGTGCAGATTCGCTCGGTTGAAAAATGGTATGTTGTCATTTAACTCATTAAACATTAACTCTTTATTGTGATGCCCCCCAACAGATATTTTATTCTAATATTACTTATTCTAACCCTACCAGTCCACTAATACTCTACTAACACTAATGAGAGTTTACTTTACACACTCTGACTCTCACAAGCGAGTTAGTGGGCATGCAGGTGCAACACTACTATAGTCAACAACCAAATTATGACTTAAAACCGTTTTAAGTATTACATTAAAAAGGCATAATTGACAAAAATTGTAAATTATGACAAGTCGAAATTATGACTTAAAAAGTCGAAATTAAAATTATGACTATGCGTCATAATTATGAGATGATGACATACTAAATAGACATACTAAATAGATAAAGTAAATATTCCATAGTGAAATTTTCTGAATTCAATATAATTGTATTTTGTGAAAATGATTCAGTACTGAAACAGCATTTATGAGTTTTTACATATCTTCTGCTTGTTTCTGCAGTTCGTGTAGGCCTCTAAGACTATAAATGATTATTGATGAACTTGAATAACTTGAATTTTGTTGGCAATATATAAAAAAATTGTCTTCCCATACCGGGAGTCGAACCCGGGCAGCCTGGATGAAAATGTGAAAATACTGCCCCCGGCACATTTGAAAGGCCGCACTGCACGGTAAATTATTATGCAGGATCAAAGTTATGCAGGAGAAGGAATCCTCGTCGCCAAAAAGCAGAAATTTAATTGATCGGGATGTAAATAAATATCGGGATAGCTTTTCCCAGGTGGAAAGAGCTAATGAAGGAGAAAGACTTTGAAAGGGAAGTTGCCTGCTTTCTTCTCGACAGGTAAGTCAAAGTTACGGTCTAAATGACAAGCTTTTTTTCATTGCTTGGCCGTGTAAATCATTATATAGGCAGCATAACGGTAGAACATGTATAGTTAAACTCGATGATGTGCTATTGGAAGACATGTTGTCATAGCTTCTTGGCACATTTACCAAAGTTGCAAAAAGCGAGTAGATGGGAGAAATCCTTTTGGGAGGACTCCAAAATTGAGGAGGTCAAAGGGCATGCTTTCTGCTATAGCTCTCCCCAAAGTCTGTTCATGCGACCACCATCAACAAATGCTAACATTTGAAACTTCTACATATATTTTGAGTAGATAACCGATAGTATATTCTCAGTAAAGGGTTTCACCTTGTGTGTTTCCGCACTGATTAAGGGTAGTTCGGGAGATACAAGTAAAAATGATCTTATAGATCATAGCTACCAGTAAGATTAAATATTCGCTCAAGACCAACTTTACTTATCACACATTGCATCTCTGAAATCGTGTGGTGATTTTCCAAATGATACAACTTAGTCTAAATAAGAGCAACGTGAAGTCCTCGGATTTCTTAAAAACATTGTGACAAACATGTTGTATGGACAAAAGATCTATGATCTAAGCACAGTTTTTCAACAATCTAAAGTTTTTGAACAGATGCTGTTTAGTAACAATAATACCCAAGTCTTCTAAGAAGATAAATAGAAGATATGGTTTTAATAAAACTTTAAAGATTTGATTTAAACTTTTAAGGTTATGCTTTTAAATGAATTTAGTATAAACTCTGGATGCTCTGAAATGCAGACTAGATTTACTGCGACATTGTCCCCCCCCCCCCGAGACTCATCTGGTATGTCGCCCTATATCCTGAAGCTTCAGTTCACACTGTAGTTTATCACCGGGAGGGTCTGGGGCTGTTATAGGACAACTTAAACTATTTGCTTTTTTGGATTGTTTTTATCATTGCATAAAGAACTACTTCGCCTCTCTGGAAATGTAAGGTATTTTTATTTAGCTAAAACTTTGTTTACATTTTATTAAATTATTTATTTTATTTCATTTTTAAAAAATGTAGTTTTCTGTGATGGTGTACATGATCGAAGTATCATGTGTGTACATGTTTAGGGTGTACATGATCGAATATGCAGTTACGGTACAAAAATCATTATGTTAGAGAGAACCGCTCTGTGATTTTATATTATAAACAATTAATTTATATACTTTTAAAGAATAGAATGTTTTTCAACTTCAGTTAGTCTGATAATAGGAATCCCCTTTCTCACCTCAGGAATGTAAGGTGTTTTTATTTATATACTTAATTATTTAGCTAAAACTTTGTTTACATTTTAGTAGTATATGTTATTATTTATTGGTTATATGAATATATATATATTAATAATAATTTAATTTAAAATAGAAATTAGTTTATTTTTTAGAACCGTGTGTGTGCACAAAATGATATTAAATGATTTACTTATTTCATTTTTTGAAAATGTAGTTTTCTGTGTTTAGGTGTACATCATTATAGCTATGGAAAGCCATACAAATTGAAACCCCCGCATGGACAAAAAATGCTGATTGAATCTTTTCATATAAATGAGATATAAGATGACTAAGTACAGTTTTTCAACAATCTAAAGTTTTTGAACAGACATTGTTTAATAACAATTATACTTTAGGTCACCGTTAAACAAAATCATTACAGTAATCTTCTAAAAGATAAATAGAAGATATGAATGTATTGAAACTTTAAATATTTGATTTAAACTTTTAAGGTTATGCTTTTAAATGAGAGAGAGAGAGAACCACTCTGTGATTTTATATTATTTATATACTTTTAAAGAATAGAATGTGTTATTGGAAGATGGATTTTATTATTTTTGTTTATCTAAAACAATTGGTTTCAGTAGATATTTTTATAACCATTTCATTTATATACTTATAAAGAACAGAATGTTTTTTTCAACTTTAGTTGGTGTGAGATACACTTCACAGTTTCACTGTTACCTATGGAATGTGGAGGAGCAGAAGGAGGGGGATGTCAGAAAGCAGAGGACGCGCGCATAGACACACAGACACGCGCGCGGCTCCTTTACTGCTTTGACACACATACATAGATGCGTGCTCCCTATGTTTTGAGGCAGTGTGAGGTCATTCAGGAATGACTATATGAATTCAGTAAAAACAAGTTGTGTAAAACAATATTGTGAACCCATTCATAAACTTGTTTAACTCTCTAAACATTTAACTGATTGTAATTTTGTGACATTGTTTAATCACAGTGCCTTGATGCTCTCTGGAATACGATGTGCTCTGGCTTTTACTTTGAGAAGCATTCTGATCTGTGAGTTAGAGCCCCGCTGGTGTAAAGAGAGGCCAGAGGGCCCTGATTTCTAAACACGTAAGATGATTTTTTATTTCCGTGAACCCGTTTCATACATTGCATTTTTTGTGGACATTGATGTGTTAAGAGCTTATTCAACTCTCTAAAATAAAGTAAGATGATTTTTATTCTTTTGATTATCTAAAGCTGAATTATTGGTTTCAGTAGATTTTTATATTTTAAAAAGAACTGAATGTTTTTCAACTTTAGCAAGATATTTTATTTTATATTATTGTGTGAAATATAAAACATTATTATCACTTTCACCATGCTCAGGAATGTGGATGGGGGATCCTGTTACAGATGTCAGAGCTCACAGAAAGAGGAGGCGCGCATAGATGCAGGCACACGCGCCCCTGATGACACGTGCGCGCACCACTCTGAGTGCTCTGGTGAGGCGTTCAGGAAACACAGTGTTTTTTGTTTTACCACTTTTAATCATTTAAAAACATTATTACAACTTTTAATAGTGTATTCAATTTAAAACATTTTTAAAAAGATATCTTTTAAACTTTAAAGGATTATACTTTGAAATAAATTCAGCACCTGATATCTTGATCGCTGAGTCAGAGACCAACAAGACTTAGGCTACAAACATGTAAGGTGATTTTTTATTCTTTTGTTTATCTAAAACTAAAACTATTGGTTTTAGTAAGCTTTTAAAAGAACAGAATATTTTCAACCTTATAGTTAAATTGCTTTAGATTATATAATTTATGTTATACACTTTTAAAAAGAACTTTAGCATGATAATTATTATATAATTTATATTATATAAAGGATGTTTTACATATGAATGTGAAATAACTAAATGTTTTTTCAACCTTTAATTGTTTTAGATTATATAAAGGATAGAATGTTTTACATATGAATGTGAAATAACTAAATGTTTTTTCAACCTTTAATTGTTTTAGGTTATATAAATTATAGAATGTTTTATATATAAAATGTGAAATAACTGAATGTCACATATATGAAATAACTGCAGGCACAGGCACAAGCACAAGCCATATAACCACACACGCACACACATAACTGGGACAAAGTTCAAACAACCGGCAAAACTATGATTTAGTACTAGCTAGGTCATAGTTCAAAACTAACTGTCAAAAACCATGATCGATAGGCCAAAGGTTAATCCCATGACCTCATAAAGGAAGTTCAACCCATCAATCATAAAGGTCACCGGAAGTTCAACCTGTCAAAAGGTCAAAGGTCAAAGTCATTAATCATTTTGACACATGGTGTCCTATACATACTACTGACCTCCTGCCCCCCCCCCCCATCTAAAAAAAAATTTCCTTGGGGGTGGCTATGGGGTTATGGGCAGGAACAGACACCGGCTCAGGAACAGACACTGGCTCAGGAACAGACACCCGCTCAGCAACAGGCGTGGCGGCGGTCATCTCTGCTGAGGGCTCAGGCGACGTGGCGGCGGCCATATTTGCTGAGGGCTTCAGGTTCAGGCGTGGCGGCGGCCATTTCTGCTGAGGGCTCGTGAAGAAACTCAGGCTGAGGGGATATTGTGGGCTTGTGGAGCTTGTGCATACGTTTAAAAATTAAATATTTATATATAAATATTTTTGTGTAATTAATAGACATCTCTCTGCTGGCATATGCATAACTTCTCCAGGAAGCAACTTCTGACTCAATGTGGCTTTAATCCTATATAGCGGTTTACGACACCCCTATACAACCCCTCCAGCGGGGCGGGCTGAACTCTATTAGTTGTCCTGATAAACTCTACACGGAGCTCAGCCTCAGTTATCGCACACAACCCCGTTTTTCCTAACTGAAGGGCTCTAGCTCTACTAGCCGTGGACTGCTGACAAGGACCATTGTCTGGTTGTTACATGGACTGTCAAAATCCGCTTCGCTGAGCCTGATGCAAACTCTGCTTCTTTGACTCTCGCTTCTGACCCAAAAACCCAAACTTCCGAGCGTTAACGCACTAGGTCTGGACGATTGTGCCGCAAGGACTCACTCAGGAGATTCCAGGAACTAACTTTATCTTTCATAAATCTAAAAACTTCTGAAAGGGCTAAACAAAAACTGATGGAGAGCAACTCCCTGTTGAGTTCTGGCAATGCGGGGCACAAGTATCATCTGGCGTGTGAGTGCACCACGGGCAATGAGTGTCATTTCAGAGCTACGCTAGTATGTTTAAAGATCATTTTAGAGGCCAGATGGTTGGCTTGATGCACAGGATCATCGATGCTGCATGTGATATGAAAAACGATTGTGCGCAGGATACCAAACGTGTTACAAATCTCAAAAATTAAATGGATGTCGTAAGAGGCTTGACAAAGTCATGGACTGATGTAACGCCCATGTTTTTTAATGGCAAAGAGCCTAACGGCGTAATCCTCAGAAAAGTTATACATGTGTTGCGTGAATGTAGTGAATGTAGTGATGAATTAGGAGTACCTGAAATACTCTGTATCTGTACATTTGTAACGGATCTCTGTGTGTCACTGCTGTCAAAAAATGCAAAAACTGACATTGGTGAAATAGTCTGGTCAGCTATACCCTAGAGCAAAACATGATAGCCTGCAGAGATTTTCTATTCTGGTTAGACCATCTGTAAATGTCATTATTGTTTTACTTTATGTATGTATTGCCGGTCTATCGTTTTCTTCACTACCTCAATTAGGGATGCACGATGATATCGGCACAACATCGGTATCGGCCGATAAAAGCTTTAAATGACCATCATCGGCATCGGCTGATATTATCATTTCTGCCGATGAGCCTTGCCGATAGGGTGGTGTTTCCTATGTGCACGTGACGACCGTGCATGAGGGCCAGCAGCTTAACATGTGGAGGCATTTCGAGCATGGGCGTCAGTTTGGTTTGAAATGTGCTGGGGACAGAGACGCATTCGCAAGTGCATTTTCAGAAGTGCTGGGTACAATGACGCAGTAATTTTTTTTCTCTTTCGTGCAGGTCATGTTTTGAAAGACGATGTCCTGTAGCTTACTAATGTAAACTCTCCAAGCTACTATGCTCTCCACAGAGCATAAAATATTCATTTTATTTTATTTTTTGTGTTCGCATTTATGAGGAAAAACAGTGACAGTTCTCAGTTACGGACGTGACCGCTCTGAAAGCGGCACTAAAAGAGACTGCTTTAAAACTTTCACAGAGACCTCAAACAGAAAGCACAAAGCCTTTCTTATGGTGCGTTCACACCGGACGCAAATAGCACGTCAGGCGCGAGTGATTTCAATGTTAAGTCAATGCAAAGACGCGTTACGCGCGTAAAAAATTCCTGCGGTGCGAATGAGGCGTAGAGCGCGGCGCGGTAGACGCGAATACGCCTCATTCGCGTATGGCGCGAATTGAGCGTCTGACGCGTTAAGCGCATTACGCGCAAATTATTTTATTAGTGTTATTTGTGCATTCACGCGTTTGACGCGAATTCGCGCCTGCCGCCCGAGTTGAAAAATCGGAACGTCTGCGTCAATTCGCGCCGCGTTAACCAATAGGAGCCTTGCTGCTGTCACCTGGTGAAGTGACGGGATAAACTCCCGCGTGGAGTTTCATTCATTTAAAATGGAGGAAAAATTTATTTTTGCCGTGAGCAGTCACCCAGAGCTATACAATAGCAGTTCTTATTTTTACAGAGACAGGAATAAAAAGGACCTTGCTTGGAAAAGGGTCAGTGAGGAGATAGGGCAAACTGGTGAGTTGTAAACATGTACACATTTCACTTTTGAGTCACGTTATTGACCTTGCCGCTATATTCCCGCTATACAGCTAAGTTATTTTTCGCTAACAAGATAATGTGTTTATTCAGAGGAAGTTCGCAGGAAAAAATGGAAAAGCCTCAGGGACACGTACCTGAAGGAGTAGAGGAAGGAGATGGAGAAGAGGAGTGGATCAGCAGCAGGGTCTGTGAAGAGGTGGAAATTCTCTCAGATCTTGGGATTCCTCGACCTGGCAACATGGAGGGGGTCGAGGCCCAGATCGAAGAGGACTACCACCTCGAGGACCAGGGACAGCCTGAAGAGATATCAGGGGAGACAGTGACAGGTGTGTTTCCAGTCAAGGCATTTATGCTGTCATGTTTACAGATGAAGAAAATGCAATCTATCTATGACTATTGTTACCAATGTGTTTAACATAATAACATTTAAATGTTTAAAATAACATTTAATATTGTCTTGACAGAGGCAAATTATCAAAGAGGGGATCATCCAAGATTCCCTGCCTCTCCTCCTGTCTCCCCAGTCCCTGGTCCCTCAGCCCCTGCTGCTGAACCCACAGGTGAGTGAAGGCAATCGTACAAACAATATTTCAACATGTTATGAGCTCTAGTCCCCTTACCAATAATCACTGTATTTGTAAATGCAGACACAAATCCATTGCAATGTATGGAACCAACCAAACATACTTTATAGCTACTGTTCATTTGCATGTTTATCTATGTATATGTCTGAAGTATATTTATTTATTTATTAATTAAAGGATAGTCTCTAACTTATAACTTTAAGTAATTAAAGCCTATAACTTTAATTACTTAAAATATGTTAAAGCAAGTTAAAAACAGTATCACATTTGCATTTAAATTAAAATTTTAAATCATGTACCATCTTTCTGCCTTCTCATTGCAGTGCTGTGTTGTATTTTTTTTATTTCACAGGCCAACAGAGGAGGAGAGCCCGCCGGCGGCCCCGTGAGCGGTCCCAGGATGGTCCGTCGGAGGTGGAGCAGGCGCTGATGGAGCTTCTGTCACAACCTCCGGCGCGACCACCAGCCCCACCGCCACTGTCCGCCGATGAGCACTTCCTCCTCAGCCTTCTGCCTTTTCTGCAGAGCATGCCGCCTCATATAAAAGAAAATATATAAATTGACGATGGAAAACAGCATCACTGTGTTAAATTTGGAGCAATTTGACCCCCCATAGTAGGTTTTTAAAAAAAATTAGGCAGCAGGCTCTGCAGGAAACGCAGAATGCCCTCCTTCCTTTTCTCCTACATGTTGTTCCCTGTGGCTTTTCCACCTTCCAAGCGAGGTCCTTCTTATTCCTGTCTCTTTGTAAATAGTTTGTACGTTCAGTTTTTTTATTTTTAAATTCTGTTCATATTGTTAAATATAAATGTTCTATATTAATTTTATTTAAACCAATAAATTATTTTTAAATATGACTAAATGCCTCGTGTGGTTCTAATGCACAACAAAACAAATCTTATCACATAACTTGATTTTTAATATTTTTTAATATACGAGATGTATTAATTTAGTATTTAATGTTATTTATTCCATATCTAAATATAGATTATATGAAACATCATTGTAATGTAAAGACAACCAAAAAAAAAGAAAGGTTCACTTTTGGAGGCTGGCTCCATTTATTTATTAAAAAATAAATAAATCATTTTACCTTGTATACAAACATTGAAAACCTATAATTTTGAAAAGGTTAGTCAGAGTTTAAACTTAATACATGTGCATGTTGTGGACCTGACAGCCTGGAACTGAGGCTGACAACCTGGAAAAAAAATACTAAATATTATAATGGAGGAAAACTGTTTTTAGAAAAACATGCTCTTTATAGGTTTGTGGGTGGCTCTTAAAAGAGCCGTTGTGGGGAAGTCATGAGGAGGACTTCAAATGCTACTCCGTCGGCTGCCATGGTACTGCTCCCTCCGCCGAGAAGTGTTCCATGAAAACCTCCCTCACCTGGAGTGCCTCTCTGGAGGAGTTGTTGGCTGCAACTCGACCCAGACCTGGCAGTGGCTCATCTCCAGCATGCCCCGTGCCCCTCACAGTAGGTGCCTCTCTCCCTTCCGAATACCGCATGAAGTTGTGGAGAACACACGTCGCCTTCACACACTTCTCCGCAACTTCAGGGTGGACCTCGATAAGGCGGCGGTACATCCTCCACTGTGAGGAGAGTATGCCAAAGCCGTTCTCCACCACCAGCCTGGCTCTGGAGAGGCGGTAATTGAAGACACGCCTCTCTGGAGGAAGCGTGCGTCCAGGGAAGGGCCGCATGAGGTTCCTCCGCAGCGGGAACGCCTCATCAGCCACGAAGACATGGGGCTGGGGTCCTCTGTCTTCAGCACCAGGTAGAGGGTGATCAGGAGGCAGATGAAGAGTGCCAGCCCGGAGAGCCTGTTCAAAGGCAGAGTTTGCCAGAATCCCACCGTCACTGGTCCTGCCGTACCCCCCAACATCGATCACCCGGAAGCGATACTTCGCATCCACAACTGCAAGCAGAGCGATGGAGAACGTTCCCTTGTAGTTGTGGAACTGGGATCCTGAGTTGGGGGGTGCCTTGATCACCACATGCATCCCATCCACCGCACCAACGCACAGAGGGAAGTTCCACTGCTCCTGAAATCCCTCTGCGATGGACCTCCAGTCATCAGTGGATGTAGTCCAGCCATGTAGTCCTCCACAAGGCAGTCCCAGATGGCAGTCACTACCTGGGCGACGATCTGGCACACGGTGGAGACACCAACTCGGTAGCTGGACGCTATCGTCCTGAATGACTCCCCAGTGGTTAGAAACCTAGAAAACATTGTTATAAATATTATTACAAGTACACTTGTAGTTACATATTAAACTATACAATCAACAAGTATACTATTAAATGGTTTATGGTATATTAAAATGCCAATAATCAAGCACTACATATAGACAATAATCAAGCACTACATATTGCTTACAGATAGAGATATTTAATTTCTAGGTTAATGTCTAGGTTATAGCAGTTAACTCAGTATCACTAGAAAGATCACTGTGTTTACACAGAGAAACATGACAGTATCACGTCTGCCAAGAATATTTTAATGTCTAGGTTATAGCAGTTAACTCAGTATCACTAGAAAGAGCGCCAACAGTGGTATCCGTACCACAGTTTTAAAAAAACATTGATAGCATATGTTAGAATATTGAATATACTGTATTTAAAATATCATATACATTTACTAACCGAAGACAGATGGACAGGCGCTCCGCAGCCGGGATAGAGCGCCTGTAGTTGGTGTCCTGGAGGGTGATCCTCGCTCCGATGCAGGACAGCAGGTCATCGAACTGGGTGCGGGACAGGCGGAAGTACCGCTGAAAGCGGCCGTCATCCAGGCGCAGCTCCTGGAGCAAATGATGAAACTCGCCGAACTGGGTTCGCCTCCGAAGGGTCTGGTGGACCCAAATACGGCGACGACGATCCCTACGCCGCTGTTCTGCTCTCCAGAACAAATACAGAGCGGTGACTCTCTCGATAAATGACCGATCAACAACAGACATCTTGTAAAAAGATGGCCGCCAACAGGGTTCGAAACATTTGAAACTTTCGCCTCTGACGCACGAGACGCGCGTAAATTTCGCTTCAAATTTTTGTTTTTACACGCGTCAACTTCGCTCTTGAAACGCGAATTAACACAAAGTGGTCAAGCGTCAAACTAGACGCGGCAGGCGCGAATTTGAAGCGATATTCGCGTCCGGTGTGAACGCAGCATAAGTGAATTTCGTTTTGTATTAATTGTATCTTAATTTTAATCAATGTTTCATCAACCAATTGCCTGGATTTAATAAATAATAAGTAAAGCAGATAATAGATATCACGACACGGAGGCACCCGCGATTGAACTGGAGCTAGTCTCATAAATTAAACGAAACTCAGCATAGCCTACTTGCCTCACAGACCTGAGAAATACATCTATTATCTACAGAACGCTTGAAATCATATTTTTAAACAGAACAATTCAAAACGAAAGAAAACTATGTAATCCGAAATGTGCATTTTTCTCTGGCGCGTTCACTACTGCGAAGATCGCGAGTCATCGTCAACTTCATCTTTGCAGCCGACACAGAAAACACTTGTTTTATTAATAAACAATTAAAATGTCTCCTTGCTATATTTGACATATTCATAATCATTACTTTTGTGGTTCGTTGTGACAGCTTTTTGTTGCTTTATTGGCAGCGCCACCCTTACATGTTACATGAACGGGTCGCCACTGCATCAGCACCAAAAACAGGGGAGCATTCGGTAGACCTGTTCAAGTAGAAGATGTACATTTTTTATTTGAAAATTTATTTTTATTTATTTTACTCCTAAGGACTGAAGTTTGAAGTCTGAACTTAAAAATAAAATGTGGCACTGGCATATCATTTATTCTCCAAGTGAAATAATTTGCCTATATTTCAGGGGTGAATGTCTGTCTACATTTGTAAAATTATACATTTATGGTAGAATCAAATGTTGTTTTGTTTGTCTTGTGTATTGCCTTATCTACAACACATGAGTGTAATATGGTAAAGGTAGTACAGGAGACAGACTTGAATTTCTCTCAGGGGGAAATTTATCAGGGGGAAAATGTGTATATATATCGGTATCGGTATCGGCATCGAACAAAATTAGTTTGAAAATATCGGCATCTCGAATATTGGCCAAAATGCAATATCGTGCATCCCTAACCTCAATGTATGAATGTTTACTCAAAAGTATAATGTTGACATTAAATAAAAAAAATAAAAAAAATATGTTGTTGCAATGTCTGAGCTCATAAAAATAGCATTACACAACTTATTCTTTAGGAGGTAAAAAAATAAAAAATAATAATGTGTGAATTGTTCGCCATAAGTTCCTAACAGCTGATCATTCAGTAATTCACCTTCAACATTTACTGAAAGTGATGAATTGAGGAAAAGACTGTAAAACGTTTATGAACAACACATGATTTATAAGATAAATTATACACATGCCAAAGTATATACATTATTATTAAACACCGACCTCTAAAACATGCTGAGATATCAACATTGACTAGATTTGTATATTTTCAGAAGATTATGTGAAAATAATGTGCTTGTGCAAAACTCTCCCACAATGCAATGGAGTGGTTGCCAGTTCTTCATGGTAAAATTGGGTAAACGTACAATCGGTTTATATCAAATGTAGTTTTACTAATCAAACTGCAGCCTTTCAGAATATAAAACATATCAGATTCATTGAGGGATAGTGTGATTTAAGGAGACAATAAAGGCATTGCACTTTTTTAAAGTCTATTAAAAGATGCTGTGAAAACCTCTGGAGAATCTCTCTAGTGTTTGTGATGTCCTGTTCACCATTGCATTATTATAGATGTACAGCACCTTCAGTAAACACACACACAGCTCTCTTATTGAACCCTCTGGCTCCATCTAGTGGCAGATAGAAGTTCATGTTCTATTGATATTATAATTCCAATGACTAAACATGACATTTCTTGGTTGTATGTAGTTGTGTTGTATGGTAGTTGACACAGAACATAATTTACTTTGTGTTCTGAAATCATGAAATGTAAATGGCACAGATTTACTCGCATCCTGCATGTTCACAAAGAAAGAGTGAATCATTCTGGAGGAATGAAACTTTGACCTAATTGAATAAGTACATAGAGCCTTTGTCCATGCAGATTGCAGTTTTTGATGACTAAATCAGAGATGAAAGGAAGGAAGCAGAAAAACTCAAGTTCACCTGTCATCAGTGATGCTGATGTTCCTCTGACAGCTGCTGTCCGAGGTGCTGAATCCACATCAAACCTTCATATTATTATTGCCTTTATGCATAAAGTATCCAAACAAATCCAGATGTGGTCTGTTTCCTCCTAAAAAGATGTTAATGTTTCTTACAAGTGATAAAAATGTTAAGAAGTACCAGATGGAATTATTTTTATTTTATTTTTGCATTTCAACGGTTTTTTATACAGGCTCTAGGGAGTGAACTTACATGAAAATTATACTTTCGCCCTCTAGGGGAAGATTTGATGAAGCAATGGAAGTAGATAAAACAAGTCTCAGCATTTCAATGTTTGTCCAGTTTGTGTATTTAAAAGGGTTATTTCACCCAAAAAGGAAAATCCTGTCAGTAATTACTCACCCTCATGTCGTTCCAAACCGGTAAGACTTTCGTTCATTTTCCGAACACAAATGAAAATATTTGTACTAAAATCTGAGCGATTTCTGTCTCTCCATTGACATATGCCACTAACACTTTGATGCTTCAAAAAGGTAATAAAGAGATTGTAAAACTAATCCATATGAATTGAGCGGTTTAGTAAAAAAAAATTAAGAGGCTCGATCACTTTATATGATGAACAGATTTAATTTAGGCTTTTTTATTTTTAGCAAGTTTGCTTGACGTGTGAGAACCAATGCGGTTCATTATCGTGTGTTACTGATTGACAGCTGCTGTCCGTGGTGCTGAATCCAGAACTGCCTGTTAAAGGGACACTTCACCCATTTGCATTAAGCTTTGTATTGTTAGAAACCCAGTCATATATTATAATAAACGTGGATTTTTCATTAATTTTTCCCTGAGATGGGAGAAATAAGGATTTAAGTGTTTTACTTCCTGCTTATTATGACGTAAAAATCATCATTTTGCGTCATAATAAGCAGGAAGTCACATTTCATTGAAAAGTGTAGAGACTACAAACACTAGCTCCTCATTATTCCAGGGGGCGGGACCCGCTCACGCTACAGGCCTATTACAGATCAGTGGGTGGGACTTCACTTTCTGAAACTAAAAGCAATATCCTCCATCTTGTTTGGAAGCTAAGCTAACAGGCACTGTGGAGCCAGCTGTGAAGATATGACAATAGCGGAGGGTAACGTTACTCAATATGATGTAGAAGAAGAGGATTTCGGAAGTCTGATGCTCGAATCAGGTGTTTGTGGCTACCTTTACAAGCCGCATAGCGAAGAGCAGCCGAGGCAGAAGACCTGCCTGTCGCGGACGAGAAGCCCAGACTGGCTCGAGCTGGGGGCGGACTGGTGGCGCCGGTGATCTCACTATGCAACTACGAACACAGAGATAGCTGCTGAGATTTGTCTGCTGCAAAAAATTTAAACGATGCCAATTTCTCCTGGACGAAATCTCTGAATCAGACGAGGACACGGACGTTTGTGTTGTGAACCATCCTAGTTTCGCACCGCATCTGACTGAACATCCCGGTAACGTTACCATGCAATAATTCACCACTTCGAAAGAAATACAAATGAGGAGTAATTCACTAATGAGTTCGCCAACTAACTAACGTTAGACATTTTGTGTGAAATGAATTTCAAGCTCCGTTGGTAGCTAGCCTTATAGACGGATGAGTGATTCATATGCTGTTCTGGATTAGTGGGAGTGGCTTGCGCAGCTGTGCAATGTGGTGCATTGTGGGAGTTGTTGTCTTTCATACAAATGCGTCCTGAAGTTACTTTCTTTCTTTCCTCGGTCAAGAAGGCACCAAATTCAAAATGTATTTTACATTTCGACTACATATATGACCCACTTTCAATAAAGATCAATGTTCCCATGGGTGAAATGCTCCTTTAAAGTGACAGAAGCATCAATCAGACTCAGACTTCAGCTGATGATCCTCTGAATGAGATGTTCAGATCTGAAGACATCTGAAGACTTCTTAGAGCAAAACAAGTTACACAACTTATGGAAGTTCATATGACAACAGTTGTATTTAGAAAAATGTAAACGTATGATATTATTTTTATAGTGTAACGACTATGGCTCGATGGGTAAAAAAGTGACTTTTAATTTATATACTAATTAAAAGTGAAAACACTTTCTAAGTCCCACAGACTTGGAAAACTCTGTAACTGAACCCCCGTTTACGACTCGCTTCCCCCCTCTCGATGGTGTGAGCTTCAAAGACATTACTGACATTCCGATCTCAACAGAAAACCCGCTCTGAACACACACACACGTACACACACACACACACACACACACGAAAGCCACTAAAGTGCAACGTCATGCAGAAATATGGCTCTTGAATGTATACCTTCCGATATGTATGTGTGTGATTAGCTTTGCCTTATAATAGAGGTGTGTTTTGCTAGAGTAAAATCTTTCATTCTGAAGATTCATTGAAAGAATATTCACTCCATAGTGTTGTAACCCTAACTCAGACCATAAAACTTTACGACCCAAGCCTCAAAGGCATTCCAGAACACACACACACACACACACACACACACACACACACACACACACACACACACACACACACACACACACACTCTGGAACTTTGGAAACAGATATTCTTCCACATAACAAGCCACTGAATGTTGATATGTATTCCTATGTTTCTCAAAGTGTCGTCACTTGCCATAACGGAAACACTGACAACTTTATTGTGTGTTTAATCAAACTTTATTTGTGTGTAATTATGCATATAAGTGTAACGTTATGTGTCCCCAATCTTTACCTGTCATAATTAATATCTCTGTAATCCTCTCCCTCTCACGGAGACGAATCTTGACTGCAAGGTACAATAATATGCATTTGATTCCAGGAAATATCATATTTCTAAGTATGAATCCTTTCCCTCATAAGACATATGGTAAAAGGGGGCGTGTTTTTCTTCACACAAAGAAGACTTCTTCCCGCTACAAATCAGAAGTTTTGATTCGCTCTGTCCCCAAAACAGGGCGTAAACAGATGTCTGTTAAAAGGAAGATTCTCTCTTCTCTTCTCCTCTCTCATCCTTCCGCTTCCAACTCATCCAACTTCTCTGGACCCTCTGCCTCGGCGCGGCGTTTCTCCAAGGAACATCTGAAGGAGGCCCTGGCCTTCTCCATCGAACGAACCCATGTTCGAGTCGTAGCTGCCGGTCTCTGCAACTAAGATTTCCAGCCTCTCCCATCCCGGGAGACGAATCTGAACTTTCTCGGTAACGTTAAATTCAAGTGAGCCTTTACATCGTTTTGCGAAACGACCCAGAAGACAAAGCTAGACGCAAACCAGCCGGACACGCGCACGCGCGCGTCCCCTTTTCAGCATCACACTGAAAGAGTACCACAACTCGCAAGTATATTGATTCCTATAAAAGCTGTTCCAGGTGTCTAGGTCTTAGGTCTGTGATTTAAGTTACCCTCTATCTTCCCTCTATATCTTTCTTTCTTTCTTTCATTTCATGTTTTTGTTCGGTTAAATGTTTATTGGTGTTTGCATTTTTACGTACGTTTATGTTTGTAGTTTATATAATCTCTAGTGTGTGCCATTTTATTAATAAACCCATTTATACTTTTAATTGTCTCTGTGTTTGAAAACCCACCTTATAAAAGTCAATGAAACTTCAAGATCTAAGCTACAAGCTCGATATTGACTACCTTGAGTAGTTTTAATTCATAAACTCAGAAAGTTTGATATTCGCGGCCAGAAGATAAAACTTTCGTGGAGTTTAAAAGGGATACCCCTTCTTAACTGTAATGATCAGACAGTACAGAACAAGGTAATCTCGATAATTGATAAAATAAATGTACATGCGACTTATGAATTATGACCATGCGTTATAAATATTAATATTCCCTATAGTCTTGAGCTAATTCACATTTACCCCGAGTCGTTTACGTTACATTATTATGGTGGAGAATCCAAAAGCAGTTTCAAACTTTGTTTGGTGGACAAATTCAGTTTCAGTTGAATGTGTATTATGGCTATTTAATAATTGTACGCGCGTTTTGAAGTGTGAGATAAGTCGCCAAGGCGAACTCACCCAGCTGATCGCGGGCACAAAGCCAGCCCAGCTCTGCTAAAACTGCAGTCCATGACATTACATCTGTCTCTGTAAAGACGAAGCAAAACTCTTTGCAGTTGATACATGTAACATGATTTAAACCGACTAAATGAAGACGAAGGATCTCTTTTAGGACGAAGACGTAAATCTGATAGTTTTCAGTCGTAATAGGCCTTATGATATACAATACGTTAACGATAACTCCTGGTCAGAAATTGGCCTCGCGATCCAATTTCGTAAACCTACGCAAAAATCATAAAAGTGCTATTTTGATTAATGCTTATGGGAGATGAGCAGATGATAAGTCCTGCTCACAGCTGTTCTGATGCCTGGTGTGCTCACAGCTTAAGTAAATAGATGTTCAACGCCTGTTTGCTCACAGTTTCTAGTGATTAAAACACGAAGTTTTAATGCCTGTTGTTATGTAAACCGTTTTATATGTATAATATGTAATTGGAGGCCAGTTTTATGAATTAAGAAAACGGATGATAATCCCTGTTCTCCTTCTTTAAACCGTCTCATGTGTATAATATATAATGTGTAAATTGGAGACCAGTTTTATGAATTAAGAAAAGACGATAATCCCTGTTCTTATTCTAAAACCGTCTCAATGTGTAATGCATAATGTGTAATTCCTGTTAGTCACATGTTGTGAAACTCGCGTCAGTCTTCCGCATGCAACAGAAGCGCAAAACACCACGTGATTCCAAAAAAAAAAAAATCTGCTGAATTACGCCACTGACCGACACTAGAGGGCAGCCTCTAAGTCTGGGGCAGTTCTCAAATTACGCGCCCCCAACCGACGTCATCCTGCGTGAGCGTCGCCTCCCACTGACGTCAGCCTGCGCGAGCGCAACTACGCCATCTCGTGGTGTTCTAAGATAATACTTGCTTTCAATTTCTTTTTCTCTCTGCATTCATTTTTCTCTCTCAAATACTTAACTGCATTCAAGCTTAGCTTATGCTGATATTATTTGGAGTTAGACAATTCCTTTTTCTGTTTTCGACGGTCACACTTTAAGTTAAGTTCGAAAAAAAAAAGGAAAACTTTTCGAATTAAAAACTTAGATTCGATTCACTCAGTTCATTGATAGGTCCGCCTAGGAAGAAGCACGCCACCGTGTGGCGATCTTGGGTCGACTTATCAATATCTGTTTAACCCCCAGTCTGCAATTGAAGTGTCTCCTTGCTCCCCTTTTCGTTTGATTATTTTTATGATCCATACTAATAACCTCAGTGTTATTGTAAGGATTATAGGAAGTCATTCTGAATTTCAGTTTTGATTATTTTTAGTATTGATACATCACTGTTATCATTCTAATTTTCTTTCCTTCCTTATTATTATTATTTTGGACCTCTCATTGCATGCTTATTTGAATTTTAATTTAAACAAGTTTGCATTTTTCAAATTGTGTCTATTCAACCAGGTGGACCACTGAGAGGAAACACGGCCCTCACCCTTGTGGCACAAACCCACTGCCGGGGCCTTTTCCTCTGCCTGCGTCTCAAACCTGTGTTGTTTATTCAAATTTTATTTCATTGATAATTATTTTTCTCTTCCCTCTTTCTCCAGTCTCTCCAAGGGGGGGGGGGGGGGTAGGTTATTCTGATAATTACAACCAATTATCGTAATTTCCTTTGTTGTATCATTATTTTAGTAAAGCCTTTGCCTCTGACTCCTGCATACCTATTTACTCAATTTGATGAAACCAGAAAGCCTTAATTTACTTTAAGTCTAACATTGTAATCCCTCATTGTGTATCTATTGGCAGGACTCAGTCAGTGCACTGTGGTGAATGAGACGTCATCACTGGTTGGTTTCCGGTGGGCGGGGATCATCTGTCCGACGTTACTGACACTGCACTCCTTCTGGTGTTGGGACCGTCGGAGGGTCTGACCGCGCCCGCTGGTTTCCACCTGGATGACCTCTATTCACCCCAGGTGAACTAAAATTTGATAGAACCCATCCACTTATTAGGAACCACAGAATACTAGCTATTCCTTCGGGTGTATTTTAAGTGCTTGGACTCACCTTTCTCTCTCTAAGACACACTTTCTTTCGAGGTCCTGTCCCGATAACCCACGCATCTCCTGGCCCGATCAGGAACTCTCGCAGTGTTAATAAGGCTTAGGCCTCTTTATTTTATTTTATTTTATCTTATTTGATTTATTTTCCTTAAATAACGCTCCCCGTGTTATTGTTTGTGACATTTCATTGCAGACCAATTCACTTCCTTGTGTTGTGTTTCCCTCTGATCTTCCCTACCTTCAACCTTGTCTCTTTCTCCACTCTGTTGTGATTTGTTTCTTTCATTTCACTTAGACACAGAACCTAAGAGAGACCCCAGGAAAAGCTGAATAATAGAGTGACGATCAAAGCGGGCGTCGCTAAAACGACCCCCAGGCTACCGCCTGTCCAAATTTATATTGTGGGTTTCATCCATACCCACGAAATTGGCTCAGCTAACTGTCGGCATCAGTTAGCCCCGAAATTCTCATAAACGGCATAGCCCGTATGAGTATAGCTCATTTGACCCTAAAACAAACTTGCATTTTGTCTCTTTTTGTGTGTGCTGTGCTTCTCTCGCCAACAGTAAGCCGAGATGTCGAGCTCACCCTGTCCTGCAGTCCGCTGGGACGACCTTGAGGCATGGCTGAGGGACATAACAAAGACCGTGCTGCCCCAGGACCCACATCGCTCGAGCCAAGAGCAACGGGACACAGACCTGAGCCAGTTCGAGCCCCATGATCCAGCCCAGACATACAGCCACGAGCAGCTGTCCAAAATCTTCGGAGACCTCGCACTCAAACTCGTCGCCAGGGCCCGGGACAGCGAAAGGAGCAACGCCGACCTGCAGCAAAAGACAGCCGCACTACAGCTCCAGGCCACAGAAGCCCGGAAGGACCGAGCCCACACACAGAGTCGGCTAGACCAGCTAATCTTCCTGACCGAGGAAGAGGACGAGACGGACACAACGCTACAACAGGAAGTTGAAAGACTTCAAAATGCCCTGGACGATCTTCGTCGGCACACAGACCTTACCACAGAGAATCAACACCGTTCCAGGCCAGCAGGTGGCGGCACGACTGTGACGGTGCCCGTCCAAAGCGTCGGACCGACCGCTCGGAAAGATTCTGGAACCAGCATCACCCGCCGTCCAGAACTCCAAGCCCAGACCGTCGAACCTGTAACCACTCTCTCCAGAACACTGGTGAGGCAGAGTCTTCTTACATCACAGATGAAGACAGTGCAGCCACGTCTGACACAGACACAGAAAACGAACACTGACACCTACTGCTTCAAGGTCCTGACTGACCTGCAGTTGAGTAACCAAACCAATGTCTGCGCCACATACAGACAACCCACCCACCCACCCTAACCATTGCAGTGATTACACAGCACAAACGAACTTTACCAACTACACTGCACGCCTCAGAGCCGCTAAAACGCTACCTCCGCTGTGTACAAAGAAAGTCATGCGGGCCTCTGATGAACAGACTTTTCCTATGCCACCACTTACCCCTCCACCACCCTCGCAGGCCATCCGAGCTCACTGACAACCAGTGCCTCAGACAGCTGTCTGCCACCACGCACATGTTGCGTTCACAAGACTTCAATACGCATTGTGCACCTGTTGCCATCACAGCGCCACAGCTCGTAAAGCCACAAAGCACAAGGGGGGGGGGGCAGGCGTAACAATGACGCCACATGTGCCAAAAAGCCATGCATGGGACATCAAAGCATGTGGCATACCAACCTCAGCGAACCAAAAAGACTGTCCTAAACCAACTAAGGACCTCCATCGCTGGAATTTTTTTTTTCTCTCCTTCTCTCTCTCTCTCTCCCTATCGCCCCTAACAGGATGCAGGCCGCAGTGGTTCGCGAGAAAGCAGCCACACTCACCAGGTCTGGCATCCGGCATCGCACGGAGAGAGCGACCCTGAGTCCTGAACACCAAGGCAGGACTCGCACTCAACACAGTCCCTCCAAGCATGGGCAACCGCCCAGCCTGAACACCTCACCTGTGTCCATACCTGGACCGCAGCTGACGCTGCGCTGTGTACCTCCACAGCAACCGACCACGCCCTGACTCCCGTCTTGGCTTTCACCCTGTACCAGACCCTACCAAATGTGAGCAACCACAGCAAAGCTCACAAAGCCGTGTCTGGTGGTCTCCTATGGAACCGCAAAAAGGGGGTCCCGATCCGGGGCTCGCCTAAACCTCATTTGACCTGAGTCCTCAGTCATCAGCCGCTTGCCATCGACCATTGCGCTAATTTGTTGTTCGATAAAGTCCTTCCGAGGTCTTTATCTAACAAAAAGGGGGATATGTAACGACTATGGCTCGATGGGTAAAAAAGTGACTTTTAATTTATATACTAATTAAAAGTGAAAACACTTTCTAAGTCCCACAGACTTGGAAAACTCTGTAACTGAACCCCCGTTTACGACTCGCTTCCCCCCTCTCGATGGTGTGAGCTTCAAAGACATTACTGACATTCCGATCTCAACAGAAAACCCGCTCTGAACACACACACACGTACACACACACACACACACACACACGAAAGCCACTAAAGTGCAACGTCATGCAGAAATATGGCTCTTGAATGTATACCTTCCGATATGTATGTGTGTGATTAGCTTTGCCTTATAATAGAGGTGTGTTTTGCTAGAGTAAAATCTTTAATTCTGAAGATTCATTGAAAGAATATTCACTCCATAGTGTTGTAACCCTAACTCAGACCATAAAACTTTACGACCCAAGCCTCAAAGGCATTCCAGAACACACACACACACACACACACACACACACACACACTCTGGAACTTTGGAAACAGATATTCTTCCACATAACAAGCCACTGAATGTTGATATGTATTCCTATGTTTCTCAAAGTGTCGTCACTTGCCATAACGGAAACACTGACAACTTTATTGTGTGTTTAATCAAACTTTATTTGTGTGTAATTATGCATATAAGTGTAACGTTATGTGTCCCCAATCTTTACCTGTCATAATTAATATCTCTGTAATCCTCTCCCTCTCACGGAGACGAATCTTGACTGCAAGGTACAATAATATGCATTTGATTCCAGGAAATATCATATTTCTAAGTATGAATCCTTTCCCTCATAAGACATATGGTAAAAGGGGGCGTGTTTTTCTTCACACAAAGAAGACTTCTTCCCGCTACAAATCAGAAGTTTTGATTCGCTCTGTCCCCAAAACAGGGCGTAAACAGATGTCTGTTAAAAGGAAGATTCTCTCTTCTCTTCTCCTCTCTCATCCTTCCGCTTCCAACTCATCCAACTTCTCTGGACCCTCTGCCTCGGCGCGGCGTTTCTCCAAGGAACATCTGAAGGAGGCCCTGGCCTTCTCCATCGAACGAACCCATGTTCGAGTCGTAGCTGCCGGTCTCTGCAACTAAGATTTCCAGCCTCTCCCATCCCGGGAGACGAATCTGAACTTTCTCGGTAACGTTAAATTCAAGTGAGCCTTTACATCGTTTTGCGAAACGACCCAGAAGACAAAGCTAGACGCAAACCAGCCGGACACGCGCACGCGCGCGTCCCCTTTTCAGCATCACACTGAAAGAGTACCACAACTCGCAAGTATATTGATTCCTATAAAAGCTGTTCCAGGTGTCTAGGTCTTAGGTCTGTGATTTAAGTTACCCTCTATCTTCCCTCTATATCTTTCTTTCTTTCTTTCATTTCATGTTTTTGTTCGGTTAAATGTTTATTGGTGTTTGCATTTTTACGTACGTTTATGTTTGTAGTTTATATAATCTCTAGTGTGTGCCATTTTATTAATAAACCCATTTATACTTTTAATTGTCTCTGTGTTTGAAAACCCACCTTATAAAAGTCAATGAAACTTCAAGATCTAAGCTACAAGCTCGATATTGACTACCTTGAGTAGTTTTAATTCATAAACTCAGAAAGTTTGATATTCGCGGCCAGAAGATAAAACTTTCGTGGAGTTTAAAAGGGATACCCCTTCTTAACTGTAATGATCAGACAGTACAGAACAAGGTAATCTCGATAATTGATAAAATAAATGTACATGCGACTTATGAATTATGACCATGCGTTATAAATATTAATATTCCCTATAGTCTTGAGCTAATTCACATTTACCCCGAGTCGTTTACGTTACAATAGGCACAATGTATTTATCCTGCAGGTCATGTCTGTTTCTCACAGCTGATAGAGATGTCAAAACCTCAAAGTATAAATGTCAAAACAAAAGTATCAGATGCATTTTTGATTTCCCAGAGAGACAGGAAGATAACGCTATGTAATAAAGACATGAATTCACTCAAGATGTTCTCTGAGTTGATCAGCCTTTGTATCTCAACATTTCCTGATGTGTGAATTATGTTTTGTGGTATATTTTGAACTATATGTTGTTTCTATAATTTAACAAACACACAAAAACACACATGCACTGATGCACACACACACACACACACACACACACACACACACACAGTTCTGCTTATTGCTATTGGTTTTATTTACATATTTTTTTAAATAATGTATTATTCTAAAGTTAATCACTTTTTACATTTGGTTGATTTAATACAATATTTTGTGAATACAACCTCTATAAAGTTTTTGTGTGTGTGTGTGTGTTTTAGTGTTTTAGTGTTTTAGTGTATATCAAAAATGTTTTGATAGAAGCAGTCGGTCACATCCAAAAAAAAAAAAAAATATATATATATATATATATATACAGGGGTTCCCCAGGGTTCAGTTCTTGGTCCCCTCCTCTTCTCCATCTACACCACATCACTGGGACACATCATACAGGCACACGGTTTTTCCTACCACTGCTATGCTGATGACACACAGCTCTTCCTCTCCTTTCAACCAGATGATCCCACAGTAGCTGCACGGGTCTCAAGCTGTCTGGCGGACATCTCCACATGGATGAAGGAACACCACCTGCAGCTCAACCTGGCAAAGACTGAGCTTCTCGTCCTCCCTGCCAATCCATCTCTACAGCACGACTTCACCATCCAGCTAGAGTCATCATTAATCACCCCATCAAGATCGGTCAGAAATCTTGGAGTAACGTTTGATGACCAGCTGACCTTCACAGATCACATTTCAAAGACAGCTCGATCATGCAGGTTTGCACTGCACAACATCAGGAAGATCAGGCCTTTCCTAACTGAGCATGCAACACAACTTATCGTCCAGGCCCTGGTCATCTCTAGGCTTGACTACTGCAATGCCCTTCTGGCTGGACTCCCAGCATGTGCGACCAAACCCCTACAGATGATCCAGAATGCTGCAGCTCGTCTTGTCTTCAACGAGCCCAAGAGGGCCCACGTCACTCCTCTGTTCATCTCTCTGCACTGGCTACCTCTAGCTGCTCGCATCAAGTTCAAGGCACTGACGCTTGCTTACAGAACTATCACAGGCTCAGCTCCCTCCTACTTTCACTCACTCCTACGAGTCTACATCCCTACCAGACACCTACGATCGGTCAGCGAGCGACGTCTCGTGGTTCCATCACAGAAAGCCACAAAATCACTTTCCAGAACATTCTCATTTACAGTTCCATGCTGGTGGAACGCTCTCCCCACCCTCATCCGGAATGCAGAATCCCTGACAACATTCAAAAAACAGCTGAAAACCGATCTCTTCCGTGAGCACTTAACCTTATAGAAAAAAAAAAAAAAAGAAAGAAAAAAAAATCCTTTCCCTTTGAAACATCACTTATCAGGCTTATGCTACTCTGAATAATACCTGAACTTCGTATTTTGAGCACTTCCTGCGTTGTTGTTGCTTTTGCCTCTTTATGATGACTCGCTGAACTTAGTCCTAATTTGTAAGTCGCTTTGGATAAGGGCGTCTGCTAAATGACTAAATGTAAATGTAAATATATATATATATATATATGGATCTCTATGTCCCTCTGCTGGATATATATGGTCACAACACTATTTCTATAACTAAATCATACAGGCCTTTTTCTGACCAGCAGAAATCAGCCTCTAACACCTAGATCAATATCCAGAAGCCACTCATATTTAATTTAGATCATCATTAAAGTGATTTTTTTCATACAAATATTATATTTTATATGCAAGCTAATAGTGTACTTGAGGAATTCTGTGGTAAATTGGTTTTAAAAAAAGACTTCATGTCTTCCAAAACATAGATGAGAAAAAATGTTATAATAATAATAAAAGAAATATAATTTTTCTTACAATCGCTTTATAAATGTTTGCGGTCGCACTGACCCTTGTAAGTTTACATAGACACCTATAGACACCTTACATAAATATACTGTCGCCCTCTAGAGGAAGATTTAAATAATGCAGATTAATTATGTTCATTGTCATTTGTCCTTCTATAGAGAAGATGAAGCCTGTATGAGCTCTCAGTGTCAGACACTGTAACCTCCACTAGGTGGCGCTCTTTCAGTGTGATTAATGTAATATTCAGTCAGTGCTGATGGTGGGAGGAGCCAGTAAAGCTGATCATTACTGATAAAGAGCTGAAGAGGAAGGAACTAAAGCAGACAGATGTAGAGACAGAGAGATTCACACAGAGAACATTCAGCATAATGACAATGAAGATCCTCCTCATCTTCTTCACTTTCTCCCTGATCTCAGGTCAGAGCTTTTCTCTTTCATCACTGCAGTAATGATGCTGTTTTCTGTTCATGAGGTTTCTGATCACAGTATCAATCTGATTGACAGGTGCAGTGAGATGTGTCAGTGTCACTGGATATTCTGGAGGAAGTCTTCTTGTTGATTCACAGAAGACTTGGTTCAGTGCAAATACTAAAAGCTTTAACAAATTACCTGAGTGGAGAAGTATATTGAATGATATGAAACATGATAAATGGATCAATAATGGAAAATTCACATTGTTTAGAAATAATGAGGGAAACCTTATGATCTACATTAGAGGTTTGAATGAACATGACGCTGGAGGATACTGGATTGGTGTTCTTTACAAGTGGGGTATAGATATGACTTTAAATGTGGAAGAAGGTCAGTCATTTAAGATCAAAGTCTTGGTGTAGTAAAATTCCTAATCATTTTTAAAGCCTGCATAAAAGTAAAATATATGTATATATATATATATATATATATATATATATATATATATATATATATATATTTGTAAACAACAGATTCATGTTATAATATTTCAAAGACAGTGATAGTGAATATTGGAGAAACTGCAACCTTCAGCTGTGAATATTCACAGAATCATATTAATGATCCCAAAATCATATTCAAAGAAGGAAAAGACTCTATTGAGACGATCTACAGCACCTCGAAGAAGACCGAAAGATTCAGTGTTTCTGATGACAGACATAAAAACCTCTTCAATGTGAGAATTACTGCTGTGACTCCAGATGATGGAGGAGTTTATTTATGTGGAGTTTGGATCAACAGACACTCGTACAGTTACTCCATTATTAATACTGTTCATCTACATATTAGTAGTAAGTAAAACAAACTTTCAATCAAATCTTATATAAAAGTTTCTAAAATCAGTGTGTGTTTAAATACAGAAATATTGTATAAGCACCATAATTAATGTAAAATATACCTGTTCTTTGTTTGCAGTGGCTCCAGTAGTGAGACGTGAAGGAGAATCTGCTGAGATTTTCTGCCCTTATGATTCAATCTATAAATCAAAGTCAAAGTCTCTCTGTAAGGGGAAGTGCTCCACTAGAGATAGAAATACTCTCAATGAGACTGTGAGAGAAGAGAAAGAGACCAAGACTGACAGATTGACTCTGAATGATGATGTCACTGCAAGTGTCTTCACTGGGACCATCACTGGACTGACAGCAGAGGATGCTGGGAAATACTGGTGTGCATTAGAGAGAGACGTGAATTATCTTTACACTCATCTGATCGTCATCATGAACGAGGGTGAGGAAGATTTATACGTCTGAATATGTGAAACTATGGCTGTGAATTGATGTTCTTATATTTCTAATATTTCCAGAGCTGAACTTGACTAAGTATGAAGGAGACGACGTGTCAATCCAGTGCAAACATCATGATGAACATCAGAAATGCTTCTGCAAAGCACATGAACCCTCCATGTGTGTGAAGGATGGAGTTTCATTGGAGAAGATCAGAGATGATCGATTCTCTTTCAGTGATGAAGCTTCTACTGGAGTCTTTACTGTAAACATCACTGATCTGAGAGAAGAGGATTCTGGGATATACTGGTGTGGATCTCACATCACCACTAAAGTCACTCTCACTGTAAAACAGGGTAAGTAATATTATTAAATTATTTTGTATTTAAAATTAAGTTAAGTAATTGCGTTTTTTTTTTTTTTGCGGAAACTGGCTAAAACGTGTCTCAAGGACAATGAACAGAACACACACCTGTTAGAGCATGTGACTAGTGATGGGGAAAGTTACTTTTAAAAGGATCATGTTACAATATTGTGTTACTCCCATAAAAAGTAACTAATTCCATTACTTAGTTACTTTTTATAGAAAATAACGAGTGTGGTTGATTGTTTCCTCTTTCACACCTGACTTAAGTCTACCTGGGTCTCGTCTACAATCGACGTCCCAGTTCAATAATATTTATACTCTAGCGCGTCTCCTCATCGACGTCGGCCGAGTCCCCTAACCCTCACAGCAATAGCTAAACAGACTCCACACAATGCCTTCAAATATGCTTTAATCACGGACAGAGGATCTCAGACAAATATCAGAGAGAATCCCACCAGCAAAAATAATACAACAGTTTTTATAGAATTGGAATATAGCAAAAGTGACATGATACATTAGGCTACATAATTTCCCTACAATTTGATTGGTTCTTTATATGCAAACCCTTCTGTTACTAGGTTGAAGCAAATCATCTTTCTTGTTTGCTCTAAATCACTAGTTCTGTCTGGACCCACACATCTGTCTGGTTTCATTTCCTCTATTTGTTATATTTGGACACACACTCAGTCACAAGTTTTTCAGTAAAAGGGTTTGGAAACATTTAGCATTCAAAAGCATATGAATGTTATTCCTGCAAGAAAAATAAATGTTAGTTATGATTCATTAAAAAAATCCATCACGTGAGTTACATTACATTTGGTTAACTTTTTCACATCTGGGCTAGGCTTTCTTTTATGATTTTTTATAACAAAATAAAATACTACTTTTATACAAAAGTGAACTGAATAAGCCTCAGGCTGAAGGGAATATAAACTCACGTCTGTACAGTAGAGTGCGCAGCTCAAACAAACCTTACAGCTGTGCTTCCATTCTGGAATACAGAAAAATAGGACGCAGGAGAGGAAAGTTCAACACTCTTACTTTAGCAAAAAAATAAATAAAAAAATAAATAAATAAACACAAATATGATGTTTATCTAAAGTGATTTGTACCTATAAGTATGGCTGAATTGGATAATTGACGGACAGCAGCAAATACATTGGTTAATAAAGTGAGATGAAATACATAAAGTATGTGCTATTTCATATTTAATTATTGCAGGTTTGTGTAATATTCTGAGTTTGCATTTCACAGTTTTAATTAATTTAGAGGAATACTGAATCTGTTTTTGTGCCAGTGAAATGAGTAAATGCTCATATTTAGTCTAGAATTACAATAACCATCATGTTCACACACAGCGCACACAACGCCTCTGCACTTACTCACATTTTCCCTCAACATGAGGGCAGGAGAGCTGTCAGTCAATAAATGGGGAAACAAAGTAACTTGCATTACTTATTTGAAAAAAGTAACTCAGATACTGTGTTATACATTTAAAAGTAATGTGTTAATTTACTAGTTACTTGAAAAAAAGTAATATGATTATGAATCTCAAGTTACTTGTGTTACCCCTTAAACAAGAACAGAACAACCGGGGTATAACATGAGAAGAACTGACAAAGAATAGAAAGAAACAAAGGGCTTGAAAACACAACCAAACCAATTATTGAAATGAACCACAGGTGTAACCGAATCAGTAACCAAGGCAACAAACTCTGTAATTAACATACAGATGGTGGACAACCAGAATGAGACTTTTACCGCCGCCGTTCCCGCGGCGGCAAAAATGGGATGTGTATTTGCTGCCTTTTACCGCTGAGTGGCGCTGTAATCACAGACTTTGAAAAGTGTCAGTTTATTCTCTTTATGACGTAATCTGCCGCGGCAGTAATCTGAGCTGAGGTCACAGATAAATTCAAGATAAATATTGTGGTTAAACGATTCAAATTCATTAAATATAAACAAAGTAGACACACGTTAACATTGTGAGCCCAGTTTTTCTATAATTTAGAAAGGCTATGTCAATAGGTTACTTGTCATTTACTTCGTGTTAATTTAATGTGTTTGTAGATGTATTAACTGAAACATAACAGTGAAATAAATTAAATTAATTTACCGTAAAATTAAAACATTTTCAGGACTTGCAGTTACTAACCGATGTTAGTCGGTTTAAGCATTCTTTGTTATATTCAGAATTAAATAGGCTTACATGTTGTTATGATTATCAATTGAATTCTTTAATAAATAATCAACCACAATGCCTATTACTGCCGCAGCAAAAATAAACCAGTCGAATTTCAAAGTCGTTCGCGAAATGGCTATACCGGGTGGCGCAAGTGACAGGGCAAAACAGCAGCAACTGCGGCATTTTAAAAGGTAAGTTTCCTATCTGTTTATTAAAAAAAAGATTTGATAGTTCTGTTTATTAAAAAAAGAGAGATTCAAATCTCTCTTTGAACAAAAATGAGACTGATTGAATATGTAAAAATATAAACAAACAAAGCAGAGAATAAAACAGACTTTTAGGGAAAAAATATAGGCCTATTATGCTACAACAGAATTGGTTAACATTAACGAAAGCAAAATATGTAAAAATACATTTCAAACAAAATAAAACAAAACAAATTCGTGGCCGAGTGGTATAGGCTATAACTTACGTTTCAATAATTCAGATGACACGGCTTCAAATCCCGAACAAACATGGGCTACTTTTTTATTATTAATGCAGAGAGATTTGATAGTTCTAAAATATTGCTACACCATATTGTTTTTTTCTCCTATAGCCTATATTAAATATTTTATATTTATAAAATAAAATGACCATTCATTTCCATTTTACATTAGGGACAATTTTTATCCAACAGAATGGCTGAATTAACATCTGCATAATAATAATAAACAGCACAAGGTCTTGTAAAAACACTTTTTTAAAAAAAATTTAGAGACAGTAAATTGCTAATGTTAAAAAAATAAAAAAATAAAAAAGAATGTAACAAACTTCTAAAACAGAGAAAATAGTAGACCTAGGCTATTCAGACGATAGCTCTGTGGTCAATGCATTAACAATAGCCTCTCGGAGCTTCAAACGATCTGAGATCGAATCTCAGTGTAGCCGACAGACAGTGTTTATGTTTTTCCGTTCTTGATGCTTAAATATGCATCTGTTTATTAAAGTCAATCATCTTGTTTAATTATCAATTGTACATTACAACATAAATTTGCTACATTCCAGTTGAGCCGCTGCAAAGACGACACATCTGATAAAGGAAGACTGTCAGCCGATCGCACCAGAAAATGAAGATGATGAAGCTCGTCTTTAATCTGCTAAATTATTTTTTTTGTGTGTGTGTGAATCATTCACGAGATTGAGATGACTGACAGTGATACCCGGCCATAGCAACGGAAGACATTTTTCAAAACAGATCGAACAAATCAGAAAAATACTTTCAATACAGTATTGCTTTCAATTAAAAAATAAACAAAGAAAATGTAAAAGAAAATTAATTAAGTTTGAAAACCCATCGCACATTTCAAGGTATGAATAAAGTGTCGGGACAGTTTTTTTTATTTAAACAGGGTTGCATCAATAGAGTTTATTCCCTTTGTGATGCAAAATAAGAAACACAGACTCTTATTCTTGCAACATTTTACATTTCTATTGTCAAAGAAATTGCAGCTAAATTAAAACGGTACAAAACGAAAAAAGTTCAAAGCAACATAAATTAAGAACAGGCGTTTTTCTTTGCCTCTCTCGCGCTGGATATTTTTTTAGTAGGCTACGTTTGGTCTCCCTCAATGCGCGCTCCGGGTCTTTCTCGAAATTAAGCATTTCAGCGTAAAAAAACACCATACAGCTGATAATACTGTATATGTCGCTGTGTGTCATCCACACAAATCACGAAAGAAAAAACTGTAACAAATAGCTTTTGTTCCTTCAAAGATACAACATGCCTTGCTGAATTCAACTTACAATAAAACGAGGTGGGTCGCGAATTAAAGAGCTCTGTATCTGCTAAATTGAAATTGTGTGTAGAAAACCTTTAAATACAATCAATAAAACTACAATATATAATTTAATAAGATATAGGGCCTACTGTATAGGCTATGGACTTTTGGAGATTTTGAGATTAATCCTTAAAAGAATTTAGCCTTTGCCTGCTCATCAGGCTCAGGCTGGCTCCGACACTCTCCATATGAAAGACGGAACATTAACACCTCTGTCCTGCACCCCCACGATAAAGCAACTATTGCCTTCTCCAAACCCCCCACAGGCTAGCTGAGTTTGCAAAACAAAACAAAGAGTTTGCCACTCGTCGTGGTGTGCCAAAACACTTAATTATTAACTTCAATATTTCATTCAAAACAATCTCAAAACGCTTTGTGGCATTTTGAAAAGCCGTGGATGCATTACTGCCACTGGAACCATGAACGCAACAGAATACTGGTTCTGATTTTATTGTTTGTCGTTTAAACGTCATATATATATATATATATATATATATATATATATATATATATGTTTTAGAACTAGACAAATCTCTCTGCATCAACAATAGACTATAAAATGCATTAATAGGCTAATATAAAAATATCAGTAGTCCAAGATATGTTGGGGATTCGAACCCGTGTCATCTAAATGATCATAACGTAAGTTCAACCACTCGGCCACGAGTCACTCGTTGCGACATGTCCTAACGTTCCAGTGTGTGTTCGCTCACACGAGCGAGAAGCGCTCTTCATTCAAATGAACGCGCCGCCGCGTTTGTCGAACACTAATTCAACATGCCAGAATAAAACCTGGCATTGCACGTCAGCTGGAGCGCATCTCATCCTCCTAACTTAACGAAACTCAGCGTATGCCTCACACAGACATGATAAATACATCAAATACACAAAGCTTGAAATGTCTTCAAACGAAATAATTCAAAACGAAAAGAAAAAGGCTACTCTCTGATTATGTCTTTATGTGCATTTCTCTCTAGGTGCGTTCACTACAAATAGCCTATGGCGATCGTCAACTTCATCTTTGCAGTCGACACTGTCAGAAAACACTTGTTTATTGATAAAAATCAATGCACGCATCACCGGATTTACAAATAGGCTACACATCTTGTTTGTTGCACGCACACATATTATGTCGAAAAAACGAAATATTATGTTGAAATAACATTATTATTAATAATACATCTTTTAGAATATTTGATTAAATGCTGATTGTTGCGCTTGTTCAATTTAATAAAATTAAAACTTTAATTGTGATAATTAAAATAATTGAAAATTAAATATTTAGTGGCCAAGTTTTGCTAATTTATTATATAGGCTATTATATGCCTATTGCCTATATTAAGTAGGTCATATTAAGGCATATATTAAGTTTGTTTAGGTGTTATGAGAAAAATAAATCTAACGAAATCTAAAATCTAAATCTAATAAATCTAAAAAAAAATTCTAACGCCAATTCAACATGCCAGAGTAAAACCTGATTTTTGAACAATGCGTAACGCCACTCGCCTGGTGTGCCAAAACACTACACAGTAAATTCCACAGTGTTAAATCAACACTGCTCAGAGCAAATATGGTCCCACTCTACAGAGTGTTAAAGTAACACTAAAGCAGTGTTAAAGTTAATGAGATAATTAAGTGATTAATTTAGTGATGATTGAGCATTATTGAAGACACCTGCAGTTAACAAGCAGAATCACTGAAGGAGAAAATCATAAATTGTAAGTTACCATTATGGTGATGGGTGTTTGCTTTAGTTGGGCTCTTGACCATTATATATTTACTTTAGAGTTAGTTAGGCTCTTGTATCTGAGTTATAACTGCCAGATGAACAAAGAAAAAAAGTGATCTGATGGTGTTGGTTATATTATGACATTCATCATTTGAACTTGATCACTGAACTCATTATGATCCTTATTTCTGACTTCGATTTATGTTGTTGGTTACAAAATAACTGTGAATCTGCATAAATATCCAGAATTTTTTATATAATATAAAGGATTTCTTAAAAGTTGTTTAAAACAAAAAAATATTTCCTTTAGGCACACACAGACGTCAAGATTCAGTCTATGCATCTCAACAATGGTGACGAGCAGAATATTCAATTAGGAAAAGTAAATTAAATAGACAATTCAGATCATAATTTATTCATACCGCAATGCATGATGGGAGCCATTAATGAGTTGTGATTGGTGGCAGCCACTGCAACATGCTTTATTATTGTCACCATTGTTGAGATTCACAGGCTGATTATTGATGTCTGTGTTTCTAAATAAATTAATTTGAAAGTGTTTTGATCAGAACAATGTTTATGAAATATTTTGGATTATTAGTAAAGTATTGATAATCATATGCTGTTAAAATCACAAAGCTGCTGGTAACAAGTTAAACCAAACTATCTCAATAAGTTTCATTTTTCAGATCACAGCATGATTACGTCAAAACATAACCAACACTATCAGATCACACTTTACTTTGTTCATTTTACTGTTATAAATCAATAACAGCAGACAAACAACAGTAAATATTAAAGTAAACATATAAGGGTCAAGAGCCCAACTAAAGCAAACACCCATCACCATAATGGTAACTTACAATTTATGATTTTCTCCTTCAGTGATTCTGCTTGTTAATATCAGGTGTCTTCAATAATAGTCAATCATCACTAAATTAATCACTTAATTATCTCATTAACTTTAACACCGCTTTAGTGTTACTTTAACACTCTGTAGAGTGGGACCATATTTGCTCTGAGCAGTGTTGATTTAACACTGTGGAATTTACTGTGTACATTTTAAACTTCAATGTTTAATTCAAAACAATCTCAAAACGCGTTGTGACATTTTTTTAAAGCAGTAGCCTAGCATACATTAAGGGCATTGAAACTAGGATCTTAACTAAAACGCGTTCCGCATAATCTCTCAAAAATTATGCCACACTACTCCATTTATTTATTTTTTAAGGACTGCTTTTGAAATCACAATAAATTACTATGCAATTGTATCGCTCACGAGAGCTCTTCATTTATCTAATTCCTCAATAGAATAGTAAAAATATTCAGCGTCATTGCTCCTAATATCGTCTCTATTTTTAACTTTTGATTCTATTTTTTCAGTTCTAAAATTGATTCTATCTTTGGTTCTATTCTGTTGTAGCCTAATAGGCCTATTTATATATATGAAAAATATGCCTCTTAGGCTTAGGGTTTTATATTTAACCCACTTACATTTTAAAATACGGCAATTGCTGCTGTTTTGCACAATGTCCCTTTGCGCCACCTGGCGGTCATTTCGGGAACGACTTTGAAATGCGGCTGGTTTATTTTCGCCGCGGTGATTTCGCCGCGGCAGCTGGCGCGGCGGTAATAGGCATTCTGGTTGTCCACCATCTGTAGGTGGGAAAACTAGAACAAAGCAAAACACAGGAAAATGTCTCAGGTTACGACTGTAACCTATGTTCCCTGAGAACAGGGAATGAGACACTGCATCAAACGCTAGGGGAACGCCTCAGCGTGACTGATGACTGAAAACACTGTATTAAAAAAAAACGACAAACATATTGGCCAGCGTCAGCCATGACATCATGCTCAAGCACGATCAGGCAGTATAAAAGGGCGCCTAGAGAACATGTCATCCACTTCTTCGTGTGAAGGGACTGTACAAGCAGACCAGAGGCATAGCGACGAGACGCAGTGTCTCGTTCCCTGTTCTCAGGGAACATAGGTTACAGTCGTAACCTGAGACGTTCCCTTTCGAAAGGGAACTTGCACTGTGTCAAGCGCTAGGGGAACGATCTACCCACGCTGCCATGCTGAGGGGATGCTTTAGCAACTATGGCTGTTACAAGCACAAACACATTAACTCAAAATTAAAGCCCCTTACTGCTTACACGTCAGGCTAACAGTAGCACTACTCCCTACGGCCACTGCTCGAGCTCCAGCTCAAAGGCATGGATTCCACAGCCCGATTTTCAGAGGGGGGTTCCTTTAAGGGAGTACGGCCCAGAGCCTATGGGCCCTGGCCTGCTACTTTCGAGGGGACCAAAGTCAACCCCCATTCCAGGGAGGCTATCATGCTTGAAGCTGAAGCCAACAACCTTTTTAGACCTATGGGAAGCGGAGGCCTCAGCAGGATGGCTCAGAGAGCAGAGGAAGCCTGCACCCTTACTCCAACGTGGTCTCCAGAACTTATTCTCAAAATGTGAAAACTTCATAGTGCAGAGCTCAGACAGAGAAAGGCTAAAAACAACTCTCCGTTATCGAGATGGCCCTTATTCTGTACTACTATCTGCAATACTGTTTGCGTGGAAGCCTCAGCAGGATGAATCTTGAAGGAGAAGAGGCCTGACACATGTTAGAGTACAGCTACAGCGCGCAGGGAGCGAGGGGGCCTAGGTTCTCTCCTTTAGAGAGAGGCCGCTCCCCCATCTCTACCTGAGAGGCTGTTTGCCTGGAGGCCTCAGCAGGATGACCCTCAAAGTAGGGGAGGCCTGACACACGTAGTTAGGAGAGCTAGCTCGACTACCACCAGAGCTCAGGGTGCGACGGGTCTAACAACTACTCAAGAAATGAGGAAGAACCCCTTCCGCGCTCTACCGAGCTGTATATATGGAGGCCTCAGAAGGATGACTCTCGAAGGAGAGGAGGCCTGACACATAGAGTTAGGAGAGCTAGCCCGACTACTACCAGAGCTCAGGGAGCGAAGGGCCTGAAGCACCTCCTCAGAGAGGGAGGGGCCACTTCTCAAGCTCTACCTGCAACGTCTATTTGCATGGAAGCCTCAGCAGGATGACTCTCAAAGGAGAGGAGGCCTAACACATGCTAGAGTACAGATCAACACAGCCAAACTGTATATATGGAGGCCTCAGCAGGATGACTCTCAAAGGAGAGGAGGCCTGAAACATATAGTTAGGACATGTATATATGGAGGCCTCAGCAGGATGACTCTAAAAGGAGAGGAGGCCTGACACATATAGTTAGGAGAGCTAGCTTGACTACCACCAGAGCTCAGGGGAGCGACAGGTCTAATAACTCCTCAAGAAATGAGGAAGAACCCCTTCCACACTCTACTGAGCTGTATATATGAAGGCCTCAGCAGGATGACTCTCGAAGGAGAGGAGGCCTGACACATATAGTTAGGACATGTATATATGGAGGCCTCAGCAGGATGACCCTTGAAGGAGAGGAGGCCTGACACATATAGTTAGGACATGTATATATGGAGGCCTCAGCAGGATGACTCTTGAAGGAGAGGAGACCTGACACATATAGTTAGGACATGTACATATGGAGGCCACAGCAGGATGACCCTTGAAGGAGAGGAAGCCTGACACATATAGTTAGGACATGTATATATGGAGGCCTCAGCAGGATGACTCTTGAAGGAGAGGAGACCTGACACATATAGTTAGGACATGTATATATGGAGGCCTCAGCAGGATGACTCTTGAAGGAGAGGAGACCTGACACATATAGTTAGGACATGTATATATGGAGGCCTCAGCAGGATGACTCTCGAAGTAGAGGAGACCTGACACATATAGTTAGGACATGTATATATGAAGGCCTCAGCAGGATGACTCTCGAAGTAGAGGAGACCTGACACATATAGTTAGGACATGTATATATGGAGGCCTCAGCAGGATGACCCTTGAAGGAGAGGAGGCCTGACACATATAGTTAGGACATGTATATATGGAGGCCTTAGCAGGATGACTCTCGAAGGAGAGGAGGCCTGACACATATAGTTAGGACATGTATATATGGAGGCCTCAGCAGGATGACTCTCGAAGGAGAGGAGGCCTGACACATATAGTTAGGACATGTATATATGGAGGCCTCAGCAGGATGACTCTCGAAGGAGAGGAGGCCTGACACATTATAGTTAGGACATGTATATATGGAGGCCTCAGCAGGATGACTCTCGAAGGAGAGGAGGCCTGACACATTATAGTTAGGACATGTATATATGGAGGCCTCAGCAGGAGGCCTGACACATATAGTTAGGACATGTATATATGGAGGCCTCAGCAGGATGACTCTCGAAGGAGAGGAGGCCTGACACATTATAGTTAGGACATGTATATATGGAGGCCTCAGCAGGAGGCCTGACACATATAGTTAGGACATGTATATATGGAGGCCTCAGCAGGATGACTCTCGAAGGAGAGGAGGCCTGACATATTATAGTTAGGACATGTATATATGGAGGCCTCAGCAGGATGACTCTCGAAGGAGAGGAGGCCTGACACATATAGTTAGGACATGTATATATGGAGGCCTCAGCAGGATGACTCTCGAAGGAGAGGAGGCCTGACACATTACACTTCTCATTCATTCACAATTGTGTATATTTGCCATGAATTTTCTGTTTGCTTGCTGTTTAAATTTATACATCCCAATTTATCTCTAATCATTATGTGTTTATGTATTTTCAGATTTCTCTTTGATCAACATTATTTCTTTGTGTTCGACTCTGCTTCTGATTGGAGGATTCGCTGTGACTGAGTGTTTATTAAGATAAGGTGATGCTGTCCTTCATACACACACATAAATGTTTATCTAAATGAGAACATATCATTGACTGCTGTTTAATATGAGGCTGATTATAACTACAGACTAACCCGTTAGGTTTTTTTTTCTTCAAAGGGACGTGTTGTCAGATGCATCTCACTGTTGTTCATCGCTGATGTTGTAATGTGATCGTAGGCATGAGTTCATCATCAAACGAGTCACAGTGAAGCAGTGAGTCTGGGTCTTCATTCACTGAAGTTCTGGTGTGGTTTTGTCTGTAAGTTTCACTCCGCACATCATGTTTTTCTCTTGTTTAATCTCAGATCGCACATTCTTGAGCAAATCCAAATGAGTCCTCTGCACACTTACCCATAATCCCCTCTGATCTACACCTGCCACTATACACTATATGCACACTTACCCATAATTCCCTCTGATCTACACCTGCCACTATACACTATATGCACACTTACCCATAATCCCCTCTGATGGCGTCACACATAAGCATGAAGATCCTGCAGACACCTTCAGAAAGATGGAGGTTTCCTCTGACTCCACCGCTGTCAGTTACTGCAGACTGAATCCACTCGCTGACAGCAGAGATCACAGATCATCACATGACCAGCAGTTCAGCTCGACCTTTGACAAACAAAGAATTGTTCTTCAAACCACACATTCAATTACTTGGTTATCAATAATTGGATAGGAAGTTTATTTTAATGTTGATATTAATCTTCAAAGCAACAGTCTTTGAATTTCTTTGCTATAAAGTGTTTATGTTTTTCCCTTTTTGAAAGATTTCAAAGATGTTTCAAAGATTTTTGAAAGATTTGCGGTCGCTACTGGGCGTTTCAACTACTGGTTGCCTAGTAACGTTTGTGAATGACATTCACAGATATTATTCCATGTTATGGACGAATCAGTTTTCTTGCTGCTAAAAACTCATATTTTAGAGAGAAAAGACTAAATATAAATAGAATCAGTTAATAAATTCTTAATATTAAAGATGAACGAGAAACCGCGAGTGCTCTTTGCCATCATGGCTATTTATCTGGGTTCATGAAACCCTGAAGTTGCTGAGCAAAGTTTCTGATGTTATTGTGATTATATTAGTGAGATCATGATCAGACAGCACACAGATCTATATCTTCTATGTGAATATCTCACTAAGTTTTTCATGAATGCTGGAGCTGTTATCGTGATGAACATGTCGTTTTCCGTCCAGCTCAAAACCACAGAAAACGATTGGGTTTAAGAGCATTTTTCTGATATTACATACTTTGTATTTAAAAGAAAATAAATAACCAAATCCAATATAAGAATGCAGTCTGTTCTTTCAACTAATCATGTAAACGTTCAAAACGGCATGAGGAAACTATTTGTGTCTTGTGTTCTGGCTGACCATCGTGTAATTACAGTAAATCTTGAAACTGGAGTGGAATCTGAAAATAAACAAGATAAAACACATGATGTGCAGAATTAAAGTTACAAATGAAACACACAAGAACGTCAGTGCATGAATAATGAATGAATTGTGTATTGACAAATAAACACAACATTAATATAAAGGCAAAGTGAGAGAAAGACATGTTTATCTTAACAACAATGGACACATACTTTCCAGTCCATAAAACATATAAATGAAATGCATTGATATATGAAAAATGTTTAATCCATGAACAATTTTAATATGTTTATAACATATCCCAGCTCTTCCTCCAGAAGGGTTTAGTCGGGTCATCTGAAACATTTGTTAGAGGGAAGTGAAACTGCAGTCATAAATAAGTGTGCATTGTAAAATATCTACTTGCTTTTTATTTTATTTTCTGTGGCGCTAATACATTTTACAGTAATATACACTGGCATTCACATTTATTCTGTTATGAAAACATGTAAATCTCCTCAGTAAAAGAAAGAGTTAATAATGAGGTGTTTGCAAACAACGGTGACGTGTTTTGTGGGCGGATCTTTCCTTGTGGCAGAAAAAACTGTTCTGCAGGAGCACTCTGAGGAACACACACACACACACACACACACACCCGGAGGGAGCGATTGGGGGTCCAGTGTCTTGCTCACGGACAGCTCAGTTGTGGGTAATGAGAGTGGAAGAGAGCGCTGTTCATTCACTCCCCACACCTACACTTCCTGCAGGAACTGAGACTCAAACCCACGGCCTTCGTGTTTCAAGTCCGAATCTCTGACCATTAGGCCACAACTGTCCCCACTCAGCATCAAATTGCTCAAGATGTTTCTGTATGAGAGTGGGTCATGCATTTCCTGATGCATGAATTATCATTTTCATTATGTTTTGTTTAAACCTTTTATTTTAAATTGTTTTAATATTTAAGCTGTCTTTAATTAAGTACGTTTACTGAGGCCCCCTAAAGACACATTAGATGTAGATTATATTGTCGCCCTCTAGAGGAAGATTTGAATAATGCAGATTAATTATGTTCAGTGTCATTTGTCCTTCTGTAGAGAAGATGAAGCCTGTATGAGCTCTCAGTCTCAGACACTGTAACCTCCACTAGGTGGCGCTCTTTCAGTGTGATTAATGTAATATTCAGTCAGTGCTGATGGTGAGAGGAGCCAGTAAAGCTGATCATTACTGATAAAGAGCTGAAGAAAGAGGAAGGAACTAAAGCAGACAGATGTAGAGACAGAGAGATTCACACAGAGAACATTCAGCATAAAGAAGACTGAACTCAACTCACAATGAAGATCCTCCTCATCTTCTTCACTTTCTCCCTGATCTCAGGTCAGAGCTTTTCTCTTTCATCACTGCAGTAATGATGCTGTTTTCTGTTCATGAGGTTTCTGATCACAGTATCAATCTGATTGACAGGTGCAGTGAGATGCGTCAGTGTCACTGGATATTCTGGAGGAAGTCTTCTTGTTGATTCACAGAAGACTTGGTTCAGTTACTCTGCTAAATATATGGCCAAATTACCAGAGTGGAGAACAGTAATACATTTTAAGAAACGTGATAAATGGATTAATGAAGGACAATTCACACTGTTTAAAAACAATGAGGGAAAACTCATGATCTACATCAGAGATTTAATTCAACAAGATGCTGGAAGATTCCAGATTTGGTATCATAGCAACTGGTACATTGATATGACCTTGAATGTGGAAGAAGGTCAGTCAATTTAAGATAAAAGTAAAATTACTGATCATTAAAAAGCTTGACAAAATATATTTCTTCATTTTGTGAATGACAGATTCCTGTTGTAAAGAGTCAAAGAGAGTGATGGTGAATATTGGAGAAACTGCAACCTTCAGCTGTGAATATTCACAGAATCATATTAATGATTGTGGCGAGCACGACGAGGTCGAGGGCCGTGGGAGGACGGCGCGAGGCCGGTGGCGCGATTGATAATGAGCGACACGTGCGCGACGCACCGGTCTCGCATCTCTCACGGAGGAGCGGAAGCATAAAGGGGGAGTGACGACAGTGAAGAGCGAGAGAGGACAGGCCTGAATTTTATTTGATGTGTTTCTGTTTTGTGTTGCCAGCAGTCGTCCGTGAGGGGCTGCTGGCTTTTACTTTCATTTTTGTATTTGTTTATTTATTTATTAAAATGTTGAATGTTCGCCGGTTCCCGCCTCCTTCTTCCCATAACATCTGTCTGAACCCCGTTACATTGGTGCCGAAACCCGGGAAGAAGGAGTGACACGCTGTCGGAGAGCCCTCGCTGCTGGGGGGGATCGCGGTGCTGAGGAGGTCGGGCAGCACGAGGGAGCGACGGCCGCCGATTGCTGCCCGAGGCGATGGTGCTGGAGCGATGGAAGATCTGGTGGGACGGAGAGCTCGACACCGTCCTGCTGGATCGAGGAGGGGTGGCTGCCGTCCAAGAGGGAGTGGAGGAGTCGCTCCCGTTCGCCGTGGGCCGGAGCCTGTTGCCGTCGGCCATGATGGGGGCGGAGCAGGGAACGGGAAACTCGCTGCCGGCTGCCCTCGACAGGAGGAGTCACCGCCGGCCGCCAGGAGGCGGAAGAGCGTCGAGCCGTTCCCCAACGAATGTCCAGTACCATCGCATGGCACCGCGAGTGACTCTCAGCCGGTTGAGGACCGAGCGGCAGTGTGTCCGGGAACCGGATCAAGAATTTTTTTTATTTATTTTTTTTTCCTCTCTCCCCTCTCTCGTCTCTGTCGCTCCTCGTGCTTCCGTTTCCTTTCTCTCGTACCTCATCTATCCATACCCCCAGCCCAGGTTCAGCAGCCGCCGTTATCGGTCCCCCCCGGGGAGGGGGGGGGGGGGAGTAGGCGCAGTCGCGTGGGTGCCCCCCGGCCTGCGAGGGGTGATGGGGGTATGTGGCGAGCACGACGAGGTCGAGGGCCGTGGGAGGACGGCGCGAGGCCGGTGGCGCGATTGATAATGAGCGACACGTGCGCGACGCACCGGTCTCGCATCTCTCACGGAGGAGCGGAAGCATAAAGGAGGAGCGACGACAGTGAAGAGCGAGAGAGGACAGGCCTGAATTTTATTTGATGTGTTTCTGTTTTGTGTTGCCAGCAGTCGTCCGTGAGGGGCTGCTGGCTTTTACTTTCATTTTTGTATTTGTTTATTTATTTATTAAAATGTTGAATGTTCGCCGGTTCCCGCCTCCTTCTTTCCATAACATCTGTCTGAACCCCGTTACAATGATCCCAAGATCATATTCAAAGAAGGAAACGACTCTATTGAGATGATCTACAGCACCTCGAAGAAGACCGAAAGATTCAGTGTTTCTGATGACAGACATAAAAATCTCTTCAATGTGAGAATTACTGCTGTGACTCCAGATGATGGAGGAGTTTATTTATGTGGAGTTTGGATCAACAGACACTCGTACAGTTACTCCATTATTAATACTGTTCATCTACATGTTATGGGTGAGTAGAGCAAACTAGTCAGATACATTTTTCAAAGTTGTCCCCCCTCATTTTATGTAGTTCTCCTATTTTACAAATAAAACATTGAATGTTGACAGATTGGTGTTGTGGAGCGTCAAAAACAGTGAATGGAAACAGTGGCGAAACTGCTGCTTTCAGCTGTGAATATTCTTGGGATCAAAGGAAGGCTAGAAAGATCTTATTCAAAACAGGAAATAACATCATTGATGAGATGATCTTCACTACTGACACCTGGACTCAGAAAGAAAGATTCAGTGTGTCTTATAATAGTCATAATAAACTCATGAATGTGATCATTTCTGCTGTGACTCCAGATGATGGAGGAGTTTATTTATGTGGAGTTTTGGACTACAGTCACCCGTACAGTTACTCCATTATTAATAGTGTGCATCTACATATTATTGATAAGTATAAAGTGGGCGTGTCTAGAGCGACTGGTCACTCAGGAGGTCGTATGATGATCAAGTGTGAACATCCTCAACACAAAATCAAGCCAAAATACATCTGTAAAGAATCAGATGGATGTTCAGAGAGGAAGAATCCAGGAGTTCAGGATGAATGGATGGAGAATGGAGATGTTTCTTTATATGACGACACCAGAGCAGGAGTCTTGATGGTGTTTTTTAGAGAGCTGAAAGCTGCAGATGCAGGAACATACAGATGTGGAGTGAATGTGTCTCACTATACTGAGAGCTTCACTGAACTTCAGCTGGACGTCAGAGACGGTGAGGATCCGTAATACTTTATCTCTTATATCCAATTTTTGTTCTGATTTTTATCTAATTATTTGTTGCTGTTTTTTATTTTTTTATTTTTTTTTATAGATGCAAAATATCCAAAGACAAAGACTGAATCTGCTCATCTTGGTGAAGAAGTCAACATCACCTGTCAGATCCCAGAGGAACATAAAGTTCATTTCTGCAAAGAGGATGATGATCACATCTGTCAAAACATCAGCACATCTGCAGTGACAGAAATGAGTCCTTCATCTGAGAGAAATGAAGAGAGAGTTTTTACAGTGAGCATCAGTAATGTGAGCGTGAGAGATGCTGGAGTTTACTGGTGTGGAGCAGAAACCAGAGACACACATTTGACTTTCATCTCCCTGACCACCAAAATTCAGCTCAACCTCATCAGTAATGGTGGGTTATTTTAGTTTTTATTTATTTTTTACTGTGGTTTGAATCAATAAATACTTTTGAGTACATGGTGTTAATTGAATTATTTATTGATTCATTTAAAAAAAATAACAAACTCCTCTCTAGAAATGTTTTTTTCTAAAGTCAGTGAATGACTTTTCTGAGGTAACATTACATGTCAAGCTTTTTTATTGACATCTTTCTTTGAAACACTGATCAAGCAATTATATGTGACATGAAACATTTCAGTATGTTGTAACATATGTATTTACACACATTTTGTGTTTCTGTAAATAGGAAAAAAATTATGAAAAAGGTAAGGTCGGTTCATGTGCTTCCGCTTGAACTAAGGGGGCTGGAGCGATCTGTCTTGTCACAAGTTTTGTTTAAACTGTCTTTATATACCAATACATAATTAAAATGTAAGTACTCTGAAAAAGAGAGTATAAAAATCGAGTGTCTGTAGTCCTCTCAGGGCTGCAATAAACACAGCTACTTATTTCCATACGGAACGAATGAAATGATTGACTGGGCGACTGTCACTCTCCCTCGCTACCATGGCTACCACCCCTGCTGCTACAGGAGCTGCCCACATGCGCGCACCCGTTTGACTCGAGGAGGGGAAGAGGCACAATTATGTCAGAGAAAGAGCATTCAAAATTCCCAGTACCTACATATACAGTCAGCGAAGGCAAACAAGGCAAAAAAAGGAAGACAGTATTCGAAGGACGACCTCCTCTGCTTCGCCCTCGACCCCGGACCCGGACCTGTCCTTGAGCCGACGATGCGGTACTTGTCTCCAGAGTGTCCTCATCAGAGCCAACAGTGCTTTCATCGTGGAAGCTCTTACATGCAAAACACTGTATATGTTATGAATCTTACACGAAATTCACCTTCATCACAGTGTAACTGATGGTAATGGGAAAACATGTATCAATGCAACCTGTTTTTAGCTTTGCCTTATGTTACTAGCTCGTTACCGAATCAAACTCAATATATTGTAAACTTTACCAGTATCGATATGCTAGCTTGATAGTGACTACTAACAGCCATGTTAGTTGTTTATATTCATAATGATAAAGTTAGGTATGTTATTACATGTGATTCTGACATGATGTCACTACATGCACTGCGCTCCTCTCCGCTCGGCGCTGGCAAACGCATCCTCCAGCTGAGCGGTCGGCATCATGCGTTCATGTGTTTTGGGGGCGTGGCTTTGGAAGGAGCCCAGAAGGGAGAGGGTGGGAGTGAATGGAATAAGTAGCTGTGTTTATTGCAGCCCTGCGAGGACTACAGACACTTAATTTTTATACTCTCTTTTTCAGAGTACTTACATTTCAATTATGTATTGGTATATAAAGACAGTTTAAACAAATTTTGGAAAAAGTTTTTTTTTTTTTTTTTAAACCTGCCTACCCTGCCTTTAACACTGTGTTTGTGTGTTTTATTTTCAGGTTTCTCCATGTTCATCATTATTTGTGTGTGTGTGAGTCTGCTGCTGATTGGTGGATTCACTCTGACTGTGTGTAAATTAAGACACAAGAGAGGAGGTGACACACACACACAGTTACACACCTTTTGTTTTTCTGAGCTGCTTCAATCTCACTTTCATTTGATGTTGATCTCGGTTGTCTTTGTCTTATCAATTGATTCATTTTTTGTTTTGGGTTAATTAGGAAAAGCCTTAACATCAGACAATGGAACAAGAGAGAAAAATATAATGGTGAGTTACAGTGTGTGTGTTTGCGTGTTTGCGTATAGCTACTGCAATGTTTTCTTTCTTTTTTTTTATCCATTTTCTCTCTATTTTTCATGTTCAGTCATCATGTGCAGACAGCAGACGTGATTGTCTCACAGATCCTGGATCAGCTCAGATTAACAGTCATGATGAACTACCCACAATCCTCTCTGATGAGCTCCTGTACGCGTCTGTCAGTTTCCAGAAGCATGAAGAGTCTCTCAGTGAAGCTTCAGTCACTGTCGGTAAGAACGAGCTTTACTCTGATTACGCCACGGTCAGTCGCCGCATGAGACTCAACTAACTCACTTATAAGCGGGGACTAAGAACCAGTCTGGGGGGGCCCATGGGAAATCAGAAAATTCAAATGGAAAGAAATACTTGTTTAGAAAATATTAAGCACGATTTCAAAAATATTTGCAATGCCCAGTATCCTAATATAGATGGTGTTAAATGTGGCAATGCACAAGAACCTGAAAATAATTTTGTATTTTGCATGGATCGGACCACACAGTTTTGTTCAAATAAAAAAAAAAACATCACATAGGCATTAATTAGTCATTTAACATGCTTTATTCTCAACACAAACATTGAATGTGTGTGTGTGTGTGTGTGTGTGTGTGTGTGTGTGTGTGTGTGTGTGTGTGTGTGTGTGTGTGTCGGCGAACGTTCTCTGCATGAAATCTGTTTCTGACATGATTTCTTCTTAAAGAAATCTTGGATGTCCTGTTGCTGTGTCTGACTCTGTCCTCTTTTCATTCTTAACTCCAACCACACACTAAATTCTGCCTAAAAATAAACAAAAACCCATTAAGTAAATTACACAGAGTTGCATGTAGCTATGGCGTTCTCACATTTTAATGTTTACAACGCCATGGCTTTTTTGGAAAAATATTATTGTGCCTTAAGTCTTTGAAACAACAGATAAAGTAATATTTATCTATTTTTTATTTATGTGGTGGAGTGCGTTGCCGCTGAATAACACTGACAAGTCATCTCTATTCAGTAGTCTGCCGAAGTTACGTTAGCTAATAACGTTAGCCTACTGGCGACATACAATAGCTTGATCAGTCACACATGAAAGTAATCAGACTAATGGCGCTTTTCCACTACACAGTACCAGCTCGCCTCGGCTCGACTCGACTCGACTCGACTCGACTCTGTTTGGTTTTCCACTGTGTAAAAGTTGTACCTGTACCTGCTTCCAGGTACTTTTTTTCGTACCACCTCCGGCGAGGTTCTAAGCGAGCTGAGGCGATACTAAAATGTGACGTGAAAACACGGCAGACTGCTGATTGGTCAGAGAGAATCGTCACTATTCACTGCGTCATCATTGCACGCGCCAGACGGAGTATCCTGAATAAAGAACAGCAAAAACAAAAACGGCATACACTCGATTTCCTCCATTGTCCTGTGTGTGTGGGTAGCGGGTGCCTTGCGTAGAAGATTAAAGTCACGGCAGTTTCCTGCGGCGTCGCTATGACGACCAGGTACTATTGTGGAGGTACTATCTGCAATGGAAAACGGAGCGAAAAGCGAGCCGAGCCGAGTCGAGTCGAGTCGAGTTGAGCTGGTACTGGTAATGGAAAAGCGCCATAACATACGGTGCGATATTTCAAAATATATACTGTAATTGAGTGTGTATATACCATAAACAGCGACGTGTCTGTCGAGGTGTCTCTCTCTCCTACTGTTTGAAAAACGCAGACCTGTGATTCCGTGATGCCCGCGAATCGCAAATCAAGCAGTGATTGACAGCGCTCTGATCCAATGGTGTTGGGCATTGTCAGGTTGACAGTAAATCTAGCCCAATGATGTTGGGGGGGGGGCACCAGGGGGGCCAATTATATTCCAGGTGGGGCCGGTGCCACCCAGTGCCACCCCTCTAGACAAGCCCCTGGATCAGAGATCACAGGTCATCACACATAACCACATAATTTTTAGATTTGTGACCCGTGCTGACAAAATGAGTCGGAATGCGCACAAGCTAATTATAAGCTAGGCAAAACAAGTGAAAAATGTTGGTGGAATTTGAGGTTTTCACAAAAATGAGTTCATTAAGACCTTGTTTAGTGATCCCAATGCTCCAAATAGCAATTAAACATCTAAAAGTATCTTTATTGTACATTTACTGAGAGGAGTACTGTGCGAACAAAGACTCTCAGGGCCCTATTTTAACGATCTGAAACATAAGTATCAAGCGCGAAACGCAAGTAACTTTGTAGGCGGATCTCGGACGATGTTGCTATTATACCGGCGGGATAAATGACTCTTGCGCCCGACGCAAATCTAAAATGGGTTGGTCTGAAGTAGCTACATTACTCATAGGTGTGGTTTGGGCGTAACGTGAAATAAACCAATCAGAGCGTCTTCTCACATTCCCTTTAAGAGCAGGCACGCTTGTTCCATGGCAGCTTGCTATTATAACGGCGGATTTGCCAGACGCACGCCAGGAGCGGTTCACAGCCGAGGAGACCGACGTTCTCGTCAGGGCTGTAAAACACAGAGAAGTGACATTGTATGGGGATGGGAGAAACCCACCCAAATAAGCTTCGGTTAAACAGGCGTATAATAATTGTACACCACAATGATTTCCCTCATGTGGAATATTTTTCCTTGCAATTATGTATGGTTTGCAAAAATGGCAACTGCTGCATCTGTGTGTAGATGAGAGAAGCAAAGTGTATGTGCGTTGTGCACATGCTACATTATGGCCAAGCATGCGCCCTTAAACTAGCATCTGAACGCGCCACTGAAAACGCGCCACTGACTTTAGACTAGGTTTTTCCTGGTCTGTGGCGGAATTGTTTTCTGGAACTGCAAAATAGCACCAGGGAACGTTTGCGCCGGAAAACACGCCTCCTCTTTTCGCTGAACCGCCCCCGGGAGCGCAAGTTCATTCCCTAATTTACCGACGTGCGTCTGTAGAGGGGAAAGTCCGCTGTGCGTCGGGTGCAAAATAGGAATGAAACATGCGTCGGTGTACAAAGTCAATTGTGCTGGGTGCAAGATAGGGCCCTCAGACAGAGCATGATCTGATGTGTAACATTATATTAGATCTGTGCAGTACAGTAGCCCGTTTATCCCACCAGTCACAATTGTGAACAACCCTTTCTACAAAGTATGGCCCATCTTCAGTGCACTGAATGAGTGCACACTCATCTCCCAGGGGCCAAGTGTAGTCCTTGGTCTAGCCCATAGAGGTCTAGCTGAACAAGCGGAAGTTCCTCCAGGGTGTAACTTTGTACATGACAACCTTTTCACCTCACTTAAGCCTCCTTCATGAAATGACAAAACAAGGTTATGGATGTCTTGGAATGTGTTGTGTAAATAGGTCTAATTGAAGAATTTGTATGAATTCTGACTATGGTGTTTCCCACCGGTCACAATTGTGAACGAGTATAAAACCTAATATTTCAGTAACTTAACCAACATGAAATCAAAGAGGGCTTAAAGTTTGTGTGTTAGGGAGGTCTAAGGAGTAAAATGCATATACTCAAATTGCAAAAAATAAATTAAAAAACGGGTTTATAGGCTGTCTGTTTCATTTATGTTAGTCAAACAATTGTGTTATCATGGGAAAAAAGTTAAATATATATTTTTCCAATCTACTCTACAGTATATTGCCAAATATTTTGGGACATCTGCCTTTACATGTATATTAACTTTAATGACATTCCATTCTTAATCAGTAGAGTTTAATATGGAGTTGGCTATAACAGCTATAAAAGCTTCAACTCTTCTGGGAAGGTATTCCACAAGGTTTAGGAGTGTGTTTATGGGAATTTTTGACCATTCTTCTAGAAGCGCATTTGTGAAGTCAGGCACTGATGTTGGACGAGAAGGCCTGGTTCCCTTTCGAAAGGGAACTCGCACTGCGTCAAGGATACTTTGGGGAACACCTCAGTCATGACAGGTGTCTGAAATCACTATCAAATCACGGTAATCATATTGACCGGCGACAGCCACTGAATTCATTAACGTGCAACCTGCCTTGCACATATGACAATGATCTTTTCGTCTTCAGGGGCTGTAAGCGCTACAAACAAAGGTAAAAGGAAAACATTAAATGCACTAAGAAGGCTGATTGCTTTCAAAAGTATGCGGACCCGTACCCAATGTACCTTACGCCGGATGACACACATGATTTGTGCGTATTCTGTCTGGGTGAAGAGCACGTACAGGAAGTTCTCGAGGGAGCTGTGCGTGCAAATTGTGAGCGTTTTTCTATGAAAATGCTCCGCTCTCGTCTGGCTCAACATCTGAACCCCGTGGCTCAGGTCCCGCTTTTGCCGAGGCAGAGTGGTGACGCACGTCATGGGGTTCTCAGATGGAGCTCGACACTGAGAGCTCCAACCCTGCCATCCAAGCCACTTCAAACTACGTCACGGCTGAATGGCAGAGCATACACGTAAGCGGGTCAGGCCGGTGCTTCCCTGCACACCATGGCGATGATGCAGGTATACCAGGCCGATCTGCTGGGGGATCTCGACCAGGGGGCGGGGCTGTCCCCTGAGGCGGTCTCTGAACTGCGCCGCACCACAGATTTGGTTTGATTTGATTTTTCACCAAACATACTGCTGCCGCGATCGGCCGGTCGATGATCTGTGGTTGAACCTGGCCGACATCGGGGAGAAAGAGAAGGGCTATCTCCTCGACTCGCCGGTTTCACCCTCTGAGCTCTTCGGCACCTCCGTGGAGGCAGTGGTTGAAAAGTTCAGAGAAGCGAAGGCGCGCTCAGCGGCGTTTAAGACGTGTATGCCGCTGAGATCCCTGGCCACGCCCAGACAGGTAGGAGAACCTGGCCCGTCACGGCCCGAGGTCCGTAGACAGGTACAGAGAGCCAGCGTCGCCTCTCGTGCACCCCCTCCATGGAGGAGTAGGTCACAGAAGAGGAGAGACTCCCGCAAGAAGAGGGATTTGAATGAGGTGATCCAGCACAAACACAAGTCAAGTCAAGTCAAGTATATTTGTATAGCGCTTTTCACAATACAGATTGTATCAAAGCAGCTTCACAGTATTAAATTAAAATAATACAACAAAGTTTGTTTCAAGAGAAATTTATTGATTGATAAAATTTAATTAAATATCCCCAAAATATCCCCAACTGGACAAGCCAAAGGCAACAGTGGCAAGGAACTGAAAAACTCCATCAAGTGACCTAATGGTGTCCTAAAACTCCATCAGGTGACCTAATGGAGAAAAAAAAAAAACCTTGGGAGAACCCAGGCTCAGTCGGGGGCCAGTTCTCCTCTGGCATTTATGAGCTAGAGGCCGACACAGTCAGCATCGGTGATGGATCACCTCCCCTGAGGGCATAATTAGATCTTAGTCATCTCATCTCTTCCACGACTCCCCAGGCGCTTCTTTCATCAGGCCTGAGGTGGGCCCATGATGAGTGGTAAACTATGTTCTGGCAGCCCACCTTGGTTTGGTTAGTGAGAGTGCCTCTTTCAGGCATGTAATAGTAGTAGACCCCATATTCATAGAAAACTGTTTGGTGAGTCTTCATTTTGCACGCCGCAGGTAAGCTGAGCTGGTCTTATTCAAAAAAAAAGTTGTGTGCAACTAACACTAAAATGTATTTCTCTACAGACCCTTGGTCCCTGTATAGAGTTATGGAGTCACTTTTCTGTTATAAGGTAAAGTAATATGGAACATATTAGGGCCCTGAAGTTCCTGTTAGGTGGCTAGAACGTTAGAGAGAACCACCATTCAAATATGTATGTGTGTGTTGGTTTTTCCCTTTTGTGAATTCATGGGGTGTGCCAACGCTCATTCTTACTGTAACAGTTCATTTCTACTGGAATGTTAGCGGAGCACAAAGTGGCAGAACGTCATTCTAAGAGAATCGTAACGTTGAATGCAGCTGCCTGGTTTATTTTTTATAAACACTTTAGCCTTTGGGTTATTAGCCACCTCAGGGTAGAGTAGTTTGTCTCCTCTCCTCTTAAAAAAAAAAAAAAAAAAAAGAGTATTAGAGAGTACATAGAATTTTTCTAGAGGCTGATGCTGGAGCTTCAGATAGATCTTATGTCCGGCCCACGGGGCCGTCTGACATAATGTGGTCCTGAGTACTTCACTCCCTTGAGTTCTGTTTGGTTTTTCATACAGGCTGAGCGAGTTTTGCAGCCTCTAATATGATAAATCAGTTTTTTTAAGGCTGTTGCTCCTCCGAACCCTCAGGTAGATCTATGCTCATAGGCTGGCCCTCACCAGGGCCACCTCAGTAGCTGGACTAGGCTATAATAGGGATAGCGAGGCGTTCTGTTAATGCATTTCTGCCTCTGGCCCCTCACTATGTGAGTATGGGTTTTTCTTGCATCCCTAGATGACAGCCTCCTCCCATGGGAGTCGCTCTACCAAGGCCCGCTCCCTTCTCTGCATTCGGGGGTAAGAAGAGTAATGCAGGTTGTTGTAGAGGCATGATTGATAAAGACCTAGGCCTTCAATAAGGCCTCCCTGCAATGGGTCTTTTTGCGCAGGGTCAGGCCGTCTATTGCTCTGCGAAGAGATGGTCTGTCCGACCCCGCCATGCAGAGCTGGGATATGGATTTGGGCTGCCAGAGTAGCCTCCACATAGCTCGCTAAGCTACCGCTCAAGCGATGAGTTGAAGGTGGTTGGCTTACAACCAAGCCCCACTCCCCAAGGCTGAGTGCAGAAAGATTTCTGCCACTGGCAGGCCCGCACCCTGTTGAACTCTCAGGGGCACGTGGTTGGTTCTCCCCTGTTGACCCAGGGTAGTTTTGAGTACTCCACTCTCAGCTCTGTATCACTCACCTCACACCAATTTGGTGTGAGTCGAGTGAGAATTTCTAACCTTCACTTCATTTTGGTCTACGAAAGGTACCCTTCTAGGTACCAGGATACTGTAGGCGATGTGTAAACAGCTTATCTGCCAACGAAGGCTGCGCTGTCAGGTAGAAGGCCGTAAGTAGGCCTCCTTGATGGGTAGCCACCAAAAAGGGCTCTTTAGGCCAGCTTACTTCAGGTGGTTGGCCTTGGTAGTTTGGGCAGTAGACTCACTTACGAGTAGTAGGCCTTAACAGGCCTCCTCGGAAGAGAGTCACCTACATTGTGGGACATACATTATAGCCGCGCCCAGGTAGTCAGCCTTTCAAGAGGCCTCCTGTGGGTGGCCCCAACTGTTTGTGGTATGTTTTGGATCCCAACTATGTTTTCAAAGAAGAATAGACTTGCTATCAGCTAGTAGGCCCTATTAAGCCTTCCTGAAGGCGAGTCCCCAGCAGTATGGGTAAATTGGCTGGCGAGTTCCCAAGGATAAGCAACTGGACAGCTAGCCTGACCGGCTATCAGGTAGTAGGCCTCACCAGTCCTCCCTGAGGCCGAGTTCCCAAGGATGGGCAACTAAACAGCTAAACTGACTGGCTATCAGGCAGTAGGCCTCACACTACCCTGTGTCAGTGTTAATAAACACACTGTCACAGCGGCCAAAAAAGACAAAAGATATAATAAGAGTTAAGAGTCCAACTATTGGAAACACTAATCATCGTTATGGTGACTTAAAATTAAACCCCTTTTAATTTTTAATAACAACTTCTGTAGACGTCTGACAGAAATAAAGTCAATCTGGTTGGTAATAAGTGAATCTGGTAATGCTGTTTGTGGAGTTGTTTAATCCTCCTCTGCTGAGATCTTCACAGATTTAATGTCTTCTTTTCTCTTCAGTTGATTTAATCTAAGGCTGTGTCTGAAGTCAGTTATAGTTCTTGTGTTTCTGCTCGTCTCTTTTTCCGTTCTCTTCTTTCCTTCAGTGGTTCTGCTTGTTAACAGGCTTATTAAGGCTGAGATGACTCCATATTTAATATACACAGGTTTTGTGGCTCAGATAAGGTCCAGTTCTGGTTTATTTCTTTGCTCTTGGCTGACATGTGACATTGCTATGGCCTGCTTGTGGCCCAGATCTGGCAAACAGGAGCGGTCCGCCCAAGGGCCGTCATTCCACGCTGCATGTGGGCCAAATCTGGGACGTCACAATGTTGCTATGTGGGTTGGTGCTTGATTTTATACAACTGTGGCCATGGAAGTGATTGGAACACCTGAATTCAGTTATTTTGAGGGGTGTCCCAATTATTTTGGCAATATCGTGTATATTTGGTTTTGACTTGGTGTGTGCCAAAATTTGGTGTTATTAGGGATTTTAAAGGATGGTTGCTAGGTGAAAATAACAGTAACTCATTTGTGAATATTTGCTCATTGCGACTCATTTTGCCAGCACGGGTAACATACTGTATATACTCGTTTACTTTACATTTGTTTGTGCTCACAGTTCATTTCAAAAGTCTGTGTACAGTCCATAAACAGATGTTTGGTTTAAAGTTCAGTGTTGAAGACAGGACGTAAAACCTCTGAGTGACACTTCTAGAAAATACTGTAAAGTTTCCACTCCAGATGCAGACATTTATTTTAAATGCAGCTTTTACACATAAAACCTCTTTAATAGCAGCTCTTAAAGAGACACAAGTTTAAAACACCTTTATGATGAGACACATGAAACATGAGAATATGTTCAAAGCTGTTAAATAACAGTTTTCTCTTTCTCACCTCTCTGAATTAGATTTGTACATTGATGAGATACTACAGAGAGATTATGAGAAAGATATTTTTTCCTAACATCATTTTAGCACATTTAAAAGTGTATGCATTAACTCACTGATTCAGTACTTTTGCTGATGTTGTTTTTAGTTAAATCTTGTTCTGTTTGTTTTAGTTTATTTTTCTGATTTTGCTGCTGCTGATACTTTTATTGTAGAATCATATTTTAATTCACTGAAAAAAAAAAATTTTTTTACTATAATTTCTTGTTTAATTCTCCAAATTTTAGACTCGTATGTGATATTCAAGGATTTGAAAATGACATTTTATTCTGAGATCGTTTTGTTGTTAGAAAGTTTCTCACGAGCCTGGAGTTGTTTTTGTGTTTGTGTGATGAACAGGCAGTTTTTTTTTTTGTTTTTTTTTGTCCAGCTCAAAGCCACAGAAAACATGTGAAGGTTGAGGGTCTCAGTTCAGTTTAATTAAACACACTTACTCAGGAAACCCACAGAGAGACACATGAGACTGAACAGAGAGACAGAAGATGAACAGAAGACAATAAAGACTAACAGCTGATCATTCAGTAATTCACCTTCAACATTTACTGTGTTAACATAATACACTGATGTCGATACCACTTTAAACAAGCAACATCTAGAGATTTTTTTTCTGTAAGTTTGTCTTTTATTTTTACGATTTTTCATAATTTTCAGCATTATATCTCTGGCTAATATCTGGCAGTAATTGTATGAGTTGAATGCTAATTTGCTTTTCTGAATTCAACCAGATAAAGATAGAAACTTAATTGTAATTTTTACTAAGACAAAGAGACTTGCTTGTAAGAGTCTCAGCGCTTTGTGTTTGCAGGGTGGTTTGATACTGAGGTCAGTGTGATAAAGATCTACATCATGAGATGTTCTTCAGCTTGTGGTTTTCTTTTGCTCTATTTATCTTCTTTAGGTCAAACCAAGAAGCCCTTCAGCCTCCTGCAGGTGTGATAAAAACAGAATATAATTTTCCATTACCAATGGTTATAGATTTTCCACTCCATACAAAGATGCTGTAATTTGTGAAATATATGGAAAATAAAAATCTTGTTTATAATTGATAAAGCTCAAACTGTTAAGCAAACAGTCTAACAAACTGCAATCATAAATCAGTCAGTGTGCATTATAATCAAATAGGTATATGTTAAAAGTCGAACCACTTAGTGCCCCTTTGCTTTCTGTCGCACTTCATATAGTTTTCAAGACTTTAAGATTAGAAGACCTGAAATAATACATCAGTATTTGAAAAGGGAAATCAAAAGTAGTTTTTGTATCTGTACTGTCATCCACATTAGCACAAAGAACCTACATATTCAAATATGACACAACAACATACATGCAAGAGCCAATGAGGTTTAAACACCGTTTTGACTCCTCCCTTTTCTCCTTATATGGCACTGTGTGTCCTTTTGAATAAAATGAATTGAAATTTGAACTGACAGATCAGAGAGAAGAACATTTTCTGTGAGTAATGAATTAAATTTACAGCCGTTCCACACACAGAGTCGATTTATGTCTTCAGTAGGCTTGCAGTTATAGAGGACGGAGCGTATGGACTGTTTTTATTGAACTTATTGTAGCTCGATAGCAGTGATGTAACTAAAGGTCGTGCTGAATTAATGTAAGGAAAGACACTGAACTGTATAGTTTGTAAAAAGATCCTGTGAGACACCAACTTGGTCTAGATTGTAAACATGAATTTACAGTGTTTTATTTTGATGCTTTTAAGTTTCTTCTTGTAAGCTGTGTGATCTCATTTAGTGTTTGTGATTTCCTGTTCATGGTGTCCGTTTTGTAGCACATAATCACAAGTGTTATTAAAACCCCTGGCTCCATCTAGAGGCAAAAATGAGTTCATGTTAAATTTCTGTGAGTAAACTGTTACTTTTATTGAAAGTAATTGAATTGTGTTCGTTTATAAAGAACAGGGATTTATTATATTCAGTTCTGTTTCAATTATTTATAAATTACACTTAATTTCCTTGCCTCTTGTATCTTTGAAAAGAAAGAGAGAATCTGTGGGGAATGAAACGTTATTGGCCTAATATTTGCTAATTACCAGACTCATTGTTTATGCAGATGTTTTCACGACCACAGTCAAAGTGAAGGAAGAAGATGAACAGAATCCATTTCTATTTTTATGCATAAAGTATCCAACCAAGTCCAATCAAATATGGCTCTGTTTGCTCATTATAGCTGTTATTGTCTCTTACAATTTATGAAAATGTGTAGAATCCAAAGTATCGGATGCATTTTTTTCATTTCTAAGTATGATTTACACAGGCTCTAGTCTAGGGAGTGAATTTACATGTACATTTTATGGTCACCCTCTAGAGCAGTGGTTCTCAACTCCAGTCCTCGGGACTCGCTGCTCTGCACATTTTGTAGCCTATGTCTCTCTTATCTGACACACTCAAATCAGTTCATGGAGTCTCTCCTGATGAGCTGATGATCTGGTTCAGGTGTGTTAAATAAGGGAGACATACAAAATGTGCAGAGCAGCGAGTCCCGAGGACTGGAGTTGAGAACCACTGCTCTAGAGGAATATTTATATAATGCAGAACAGTGTCATTTGTCCTTCTATAGAGAAGATGAAGCCTGTATGAGCTCTCAGTATCAGACACTGTATCCTCCACTAGGTGGCGCTCTTTCAGTGTGATTAATGTAATATTCAGTCAGTGCTGATGGTGGGAGGAGCCAGTAAAGCTGATCATTACTGATAAAGAGCTGAAGAAAGAGGAAGGAACTAAAGCAGACAGATGTAGAGACAGAGAGATTCACACAGAGAACATTCAGCATAAAGAAGACTGAACTCAACTCACAATGAAGATCCTCCTCATCTTCTTCACTTTCTCCCTGATCTCAGGTCAGAGCTTTTCTCTTTCATCACTGCAGTAATGATGCTGTTTTCTGTTCATGAGGTTTCTGATCACAGTATCAATCTGATTGACAGGTGCAGTGAGATGTGTCAGTGTCACTGGATATTCTGGAGGAAGTCTTCTTGTTGATTCACAGAAGACTTGGTTCAGTGCAAATACTAAAAGCTTTAACAAATTACCTGAGTGGAGAAGTATAATGAATGATATGAAACATGATAAATGGATCAATAATGGAAAATTCACATTGTTTAGAAATAATGAGGGAAACCTTATGATCTACATTAGAGGTTTGAATGAACATGACACTGGAGGATACTGGATTGGTGTTCTTTACAAGTGGGGTATAGATATGACTTTAAATGTGGAAGAAGGTCAGTCATTTAAGATCAAAATCTTGGTGTAGTAAAATTCCTGATCTTTATATGTATAAATATTTTTTTATTTATTTTTTGTAAACAACAGATTTATGTTGTAAAATATCAAAGAGAGTGATGGTGAATATTGGAGAAACTGCAACCTTCAGCTGTGAATATTCACATAATCATATTAATGATCCCAAGATCATATTCAAAGAAGGAAAAGACTCTATTGAGACGATCTACAGCACCTCGAAGAAGACCGAAAGATTCAGTGTTTCTGATGACAGACATAAAAATCTCTTCAATGTGAGAATTACTGCTGTGACTCCAGATGATGGAGGAGTTTATTTATGTGGAGTTTGGATCAACAGACACTCGTACAGTTACTCCATTATTAATACTGTTCATCTATATATTGGTAGTAAGTAAAACAACCTTTCAATCAAATCTCACATAAAAGTTTCTAAAATCAGTGTGTGTTGTAGAATTGATCAGACATGATATTGGTGATGAACCTGAGCAGTTGCAGTATTATTGTTTACATCACATACCAAATACAGAAATATTGTATAAGCACCATAATTAATGTAAAATATACCTGTTCTTTGTTTGCAGTGGCTCCAGTAGTGAGACGTGAAGGAGAATCTGCTGAGATCTTCTGCCCTTATGATTCAATCTATAAATCAAAGTCAAAGTCTCTCTGTAAGGGGAAGTGCTCCACTAGAGATAGAAATACTCTCAATGAGACTGTGAGAGAAGAGAAAGAGACCAAGACTGACAGATTGACTCTGAATGATGACGTCACTGCAAGTGTCTTCACTGGGACCATCACTGGACTGACAGCAGAAGATGCTGGGAAATACTGGTGTGCATTAGAGAGAGACGTGAATTATCTTTACACTCATCTGATCGTCATCATGAACGAGGGTGAGGAAGGTTTATACATCTGAATATGTGAAACTATGGCTGTGAATTGATGTTCTTATATTTCTAATATTTCCAGAGCTGAACTTGACTAAGTATGAAGGAGACGACGTGTCAATCCAGTGCAAACATCATGATGAACATCAGAAATGCTTCTGCAAAGCACATGAACCCTCCATGTGTGTGAAGGATGGAGTTTCATTGGAGAAGATCAGAGATGATCGATTCTCTTTCAGTGATGAAGCTTCTACTGGAGTCTTTACTGTAAACATCACTGATCTGAGAGAAGAGGATTCTGGGATATACTGGTGTGGATCTCACATCACCACTAAAGTCACTCTCACTGTAAAACAGGGTAAGTAATATTATTGAATTATTTTGTATTTAAAATTAAATAATTAAGTTTTTGGTTGCGGAAACTGGCTAAAACGTGTCTCAAGGACAATGAACAGAACACACACCTGTTAGAGCATGTGACCAGTGATGGGGAAAGTTACTTTTAAAAGGATTGTGTTACAATATTGTGTTACTCCCTTAAAAAGTATCTAATTCCATTACTTAGTCACGTTTTATGGAAAGTAATGAGTGTGGTAGATTGTTTCTTCTTTCACACCTGACTTAAGTCTACCTGGGTCTCGTCTACAATCGACGTCCCAGTTCAATAATATTTATACTCTAGTGCGTCTCCTCATCGACGTCGGCCGAGTCCCCTAACCCTCACAGCAATAGCTAAACAGACTCCACACAATGCCTTCAAATATGCTTTAATCACGGACAGAGGATCTCAGACATCAGAGAGAATCCCACCAGCAAAAATAATACAACAGTTTTCATAGAATAGGAGCACAGCAAAAGTGACATGATACATTAGGCTACATCATTTCCCTACAATTTAATTGGTTCTTTAAACCCTTCTGTTACTAGGTAGAAGCAAATCAGCTTTCTTGTTTGCTCTAAATCACTAGTTCTGTCTGGACGCACACATCTGTCTAGTTCCCTTTCAAGGGAACTGCCGTTGCGTCGAAAGCTGACGCTATGGGAACGCTTTGCGTGATGACGTCTTGAAGCACATGTAAAATCAGTCCAATGGTGTGGCGGAACGTCAGAGGCGGGTGACGTCACGTACCAGGAAGCTATAAAAGCCGGCCCGAAACAGAAAACGAAAGCTTTCTGAGTCTTCAGTTGCGCTCTGTGTTGAATCTGTCCTTGTTATTTGGTGTTGTCTGTCTATATTATATATATATATATTCAGTATGGCGAGCAAGCAGCAGTTTAGAGTGTGTGTCCATCCCTGCCCGCGTTATTTAACGGGAGGTGATACTCACACTCTTTGTGTTGTTTGTTTGGGTGAGGAGCATGCCCAGTCAGCACTCGAGGGTGGTGACTGTGTGCATTGCGACGCGCTTCCATTGCGCACGCTCCGATCCCGCTTGGCTCGGTTCAATCCCGATCGCGTTCCCCAGGGCTCGGGTCCCGCCGCGGCTGAGGCTCGGCGGCGATCTCAGACCTGGGGTTCGCAAATGGATCTGTCAGTGGATGTTGAGACGGGCTCTGCCTTATCTCAGCATCAATCTGACAGATCCAGTGCCTCTCATCAGGGTGTGGAAGCACGCATTGCGGTTTCTTCCCCCCCGATAGAGGCACCAATACTGCAACTGTCCAGCTCTGAGGAGTTGGATGTTGTGAGTATTGAAGCTGAGTCTGAGGATTCGCCACCTCAGTCTCATGCGTTTGAGGAACTGCTCGATGTTATTACTAGAGCAGTTGACAGACTATCTATTGAGTGGCCAGAGGATAGGCAGGACGTTCGTTCGAAAAGTAAGCTCGACGAACGCTTCCTGCCATCTCGTACACAGCCTCAGCGAAGAAGCCTTCCGTTTTTCCCCGATCTCCACACCGAGGTGTCGAAATCGTGGGGAAAACCGGTTTCATACAGAGTGTATGCACCACAAACATCCCACTATTCTTCCATTCACAAATATAAAGAATATGGTTATGGGGAGATGCCGAAGGTGGAGGAGACGCTTGCGAGCTATCTCTCTCCAGCAACGGCATCTTCCCTGAAAGCTCCTTCACTTCCCTCTAAGCCAGTAAAATTCACATCATCTCTGGTTCATAAATCGTATGCAGCCGCTGGTCAAGCTGCAGCGTGTCTGCATACGATGTCTATTATGCAAGCCTATCAGGCAGAATTATTGGGGGATTTAGAGGAGGGCGGGGGAATTGGTCCTGACACAGTGGCTGAACTACGCAGAGCCACAGATCTGTCTCTCAGGGCCACCAAGGAGACCGCTAAATCAATCGGGCGGTCTATGGCAGCCCTGGTGGCCACTGAGAGGCATCTGTGGCTCAATTTGAGCGATATAAAAGAGAAAGAAAAGCACGTTCTCTTAGATGCTCCGGTTTCCACTGTTGGTTTATTTGGTGATGCAGTAAACAGTGCGGTAGCTAAATCTCAGGAAGCTGCTAAACAGGCAGCTGCATTACAAAAACTTCTCCCCCGCCGTTCTTTCATTGAGGCTGCTGAGCGGGAGCAGCCTCACTCCTCTAAAAAGAGCGCTGAACATCGTGCCACTCAAAAACAGAGTGTGTCCTCTCGTGCTCCCCCACAAAAACCTCGGGGACACGGAGGGCGCTCTCAAACCCAGCAGTCTTCGAGGGGTAAAACGGATCTGCGGACCGTTATTACCGCCAAGAAGGCTGCTGGGGAAAAAGTCCTGATGTCTGAGGGCTCAGGACAAATGAGGGTAGTCCCCCCGAAGCAGAGCGGTTAACACCTCTTTTCACGGTGCCCGTCTCTCTTCGGTGCCCTCAGGGGACCGTTCTGCCAACCCTGCCACCTCTGGTGTTACAGGGCGCAGCGGTCTCCGGCGAGCACATATCTCAAGGTCCACCCGGAAACGTAGTGGCCTCGGGATGCCCGCCCCCTCTGAGGAGGGTGCTAGAGCAGTCTGTTTGGTCGTTCCCTGCCGGTGCGCCGTTACAGGGCGACGAACCGACTACTCAACAGCAGGAGAAAAATACGGTGCCGTCTCTCTTCGGTGCCCTCAGGGGACCGTTCTGCCAACCCTGCCGCCTCCGGTGTTACAGGGCGCAGCGGTCTCCGGCGAGCATATATCTCAAGGTCCACCCGGAAACGTAGTGGCCTCGGGATGCCCGCCCCCTCTGAGGAGGGTGCTGGAGCAGTCTGTTTGGTCGTTCCCTGCCGGTGCGCCGTTACAGGGCGACGAACCGACTACTCAACAGCAACAAAATCCAGAAACCAGTCTCGAGAGACTGGTACCTCTAGTAGAATCTTTGACAGCGTGGAAGCTACTGTCAAATGTTTCTCGTTGGGTCCTGCAGACCGTGGAAAAAGGGTATTAGATACAATTCTATTAACGCCCACCGCGGTTTATGGGGGTCCTGCCCACAGTGGTGGGCCCCGAGCAGGTTCTGGTTATGGAACAGGAAGTAAACACTCTGTTAGAGAAAGGGGCCATAGAATATGTACCCCCCTCCAACAGGGAAACCGGGTTTTACAACCGGTACTTCATAGTTCCAAAAAAGGACGGGGGATTGCGTCCCATTTTAGATCTTCGAGTTCTGTACGAGTACATGCAGCTCAAGTTCAAAATGTTAACCTTGAGACAAATCGTGCCACAGATCAGGTCCGAGGACTGGTTTGTCACGATAGACCTCAAGGACGCATATTTCCATCCGTCCGTGTCATTGGAAGTTCCTGAGGTTTGCTTTTGGGGGCAAAGCATACCAATATCGAGTTCTTCCATTCGGCCTGGCTTTATCACCCCGCACTTTCACCAAATGCGTGGATGCAGCTCTGGCGCCTCTGCGCCTCCGGGGTATTCGCATCACGAACTACATCGACGATTGGTTGATTTTAGCTCAGTCGCATTAGATGGCGGTTCAACATCGAGATGTTGTTCTCGCCCATATGAAAGAGTTGGGGTTACGGCTGAACGCCAAGAAGAGTGTGCTTTCTCCATTTTAGAGGACCACTTTTTTAGGCGTGGTTTGGGATTCAGTGTCGATGCAGGCGCGTCTGTCATCGCCACGCTTCGATTCCATCCTGGCAGCTGTGAGAAGTGTAAAGCTAGGCCAGCTACTCACTGTCAAACAGTTCCAGAGACTGTTGGGTCTCATGGCAGCAGCTTCCAACGGGATACCTTTTGGACTGCTGCACATGAGGCCCCTGCAGTGGTGGCTCAGGACCAGAGGGTTTTTCCCCGAGGGGCAACCCATTTCGCACAATCAAGGTCACGCGGTGATGCCTACGTGCCTTGGTTATGTGGAAGAAACCTTGGTTCCTGTCCCAGGGCCCAGTGCTGGGAGCTCCTTGTCGTCGCAAACTGCTAACGACGGATGCTTCCCTCACGGGTTGGGGAGCGATCCTGAGGGTCGCTCATCTCAAGGTCTGTGGGAAGACCATCATCGTTCCTGGCATTCTATAGCCTAGAGATGTTAGCTGTCTTCCGGGCTCTGAGGAGCTTTATCACAGGTCTCAGGGGACACCATGTGTACTACATACGGACAACACGTCGGTAGTCGCCTATATCAAGGGGGTTTGCGCTGGCATGCCATATCCTCTTGTGGTCCCAGGGGAAGTTGCTGTCACTCAAGGCAGCCTACATCCCCGGGGTCCAGAATATAGGAGCAGACACTCTGTCGAGACAGGGGCCGAGGCCCGGGGAATGGTGGCTCCACCCCCGAGGTGGTGGAGCTGATATGGAAATTATAAGTGGATCTGTTTGCGTCTCGAGAGACGTCTCACTGTCCACTTTGGTTCTCCTTCACGCATCCAGCTCCTCTGGGACTGGATGCTATGGTACAGACGTGGCCGAGGCTACGTCTGTACGCCTTTCCCCCAGTTGCTCTGCTCCCGGGAGTTCTGGAAAGAGTTCGCAGGGACCGGGTTTGCCTGCTTTTTATAGCCCCGCGCTGGCCGGGCAGAGTATGGTTTCCCGATATTGTGTCCCTCCTCGACGGGCATCCTCTGGAGTTACCCGTCAGGAGGGACCTTCTGTCCCAGGCAGAGGGCTCGATATTTCACCCTCGGCCAGAACTGTGGAACCTGTGGGCTTGGCCTCTGAGGGGGCCCAGCTCATAGAGTCAGGTCTCTCAACCGAGGTTGTTGAGACCATTCTACAGTCCAGAGCTCCCTCCACGAGGAAACTTTATGCCCTGAAGTGGAGAGTATTCACTTCTTGGTGTAGTGACCGTCGGTTGGACCCAGTCCACTGCCCAATTGGTACAGTGCTGGAGTTCCTGCAGGAACGGTTCACTGCAGGTCTGACCCCGTCCACTTTAAAGGTCTATGTGGCGGCCATAGGTGCTTACCACAGTCCTTTGGGTGGAATGTCTGTGGGGAAAGACCCCTTGGTATCTCGTTTCCTTCGTGGCACTTGGAGGTCCTCCTCCCTTTCGAAATCGGACCAGGAGGCGAATAATTTGCTTTGCCCTGTTCGGGCGTTAGACGCGTATGTCCACAGAGCTGCCCTGTGGCGTAAAAGTGACTTTTGCTCCCCTAACAAGGGAGGTCCAGTGTCTAAGCAAAGGATGAGCAAGTGGGTGGTTGAGACTATCTCACTGGCTTATGAGGCGGCTGGACAGCCTTCTCCTTTGGCTGTCCGGTCGCTCTCTACTAGGAGTATGGCGGCCTCTAAGGCCCTTATATCAGGAGTATCGTTACAGGACGTCTGTGATGCGGCAGGCTGGTCCTCACCGCACACCTTCGTCAGGTTCTACTCTCTGGATTTAGACTCTACTCTAGGGTCTCATGTTTTGTCTTCTTAGTGCTGCTCACATGATTACACACAGGACAGACATTTGTAGCTATGGAGGCGTTGGTATAGACGTTCCCATAGCGTCAGCTTTCGACGCAACGGGAGTTCCCTTGAAAGGGAACGCCTCGGTTACGACTGTAACCTCGGTTCCCTGAAGAGGGAACGAGCGTTGCGTCGCCTTGCCATATCTCCTTCATGCCTGTCAGCGCGACTTCAGACTTTACGAAGCTTTCGTTTTCTGTTTCGGGCCGGCTTTTATAGCTCCCTGGTACGTGACGTCACCCGCCTCTGACGTTCCGCCACACCATTGGACTGATTTTACATGTGCTTCAAGACGTCATCACGCAAAGCGTTCCCATAGCGTCAGCTTTCGACGCAACGCTCGTTCCCTCTTCAGGGAACCGAGGTTACAGTCGTAACCGAGGCGTTTCATTTCCTCTATGTGTCATATTTGGACACACACTCAGTCACAAGTTTTTCAGTAAAAGGGTTTGGAAACATTTAACATTCAAAAGCATATGAATGTTATTCCTGCAAGAAAAATAAATGTTTTATGATTCATTAAAAAATCCATCACGTGAGTTACATTACATTTGGTTATCTTTTTCACACCTGGGCTAGGCTTGCTTTTATGATTTTTTTATAACAAAATAAAATACTACTTTTAGACAAAAGTGAACTGAATAAGCCTCAGGCTGAAGGGAATATAAACTCACATCTGTACAGTAGAGTGCGCAGGTCAAACAAACCTTACAGCTGTGCTTCCATTCTGGAATACAGAAAAATAGGACGCAGGAGAAGAAAGTTCAACACTCTTAATTTAGCAATAAAAACAAAACAAAAAATTAAACACAAATGTGATGTTTATCTAAAGTAATTAAGATAAGAATAAAGGTAAGAGTTTTTTTTTTATTATTATTTTTTTTATTGTCAAATATGAACACTATTTTCTGGCATTTGCTCAGTTTGTGTGTTTTCGTGATTCCTGGTAATCTCATATACAATATTCCATACAATTCCTCTATTTAGCTCATTTTGTGGCATTGCTCATGAGTGCAGGAGGTGTTTAGTGTTTGTGGAGAATAGAGTGTTTTCATTTGACATCAAAACCAAGGCAAGGCAAGGCAAGGCAAGTTTATTTATATAGCACATTTCATACACAATGGCAATTCAAAGTGCTTTACATAGAAGAAATTAAAATAATAAAAAGAAATAAGAATAATTAAAACAGTTTAGAAAAATTTAATAAAATACAGTACTTTTAAAAATAAAAAATAATATTATTATAGATCTTTCCTTCAAAGGATTCCCTTAAGACTTAAATCTTTCCTTCTTTTAACCTTCAATCTTCTTACGACTTCCATCTATCAACTTTCCTTTAACTTTCTTTTCTCCCTCATTTACTCACACGTTCTTTTCACTTTCTTTAGCACTGCGTTCACATTCTTTCTCAGACGAAAACTTTAATATCGTCATTTAAACACTGTTCTACTTTCAAGCCCACATTAATACACGTCACTTTCACATTATCACTTTCTTTTACCTTCTGAGTGGGCATTTACAGTTTCGGGCTAAAGGCCCTGCTGACATAGGAGAAATTAAAATAATTAAAAGAAATAAGGATAATTAAAACAGTTTAGAAAAATAAAATAAAATACAGTACAGTACAAACAGTCGGACGAACAGCGGCACAGTGCTCATTCAGTAAATGCACAGCTAAACAGAAGTGTTTTGAGTCTGGATTTGAATGTGACCACTGTAGGAGCACATCTGATCTCTTCTGGAAGCTGGTTCCAGCTGCGGCTGGCATAATAGCTAAAAGCAGACTCGCCATGTTTAGAGTGAACCCTTGGTATTTCTAGCTGATATGATCCTAATGATCTGAGTGATCTGTTGGGTTTATATTCAGTGAGCATATCTGCAATGTATTGAGGTCCTAGGCCATTGAATGATTTATATACCAGTAATAGTACTTTAAAATCAATCCTAAATTTAACTGGGAGCCAGTGTAAAGACCTGAGGACTGGTGTGATATGTTCATATTTTCTGGTTCTGCTCAGAATCCTAGCGGCAGCGTTCTGTATGAGCTGCAACTGTCTTATGGTCTTTTTGGAAAGGCCAGTGAGGAGTCCATTACAATAATCCACCCTGCTGGTGATGAAAGCATGCACAAGTTTCTCTAAGTCTTGCCTGGAAACAAAGCATCTAATTCTTGCAATATTTTTCAGATGATAGTATGCTGATTTAGTTATTGCTTTGACATGACTACTGAAACTAAGGTCTGACTCTAGTGTCACACCAAGATTCCTGACTTGATGTTTAGTTGTTTGACCCCTAGAGTGAAGGTATGCGTTCACCTTGAGAACTTCATCTTTGTTTCCAAATGCAATAACTTCAGTTTTGTCTTTGTTTAATTGAAGAAAGTTTTGACACATCCAACTGTTGACTTCGTCAATGCATCGGCACAAGGAGTCAATGGGGCTGTAATCGTTAGGCGATAGGGCTAAGTACAGCTGTGTGTCGTCTGCATAGCTGTGGTAAGCAATTTGGTTATTTCTCATTATTTGGCTCATTGGGAGCATATACAGGTTGAACAGGAGTGGCGCAAGAATTGAGCCTTGAGGGACTCCGCATGTCATGGATGTCCACTCAGACTTATGGTCTCCTATACTCACATAATAACCTCTCCCATCTAAGTATGACCTGAACCATTTTAGGACTATCCCAGAAAGCCCCACCCAGTTTTCCAGCCTGTCAAGAAGTATGTTATGATCGACAGTGTCAAATGCAGCACTGAGGTCGAGTAGTACCAGCACTGATAATTTTCCTGAATCAGTATTTAAGCGAATATCGTTTATTATCTTTATGAGCGCTGTCTCTGTGCTGTGATGCGGTCGGAAACTAGGGCTGGGCAAAAAAATAGATTTTTCGATTAATCGTTTTTTAAAATGTGGTCGATTCAAAATCGATTCTCAAACGCCAAGAATCGATTTTTATTCATCTTTATGTATTAGTTTTCCTCCACTGTTCATAGGCTTGCAAACTCAATTTTATAGCTAATGCTGTGAGATTTTATGGTAGTTTTATCTAAATCATAAAATAACCTCAATTAGTGCTGCACGTTTAATCATATCGCAATCGCTATGACAAGCCTATACGCAATTAGGCTATATGACCAAAATGCTGCCAAAATGCTGTCGTGACTGTGACAGAAAAACTTGCGATGATATCGTGCGTGCGCACAAGACAGCACAGAATAGAATTATCTTTCGCGCTTGAACGAAGAACACACACAATTATGCCAAAATGTATTTTTGTCGAGTATCTTTATAACATAAGAGCAGTCTTATGACGAACGTGAAGAGTTGTGCCTCGTGAGAGAATGAGTCCGCGTGTGAGTTCCGCGTCTCTGTCAACAGCGGCTGGTCTTAAAGGGACAGTACACTGTAGCCACTAATTATCTCTGTCATTTAAGTTAATCAAAGAACAAAGAGAACAGAGAAAAACACTCACTGCTCTTGAATAAAGAACTTTTGTAACTTTGATTAGTCAATATATAATTTATAATTAATGCAACACAGACTGTTTGATAATTTTATTCAATTTCTGTATGGCCTAGCTGTTAGACAGGAAGGGCACATATTATATTATATGCAACGTTTTTATATGTGGGTTTATGTGAGGATTGTTAACCTGTTTGATCAAGACATGCGACTGTTCTGACTTGTCCAATTTTCAGCATCAATTTTTCATCTTGCATCAAAATCCTGTCTATTCATTGTATGCATTTGAAATATAGAGTTGGGTTCTGTTTTAATGTACCCAAGTGTACCTAAAATAAAAAGAGTTTAATATACAGGTTTGTAGCTCTTAATTTCTTTTTATTAATTAAACACTTGAAAACTTGTTCACTTTTTTTCTTTTCTTTTTCTTTTTTTAATAAATATAGGATTTGTATTTAATATTCATTGAGTGAGTCGAATCGAAATTAATTTAGAATCGAAATTGGAAAAATCGAATCGAGAATCGAAATCGAAAATCGAATCGAGAATTGAAATCGAATCGAATTAGAGCTTGCGAATCGAAATCGAATCGAATTGTAACATCTGAATCGATACCCAGCCCTATCGGAAACCAGATTGAAAATTGTCAAAGTATCCATTTGAGCTTAAGAATTTGTTCAGCTGATTGAAGATAACTTTTTCAATGAGCTTGCCTATGAAAGGAAGATTTGAGATCGGTCTATAGTTGCTTAATATGGTCTTATCCAGATTGCTCTTTTTCAGGAGGGGCTTGACAACTGCAGTTTTCAGGGAGTTTGGAAAACTCCCAGAGAGAAGTGAGGCATTTACCACTTCTAGAAGATCTGCTTCTAAACTGTTTAACACACTTTTGAAAAAAGATGTGGGAAGTGTGTCAAGAGCGCATGTTGATGTTTTAAGGTGTTGTACGGTTTCTTCCAAAATTTTGCCATCAATTTCTTTGAAGTCAGACATAGTAACTACTTTCTCAGGTGGTCTGATCTGTCTGACCTCAGTGCAACTCAAGGATGTGCTGATCACCTTTCTGATATTATTGATTTTCTCAGAGAAGAAAGAAGCAAACTCACTGCACTTGCTGTTTGAGAGCATTTCACTAGGAATCTGGCTTGGGAGGTTTGTCAGTCTCTCTACAGTAGCAAAAAGAGTGCGTGTGTTGTTTAAATTGCTGTTTATAATATTTGAGAAGAAAGTCTGTCTAGCTTTGCCTAGTTCCATATTGAAAGCATGCAGGCTGTCTTTGTAGATGTTATAATGGACTACAAGTTTTGTCTTCCGCCACATGCGCTCTGCTTTTCTGCATTGTCTTTTCATATGTTGCACTGCTGTTGAGTTTCTCCAAGGTGCTTTTTGTCTGCCACTCTTTGAGTGGCAGACAAACCACAGAAACCACAGAAATGAGCTGAAGGTTCAGAGTCTCAGTTTAGTTTAGCTCTGAATCATTAACGGTCTTCATTCAGGAAACCCACAGTGAGACACATGAGACTCAGAGACCGATGAAGTATGTGTGAATGTTAAGGCAAGGCAAGGCAAGTTTATTTATATAGCACATTTCATACACTATGGAAATTCAAAGTGTTTACAGAAAGGAATTAAAATAATCACAAAATAAAAGCAAGGAAAAGTAAAACAGTTATAAAAGAAATTAAAAGAGATATATGATAGTTATAAAATTAATTATATTTTGAATTATATTAAAGCTGCCGTCGGCAACATTTTTTTGATCATATTCAGTGAAATTGACACTATAATCCGACAGAACAACATAAATAAGATGGTTTTAGAAAAAAAACGAGCTTCTAACTCCACCTGGAGCGTGTTATTTGTTTTGCAAAAATCCACCGCTCCCGGATCATCGGGTCCAATCAGCGCAGGGGGGTGTGAGATCTGACTGTCAATCACAGGTCGTGCACACGCCACAGATCCCCCCTCACTCGCGCACGTTAATATCACATGCACACGCCACGCCTGAAGTTCGCCTGGAGATTGCATGAAGCGTGATGGCGGAGAGAAAATCTACTAACAAGCTTCCAATTCCTCGGTTATTGCTATCTATGGATAGATTAGCCAGGGCAGCCTACCTCCGAGTCCATGGTGTTGATAGATGCTGAAGAGACGGACGCATTCACAGAAAATCAGGTACACACGCACAGTGACGCACTGACGAGCACGACCTCGATGGGAGGGTGCTCGCTGGTAGTGGGGAGGGGCATGAGAGTTGTAAACATTCAAAATTTTGGCTAATCGACCCAATCTGCCAGACTTGCCGACTGCAGCTTTAATTATATTATAAATTAATTCATATTATGAATAACATATTGTATGTGTAAGACTGCAGAAGAGGGATTCAAATGTGCAAATTTTTCCCATAATTTAGTTTAATTCGATCAATCAATAGTCTATCAAACATATTTCCTAAAGTGTTAATGTTAATTAACACTAATATGTGTTTGTGTTTTATTTTCAGATTCCTCCATGATCATCATTATTTGTGTGTGTGTGAGTCTGCTGCTGATTGGTGGATTCACTCTGATTGTGTGTAAATTAAGACACAAGAGACGAGGTGATGCACACACACACTTCAGTTCAGTCTACTGCACAGTTACCCACAATCCTCTCTGATGAGCTCCTGTACACGTCTGTCAGTTTCCAGAAGCATGAAGAGTCTCTCAGTGAAGCTTCAGTCACTGTCAGTAAGAACGAGCTTTACTCTGATTACGCCACGGTCAGTCGCCGCACGAGACTCAACTAACTCACTTATAACAGATCACAGATCAGCACACATTACACCAGTATTTAAACAAATAGACTATGATATATATATATTTGTATTTACGCTTATCCTCACAGTTTAAATGAAAATGTAATGTAACGACTGCGAGTATGAACCAAACACAGACTAATCTTCTTCCAGAAGATTAATTCAAACTCTCTGCTTCTCGCGAATGAAGGGGGAAGATTTGTTCAGAACGTCTCATGATCATCATCAATCTTGCCATCGGATCCGGCATCACCGGTCTGACTATTTAGAAGAGCACCCAGCACTAACGAAATAACTGGTCAATGCTAGCTTTGTTGCAGAATACTGATTGGTTAAGAGAAAGACAGAGACCAAGGTCCCATACAGAGTCTTCACATTCCAAACTCAAATCAGCAACCCAGAGCTATAAATCACCCACCGGCTCCAGAGAGTCGGCTAACCAAAGACTTTTATTGGTTAACTTTAAGGAAGAACGTTGTCAACGTCTGATAATTTTGCAAGACAGATCGGTTCAGAGAATGGTACTGCTCAGGGCCCTAACAAGAGGTCACATGACCCCTGCGACTAACAGACCCCGTCTTTCTTAAGAATCAAGGAGATGAACAAAACAGACGTCAGCAGGAACTATCCATGACCTCAGATTGGAATGTCTAAACCCCATAAACTTTACACACCAAAAAGACTGTACATATCAAAATCCATAAAACTCATCCCAGAACAATTCTTGGCTGACCTATAATCAAACATCTACATCATTCTTTGTTGTCTACAATCTATATATGTGTCTATGCATGCTTAGATCACATACAAGTCATGTAATTGTTTTAACTATTAGATGTTTGAATGAAAGTGTGTCTCGTTTCATGGCTGTTTGATTGTCCGTTCAAAACTAGTAAGTTGGCTGGAATGAAATCTGTGTAATATGTTTTGATCTTCTTTTAATTAGAAATCATGTCTAAACTGTGGCCTCTGTTCTCTCTGCTTAAGAGCTAGAGAACAGACCCCCAGATAAGATAATTTACGATCAGAACTGAAAAGAATGCCATCTCCTAAATTTAGCCAGTGTCTAATTGGCTAGAACTCATCCTGGAGGTTGGACAAACTTTGAGTTTAAAATCTTAGACCCCAAAACAAGGTCTCTCTCTATCTCTGTGCTCTCGCTCTCTGGGTTCACCCTCAAGAAACGCTCTGCTATCCCTCTCAAGAGAGATGGGCAGAAAAAAGATGAAGATCTCAATCAGACAAGTAACCAGGGCTTGACATTAACTTTTTTGCTCACTAGCCAATGTGGCTAGTGGTTTTCCAAAGTTACTAGCCACACAGCATTTTTACTAGCCACATTTTTGTTTTTGTGAAATTACCTTTTAAAAGTCGACTATGGCGTGCTAAAATTTACTTGAACTAGATTTACAACCCTTTTAAATGTAAAAAAAAAAACACTGTACACACCCAAATCAAGACTACACAAAACAGGTCATTATCATTAGCTCTGATAAGGTTGTGTGTAAAGCGTATTATATTACATATCGCCACATAGCTCCACCGGCATACACTGTGTGCATGTAATACTCATTAGGGCTGTCAAAATTGCTCAAAAATGACGTTCGAATATTCTCTCTAAAAAAAAACACATAGCCTATATTCGAACTATTGGAACATGGTTGCGCATTTTGTCAATGACTCGCATTACGTCAATAACAGGGCAAAGTAATACAAAGAGACATAACTACTTGTATAGGTAGTTTATTTAAGTTTAAACACATTTGACAACGTATTACCTACACAAAAACAAGTAAATCAACTAATGGCCAAGACCGCGGACCTCACTCTAGCTCGCTCACTCGCAGGCACTCTTTCTCTCTCTCACCCTCATGCTGCGTTCACACCAAACGCGAATAGAGCGTCTGGCGCGAGTGTAAAGACGCGTTTACGCGCGTCTGGAGGTCTTGCGGCGCGAATGAGGCGTCACGCTCTCTGTGCATAACGGTTTAAATGAACAACAACAATAAGCAAATGTTGAGTGCTGATCAAGAGTTTTGTGCAAGCAATTTAAGGTCGCGACTCTTATATAGCAGGCTTCATTCAGTGATTGAAACAAATATTATTAACAATAATTGAAGTTTTTAGCCTATATAGAACCGACATTGAACGCTCTGAGCGAGCTGTGCTGTGGTAAACATGGAACTTTTCCTTGACATGAAACGGTAAATAATCAAACCAGTGGAAGCCTGCAGTGCATGAAACTGCTGTATCTAACCTACCTTATTCATGCAATATCTATTCAGTCATTACAGTAGCTACACTTTAGTAATGTTGTTTCTGTTTAACGTTAACGCTTCTTCCTGTTACCTGTCCCTGACCCCTCAGCCCGCCCACTCGCAAAGCAGACAGCCGCGCCTCTGCTACCGGGGGCGTTTTTCCACATTCGAATATACATTTTCACCTTCGAAATTCTGTTTTTTAAAACTATTCGAATATATATTCGAATTTAGAATATTCGTTGACAGCCCTAATACTCATGGGAGTTGTAGTGTCGTAGTGTGTCACACTTATTTCAGATGCCTTTTGAAAAGACTACAATTATTCAACCCGCCAAAGTGGCTAGTTGGAGTGACTATGTTACCCGCCACGAGCAAAATCCACCCGCATTTGGCGGGTTGGCGGGTGTTAATGTCAAGCCCTGCAAGTAACCATGTAGACACGAAGAGACAAAACCCAAATCAAGATCAGAAGAACATGGGTTAAACAACTTCATTCAAGCCATCATCTACTCTCGTCTCAATTTCCTTTCTTTTCTAAGTTTTCCTCTCTTTTCGTTGTGAATCTCGGTTCTAAGTT